>NC_086317.1:310304895-310628645 GCF_036172605.1 Pelobates fuscus | reverse complement strand
TAGACAGTGTATGTTGTAGGATTTGTAACTTTCTCCTCGTGTTGTATCAGAGTTAGAATGTGGGAGGCATGGGGCCAGTTGAAATAAATTGTCTTCTAATAATAGAATGGGGAGATTTCAGTTCTCGGTGGCAACCAATAGGGTTTTCAGATCCTTGGTAACAAAGGTTAACACTTTATCATGTATCTATAATTATATTTGTAACTGGATGGGACACGGTCTTGGCAAAGTACAAATACGGTTATTAATCATTTAAAACAACAAAAAGAATCCACTGAAAGTAAAAATGAACAGAATTGAAGGAACACTCTAGCATACAGTTATCACAAGTAATCGATTACAAAAATATATCCAGACAATTCTTAGTTTGTCTGAAGATATCATTCCATATTCTGCTTTCATGTGAACTTCAATGGTTGGGAGAGGCTACAATAAATATTATACTTTACATTGCACAACTTCATGTTTATGTGTGCCTCCTATACTGTGCCAGAGTTATCTATGTACCAGACGACATAAAGCAAGCATATTCAGGGTAATTTGCAACTACCCCAGTACTTTCCTCATTGTGCGATATATCTTGTCTCTATACTGCATTATACAGACGTTATCTATGTCTCTATAAGACATTATATAGACATATTAAAACATAGGCATACGTGCGTATTACTATATGTCTTAATACCATATGTTGGGGTATCTAAATGTGGAAGCAAAACTTAGAGGGTTGTCACAATTCATTCATCATTTCTTGCATTTAACCAGTTAAATGCTGGGTTTCTCCACGTTGATCCTTTATATTGTTACAATGACACAGTGTGCAAATATTTCCCTGTGTAAATTGTTTCATATAATAGTTATACACAGTGTATATTGCCTAAGAATATGCATGGTTTGGAACAGTAAATGTAAAATGAGAAAACTCCCCCTTCTTTTTTATATACATCTCCCACTAACTCACAATTACTATGAACACCATCGATTAGATCACAGTCCCTACAAACAGTAGCCATTCACTCACAATCTTCTGATGCAGAATGCCCAATTAGGAGAATCTGTATAACGAATAGCAGACTTTTTATTTCTTGAGGAACATCAGCAATCCCTTAACAAGCATTCCAGTCGCTCTCCTTTTTTGTTGTTTTTTTTTTTTAGCCAATTTGTTCTGGTACCTAATGGGTTAATAGTCTATACAGTGAGTGATATGGGGAGAGTGTGCAGCACTTTGATTAACCTATCAGATCTGTGTCCTTGTTAGATTTTTGGTGACATTTGATCTTGTCTATTATGTTAGGGATCCCGGGTACTTTGAAGGTGATCAAGCTTTTGACTGCTCTTTTTTTAATATTATTATTATTATTATTATTATTATTATTAGAATTTATTTAAAAGATAAATGGTCAATTCCAACCATATCCATTTTTTGTAATTTTTTATTTTTATTTTAAACCATGCATTTATTTTTTAAACCATGCAGTTATGATCAAAATTTAGACTGGTGTATGTATTTATTTGTTTGATAATTTAATAGAATTTGGATATCTGTTGCTAAATTACAAATTACAATATTGTTGCAAACATTAGACTTTATATTTTTCTTAAAAAAAACACTCAGATTACAAGAAATGCTACAAAACACATACTATTTAAATTATTACATTATTACTTTTGTATTACTACAGTTTGTTTTCTAGGCTAGGCTCATGTAAAAACTTGACCATGGGAGAACAGATAAGGGCCTCCAATCCCAGGCTACATTGGATGATTGATTGGGATGTGAACGATTAATAGACCTCCCCCCTTGTAGATATAAATTGTTTCTTTTTTTTTATGAACGTGTTTTGAGAGTACACCGCACACTAGAATGCATTCAGTAGTCTCATTGAGGCTAGAAATCTAAAGTGTGGAAGTTTTGCTATAACACAGGGACAGAGCTTTATTCACTAAACAGTGTATTGCTACGAATTGATGATCTAATTCCATAGATCAGGCCAGCACAGCAGAACGCAGACAATATCAAACAAAGACAATCTGTAGAATATATTACAGCTCTGATACATTGGTCTAAATTTGGCAAGTGAGTTGTAAATCTATATCAAATTTCTGTTTAGTGATCAAGCCTCATCTTATTCTAAACCTCAAAACAAGACCTATTTATTTTTTGCCCCCACCCCCCAAACTAACAAACTATATTTTATGCTGGTTGACACGAATGAAAAAAACAAGCACCGGTTCTAAATAATCCAAAGCAGGGCTGCTGCTTGTTTGCAAGTCATTTGCAGGAATGGGTCTTGGATTTTGTTTTAATTAGTATTCAGTGCAAAACCTGTAAAACAATTACAATCCAGAGAAATAATGCAGCTCACACAACAATCACAGCACAGACAGCAATACTCCCTCCCTGTACACAAGGTTTCTTTTATACCAAGTACCTCACCGTCAC
Organism: Pelobates fuscus; assembly: GCF_036172605.1. Classification (NCBI taxonomy): domain Eukaryota; kingdom Metazoa; phylum Chordata; class Amphibia; order Anura; family Pelobatidae; genus Pelobates; species Pelobates fuscus. Next base: position 310,626,202 of record NC_086317.1, on the reverse strand, counting down.
TCATTATCTCTGGAACCCCAGCTGCATTGGACTACAACGCCCACTGAGCTTAGCCAGCAGTTCAATGAGATTGGTGAGAATTTCAGTCCACTAAGACCAGAGTACCCACAATTAGTCCTACAGTGCAATCACTAGCTCTTCTCTGATAATATTTTCCTCCACACATACAAGGGCAGCCTCTGGAGGATGCTTAAGGATGATGAGAGTTGGAATACTATGTGACCTCATTCTTTGCCTCACCTTTCACCATTGTTGTATGGTATAGAGAGGTCTGATTTAACCAAATGCAGTCGAGTATGAGAAAGGGCAGATGGATTTATTTTTTATTTTTCAGTGGAGTCTGTTCAGCAAACAATGCGTTAAGTGATGCGTTGAACAACGATAAAAGTTAACCAAAACAAGGGATAGACTGGACAAAAACTAAACATATAAAAAATCAACTCCAAACTTCAGTCAATGTTGTCTATATTTTTGAAACGGGTTTGAAAACTTCCTTAAACTCACTGTTTAGTGAAGAGATGCCTTTATTTATCCTAGCCACACCCCTTAACTAATAGAAAGTAGACATGCTGGTGCTGTGATTTTCTATATCTGATGATATTATGTACAGTAATATAATGTGATTACATGTCATATTATATATGTGATGCTCATGGGGGAGGGGTATGCCAATGTGAATCCCTTGCATATCATTACTGGATCAATACAGCAAAGTGGAGTTTAGCCCTGTTTATAGAGTGCACATGCATTTCACTTCCTGACAATTTTACCCTTTAACTGCCAGCCCGGCACTTGACACTCCTCTTTCCAGCAAACCAGGAGTTAAATGTGACTTCAGAGTGCAGCATCCGGCAGTGCAGGAGTCAAGTGCAGAGTGCAGTATCCGGCAGTGCAGGAGTTGAGTGCAGAGTGCAGTATCCGGCAGTGCAGGAGTTAAGTGTGAGTGCAGTATCCGGCAGTGCAGGAGTTAAGAGTGAGTGCAGTATCTGGCAGTGCAGTAGTTAGTGTTAGTGCAGAGTGCAGTATCCGGCCGTGCAGGAGTTAAGTGTGAGTGCAGAGTGCAGTATCCGGCAGTGCAGGAGTTAAGAGTGAGTGCAGAGTGCAGTATCTGGCAGTGCAGTAGTTAGTGTTAGTGCAGAGTGCAGTATCCGGCCGTGCAGGAGTTAAGTGTGAGTGCAAAGTGCAGTATCCGGCAGTGCAGGAGTTAAGAGTGAGTGCAGAGTGCAGTATCTGGCAGTGCAGGAGTTAGTGTGAGTACAAAGTGCAGTATCCGCCAATGCAGGTGTTAGTATGAGTGAGAGTGCAGTATCTGGCAGTGCAGGAGTTAAGTGTGAGTGAGAGTTCAGTATTTGGCAGTGCAGGAGTTAGTGTGAGTGCAGAGTGCAGTATCCGGCAATGCAGGAGTTAGTGTGAGTGAGAGTGCAGTATCTGGCAGTGCAGGAGTTAGTGTGAGTGAGAGTGCAGTATCTGGCAGTGCAGGAGTTAAGTGTGAGTGGAGAGAGCAGAATCTGGCAGTGCAGGAGTTAAAAGTGAGTGCAGAGTGCAGTATCAGCAGTGCAGGAGTTAAGTGTGAGTGCAGAGTGCAGTAGCATTGTCTCTTTGTCTGCCAGGCGGGGAGTGGGGCATGTGTTGGTCTCCAGCTTGGGATTACATCCATCAAAGCATTATTTCCCCGGGGAGGGGCAGCACAAATGACAGTAAATCCTGATAAAATTGGATCGCTGGAAAATTAAACGCTAAAAGTAATCTGCAGTCTAGGATAAAACAGTAACACGTGTAACATACTGATAGAATGTTCATTCTCACTTCTACATCTGATGCCAGTTAGTTACAATGTTTATTTTATATCAAGGATTGGTCCTGGGACCCTGCAAAGTCACCAAGTCCTCCTGCCTTCTACCATTACAGCCAGAATACATTAACCCACTGGACAACAAGGGTGTAATTATTATCTCAATGATTTCAAACACTTCCATTGCGTGATGCTCAGTCCCAATCATTCTTGTATGCCCGTTTAGGCTCACTTTATAGTTTATTCAAAATTAGGGGGAATGAGAAGGCATTAATTGGCTAGGCTACATTTTTTCTACTAAGATCAAGTAACATTTTTCTGGTACCACAGCTCCCCCCCAGCCTGAAAAGAGTGAACACTGCCAAATATAACATTACATCTAATTCAGTCAGTCTGTCTATCTAACCTACATTGTTATATTGCATGTATTCATGGTATGCAAATTGTGGCCATTACAGGGTTATTCACTAACGTGAGAAATTAAGGTGAATTCAAAGCGAATTTCAAATAGACAAGCTGGTTATACTTTCAGTTCAGCTACTCTGTCTTTAAATTTGGGATTCACTTTGACTTCTCATTTAGTAAATAGCCCTGTTTGTTTTCATGCAATCTAGCCTTTGATTTATATAAGTATATTATATATTTACAAAAATGCCCATTTTGTGTTTGTGCCATTTATCAGTCACAGATGGCTGGTCTCACCTCCAAATGAATATCACACATACTGAGGCACGTATACCGTATGTGGATGGTTATCAGAGCAGGTTAGAGTGCAGGGAGGTGGGATGAGCACATTAGACATGTAAGGGCAAGATGCTTTAAGCTGGGTTTCTCTAATTAGATGAAGCTGTAGTGTTGCCAATATAAGGGAACCTATCAGTGTGCTGTTATGAGGCACACAATAAGCAAGGGATAAAAGGATCATCTAGGGGTCTGATACCTACTGCTGGCTTATATTGCGACACAACTGTAGTTGGGAAGCTGCTAACACTGTTTTGAGTACACATGAATTAATAATGGATGCTCGGTGTAACAGAGAACATGCCATTTTCAGTGAACAACTTTAATGCCACTATGTAGCATGGAAAATACAAATACAATACTGAAACTCTGAGCTCTATCTTCTTCAAATAATAATAATAGTGAAGTTAGTTAAGCAAAAGTGCAATATCAGCTCAGTTCCAGCCAGGAGAGTTAAGTTTACAGCTCATCTGGAGGCTGGGAGGAGATTGGGAGCAGCTATTAGTGGACCTCAGGTAATAAATCAAACCGATACAAAACAGCGCGCTGCAGTGGTTATGGTGTTTGAAATGTACCTTTATGTAATTCTCTTTGATAAGTGGACTGTCATTTAACAGACACTCAGTTCTGATCCACTGCCTCATCATTCACCACACCTTATGTGATGGGGACTGAAAACAAAGGGGCAGGGATCCTTTGGCCTCTGTATAGCCCAGAATGGACTACCATAGTCCACATGGTGGACTACCAGAATCGCACACTTTAATGAGTTGTGTGACTCGTAAAGAACTTTAAAACTATTTTTTTTCTAAGAAATAAATACTCTAAAATATTTCCAAGTGGTAGTGCACAAGCAGAATGAACACAAGAAACACATCTGAATCGATGACACACATACAATCAGTATTAATTGTCGACTCATCATTATTCAGTTGTACGAATTAAAGGGCGAATACGCACTGAAATAACAATAAATAGTGATATTTGGTTTAATAAGCACTATATTTAAAACATAACTAGTAAGATCTATGAAATAATAAATACCCATGTGCACAATTGTGAAGGTTGATATGTTTTGTTAACTTCGTAACGTAGGCCTTTCAAGCTTGAAATTGTAATATTAATAATGAAATTACAGTTGAGACCTATTTCTAAGATATTAATGTTTTTTGATGTCATCAGTTTTATCCGCAGAAAAAAAGGGACAGGCTATGCAATAGTTGCAAATTCAAAGCTACTCTGTATCTTTGTCATAGTCTTTTGACTAAAAAGCCTTTTTAGTTTTAGTCGTATTTTAGTCATCTGAATTGTTTTAGTTTTAGTCTAGTTTAAGTTGACTAAATCTACAGTAGATTTTAGTAAACACAACTAAAATCTAATGGGTTTAATTAAAGCCTCTATCTGTTTTTTTTTTTTTTGCCCCTTCCTCAGCCCCCCTGTCTCTTTGTGTCCTCCCAGCCCCCTATGTGTCTCATTCCCTCAGTCCCCTGTGTCGCATTTCTTCTCCTTCCTCCATCATGCATCTTACCCACCAGTGTTAGTTTTGGCAACAAATTTCAATTTAGTTTTAGTCATAGTCTTTCGTAAAAAGCCATTTTTATTTTAGTCTAAATTGTTTTAGTTTTAGTCTATGTTAAGACGTGCCGTAGGTATGGTACTGCGGTCTTCTATTCCTTTCCAAATAGCTGAGCATAAGTGATTATAGCTGCAGTAGGAAGTAGAGGAATAGTGTAGATGAATGCAGCTTCCAAGACGATTCTCCCGAGCAAATAGAATATTCCCCAAACATGAGCCTAGACTTCATGAAGGGTGTAACAGGTATGACGTTTATTGATAACACACTGGCTTTTATGAGATATCCTCCTGCAAGAGGACCTCCCACAGCAAACAAAGACAATAACCAATCAACATACAGATTTACAGTAACCCCCACCCTCTCTCTGCCTTGGAGATATTGAGATACGGTAAGGAATAAACCAATTATCTCCAGGCAGAGGGCACACAATTTTCCCAAAAGTTGGAACACCCCTTTCCACACAAGGTATCCCGACAAATTACATATCCCCTGATAGCCCCATTCTGGGGGACCAACATATCCAAATTTCACCTAGATTGGTTCAGGGGTTCTTAAAAAGTATGGAAGTCACAAGTTACCGACCACACACGAGGCTCCTGCCCAAAACAGTTCCACGAATTCAGCGTGTGAGGTCGGTCAATTCAGAAAAAAAATGAATAAAAGTCCCGAATGGATCCTCCTGGCTCATAGTAGCGATTGCTCCCCTTGCCCGTATGAACAAAACTACTGAATGGCGTTTTCCTGGCTGTTCGGCAACTAAAGGAAGCAGGTGTTCGGTAGTTTCAGCGGTGATTCGTGAGGTCGAGTGTCCGATTTTAGTTCCAGACACTCGACGACCAAGTCCCGCTGCCTCCTTTCGTTCAAACAAGATGACCGCCGTTTTCTGTTCCACGTGGCATTCGGCTATACGAACAGCGGCCGCACAGAGAGCGCTTAATAGATGGTTCTTTTGAAGTTCATGAGCCAGGAGGGTGGTCGGTTTTCAGTAGTTTAAAACTACCGAACCAATAGATTCAATATGCACTAAATACTGTAGAAAAAGCCCGAACATAGAAGAAAATACCGAACAAAGTCTATTTTCTTCACAGTCTAGTTTTAGTCGACTAAATCTCACAGATTTTAGTTTACTAAAATCTGACTAAAATTGTTAGTTGACAAAATTAACACTGCTCTGTATAGGGACAGTGATGGGAAGGCTTGGACTGGTCATCGAGTTAGCCTGGGCCAAGGGCTAACAGGAAAGCTCAATAAACAGAACCAGCCCAGATTAGGCTCTCTGCCCCTTAATAGACTGGTGGGAAGATCAAAGATCTCCCTCACCAGCCCAGCAAACTTTAATGTTGAGCAGGGGAGTGGCCATCATGGAAGAGGGGAGCCAGGAAGTCTATGCATCTTCCTTAGCTCTTACATTTTGGGAAGGCAATATGAGCTTTCAATAGCATTTCAATAGCATTTCATTCACTTAATTAAAACATATGCTAAACAGGGGTCTATGGGATATAATACAGCTGGTCAATGTTCTCCTTGGTTTCAAACTACCTCAACATGAAAGTAAGGGACACGGAGAGGAGTGATGGTTATAATTGGTCATGACATAACGCACTCTATTGCGCTGCTCTGCATTTAAGTAACCCGGCAGATTTTTTTGTCCCAGCATTGCCCTGGTGATGGGACAAGGAGCAACATGACTCGTAAAAGAAGCAAACACTGTTTTGGTGATCAAGTGTCCTTTTATATGAATATTAAAGGATTTTATTTACATCTCCTGTGATGGATTTAGTGAACATTTAATAACCCTATTTGCACTTTTTATTATGTTTTTTGTTTTTTTTTACTTTTACATTGTAAATGGCTCCACAATCAAGAAGATATAATATTCAACCCAAACAAATTAAATTAAACAAAAGGGAAATAAGAGGTTAAATGCAGATGTCTCTATATAAATATTTAAAGCAGGTTGTATTCATTGGCTGTGTGCATGTAATTTTAGAGTTTAGTCAACTTATACTAGCTTCACTACATTTTAGCGGCAGTTGAATTCAAATAAAGACTATAAAATAATTGAGCACAAGTGGACTCTAGTGCCTTTTAGAAAACAATTCGAAGGACTTTAGATTGATTCTCTAGGACTTGTGTTAATAACTAGCTCTATATACACCATGTACGTACCAGGTAGAACTTTATAGTGCATGTCAGTGCACTTGAGGCCTTGTATTAAGTACTACTTAGATTGAGACAGTTTAAAATCCCAGTGCTCCTACAGCCCATTTGAATGCCTTTTCCTTTATTGTTGCAGCCAATAGTAAGAACATTGCTGAGTCCACTGTGCATTTATTTGGAATAGTCAGTTCAGCTTCCTCTGGAAACTTAAAATATTGGGTTCAGGTCTATACAGCACAACACAGATGACATATTCTTCATTCATCCCTAGTAGTTGTCATCTCCTGGTTCCTCTCACATCTTACTTAACTGTGATTGACCATATGCCTTAGTTAACTCTAGAGAGCATGGAACTTCCTGTAGCTTCCTGTTTACAATTTTAAGGAACTTGTACAGTTTTACTGCTTTACACACAGCATCGATGTAGGTTCAACAACTGAATGTGTGTGTTTCTGTTTTCCAGGCATAATACAATGGTCATCCCTTTCTCTTGACACTCAGTCTTATGGTTTATTATGAAATCTCAATGCAACTGAAATGTCTGGTGGCCGGAGATTCCCGGATGCCAAAATAGAAAGAAAATATCCAAAAATCCACTCTTGAAAAGAAAGTGTGAGAGTTTAATGTAGCTGCATTCACATCTTTTAATGTAAGTACATTCCTAGATTTGGTGTGTTTAATAATAAATGTCACAATGTTTCATGCTGTATGCTCTTTCTTTTTTTTCGTAGATATAAAACATGCCTCTGGATGCTGGTTTGGATGGAAGAGAACAAACATGTTATATTGTGATGAGTATATGCTAATGGTTAGGTAACGGTACTCCACCAAAAATGGGGAGCACATGGAAAACACTTTTATGTTTTCTGATGATACCAAGATATGTAACAGAGTTGATGTTCCAGGAGGGATAAGCCAAATGGAAAATGATTTAGGTAAACTAGGAAAATGGTCAGAGTTGTGGCAACTGACATTTAATGTGGATAAGTGCAAGATAATGCATCTTGGACGTAAAAACCCAAGGGCAGAGTACAGAATATTTGATAGAGTCCTAACCTCAACATCTGAGGAAAGGGATTTAGGGGTGATTATTTCTGATGACTTAAAGGTAGGCAGACAATGTAATATAGCAGCAGGAAATGCTAGCAGAATGCTGGGTTGTATAGGGAGAGGTATTAGCAGTAGAAAGAGGGAAGTGCTCATGCCATTGTACAGAACACTGGTGAGACCTCACTTGGAGTACTGTACACAGTACTGGAGACCCTATCTTCAAAAGGATATTCATACCTTAGAGAGAGTTCAAAGAAGGGCTACTAAACTGGTTCATGGATTGCAGGATAAAACTTACCAGGAAAGGTTAAAGGATCTTAACATGTATAGCTTGGAGGAAAGACGAGACAGGGGGGATATGATAGAAACATTTAAATACATAAAGGGAATCAACACAGTAAAGGAGGAGACTATATTTAAAAGAAGAAAACTACCACAACAAGAGGACATAGTCTTAAATTAGAGGGACAAAGGTTTAAAAATAATATCAGGAAGTATTACTTTACTGAGAGGGTAGTGGATGCATGGAATAGCCTTCCAGCTGAAGTGGTAGAGGTTAACACAGTAAAGGAGTTTAAGCATGCGTGGGATAGGCATAAGGCTATCCTAACTATAAGATAAGGCCAGGGACTAATGAAAGTATTTAGAAAACTGGGCAGACTAGATGGGCCGAATGGTTATTATCTGACGTCACATTCTATGTTTCTATGTTTCTATGTTTCCATGTTTTTTTTTTTTAACCTGTATGAATTAATTTATGCTGGACAACTGAACAGAGAGATCACAATAACTGTAATTATGTGCATTAATGATTCACACATGAGTGGTGAATGTTTAAAGAGTTAATCCACAAGAGTTGTAGTGCTACGACACGTTATTTTTAAGCCCTTAACCCCTTAAGGACACATGACATGTGTGCCATGTCAAGATTCCCTTTTATTCCAGAAGTTTGGTCCTTAAGGGGTTAAGGACCAAACTTCTGGAATAAAAGGGAATCATGACATGTCACACATGTCATGTATCCTTAAGGGGTTAAATTAGTATTTTAACTGTTTGACTGCTGTAAGCCAATGCAAAAAATCTGCAGCACCAAAGATTTGAACAAGTTAGAACTTTTGTCCATGTTAGGCATTGTTAACACAGGTGGTAGGTAGATGACTGTAACGACAAAATACATTGTCCGCCACTGTCTTTAACACTAGACACGTCTGCCTCCACTCATACTGACCACCAGTGAGTGTTTACTATTTTGCTAATTGGACAAAAATGCAAGTGTTTCAATTACTTGCCATAACAACTCCACCAGGACTCACTCGGCGAATGAACACTTCACCTGCGATCTTCAGATTGCCATTAAGCGTTTATTCATTAAACAACAAATTGTAGTGAATTAAAAACGGAATCACAAAATGTTATCAAAATAATTTTTACTACTTGCCTAAATTGTGCAATTTAGTTTTCAATGCACCACAATGAATTGTTTACAGAATAAATAATGCAACCGACTAGCAAAATGTAAAACATATTTATTGAAAACAACACACCATACTTATAGATAGGTTGTTTTTTTGTCATTATATGATGTTTTAGGAGTTTCCAGTCACTAACTTGTTTTTTCTACCTTACACATTGCTGAAGCAGATGTAAATTTGAACAAGTTATTGACTGCATTCAACATGGAGTAATTTTTACTATCTAGCGTGGAATCCTGGTGTTATTTAATGTTTTGTGTCTCTTAGTACTCCCTATACAGTATATTAAAGTTAAGGTAGCTGCTAATAATGAAATTATGTTGCCAGGGAACAGCAGTACGGCGCTACTTTTGCCAACAGCCATTTTAAACATTACCAGCTTCGTGGCAACTGACAAGCACAGAAACAACAGAAATTTACAGTGTGCAAGTTGCACATTCACAGGATTATTCTCCAACGTCTGAGTGAATTTGTATAGTTATAGTGAATTTAATCCAAATTGCCAAAAAAAAAGCTTATGTAGAAAACAAAAAGTCATAGCTCAGCTGTGTTAGACTAAATTTTACAGTTTGGATTTAATCCTCTAAAATTCAGAGTTTAATGAATAACCCTCTAAGTCTGACTTGTCAACCAACTTTTGAAAGAAGGATAGATAAAATAAGTTGTTTTAATTCAGTGCTGGACGACTGAACGATTAAAGTTATTCTATAGTGCCAGGAAAACAAACTCATTTTCCTGGCACTATAGATTTCTCCTCTGTCAAGGCCCCCTCCCAAGGCACTGGAAGGGTTAATAGCTCCTTCAGTTACTTACCTGGGTCCAGCACCGATGTCCCTCGTTGCTGGCTAAGTTTCGCCCCCCCCCGCCCCTCCCCCGCCGAAGTCCACCGGCAGGGGAGACCTAATGCGCATGGGCGGCAATGGCCGCGCTTGCATTAGGATCTCCCCATAGGAAAGTAATGAATAATGAAAATCTGACACTGGAAGTCCTAATGCAGTGAGGACATCCAGCGTCAGATAACGGACCAAAAGTCTGTTTCAATTCCGCAAGCCCCTCTAGTGGCTGTCTGGTAGACAGCCACTTGAGGAGGAGTTAACCCTCAGACGTAATTATTGCAGTGTAAAAAAACTGCAATAATTACCACTGCAGGGTTAAGGGTGATGGTAGTTTGCACCCAGACCACTTCAATGAGCTAAAGTGGTCTGGGTGCCTACATTGTCCGTTTAACTCAAATGTCAAGCCAAATAGACAAAAAGCATGGATTTAAAAAAACAAAACAAATAAAACTGAGATTGTTTTCTGATAGGCAAACTGTTTATATGACAATACAAAATCAATGTAAGCAGTAATATAGAGAGGGAAGTTTCTTTCATATATTTTTTATTTTTTAACCCCTTAAGGACACATGACGAAAATATTCTGTCATGATTCCATGTTATTCCAGAAGTTGTGTCCTTAATGGGTTAAATATATTGAATTATATGAGAAAAAATAATAATAAACAATGTAATCAACTGTATCATGTAGTGGTCATAAATTTAAATAAAGATACGTAACCAAAATATATTGGAGGATTTCAGAAACTTGAAGCTGTTACAGTAAGTGTATTAATACTATAATAACCTATAAGTTTCAGTTTTAAAACTAAGCTTTTAATACTTAAAAGAAACAGAAGGTAATCAGAAATGCACGGACCTTGGTCAGTACTTCCTGTTCTAATATTCCAGTCTGTCCATGACGACAGCATGTTATTGGCTGACCTGCTATTGGTGAAGGCATCTGTCAGGCAATGCTCTCCATACAGTGTAAACTTAAAGAACAAATGTCACCTCAACAATATCTCTAATATAATGACGCTTTCATCAGATTTGAAAAGGAAATAGATTCTTTGTTAAATGAAGTATATGTTAAAAAAGAGAAAAACTCATCCCTACCTTCCGTATATGACAGGATTCTTCAGCCATATACATGCGCCTTGTGTCAGAAAGTGTTTGAAAAATGACAGCCAGTCTCTACGGTCTGATGATGTCACTGCACTGTGGAGTGAGGCTGGGAAGACCATAGAGACTCACTGTGCGTTTTCAAACTCTGTCTGACTCAAGGTGTATGTATATGGCTGAAGAATTCTGTCATACAGTAAATGTAGGGATGCGTTTTTCTCAATTTCTATTTCCATATACTTTATTTAACACAGAATCAATTTCCTTTCAATACGTGATAATAGTGTTTTGATTGTGTCATAAAAAACATTCCTGTGACTGGTATCGCTAACATTATGACAGAGCTGTTGTAGCCCCCTTTTTTTTTTAACATCGATTCAAATAATGAGCAGAGTTGACAATGAGAGATTCACAGGAGTGTTCTGAGCAATGGGCAGCTGTGATTGGCTGAGAGTGTCAGCTGACCACTTTCAGCCTATCACTGTTCCTATAGCTGGTATGAATCAGTATAGCTAGAAAGAAGCCTGTAATATCTCCCCTAGCCACCCCTCATGCCCATCATGCAGTGTTAAACTGCTCTCTTTCTCCCCAATGACTGTGGCTCCCAGGGCAGGGGAGATAAAGCTGACATGCAGGATATTTTTGAAAACTGGAACCTTAATAGATTTACACCTTTTTTTGGCAATGCCAGCTTCTTGCTCCACTGTTAAAGGGAAACTATAGTGGCAGACACAAACTTGTTTTCCTGGCACTATAGCTTCTCACTCCATCGTGGATTCTCCCTCTCCCCATGGTGCACAAGGTGTTAAAAATCCATTTTATCACTTACTTTTGCTGTTTCTCCGCCGGCGGCCAATGCAATGGCCGAGCTTACATTAGGATTTCCCCATAGAAAAGCATTATACAATATTCGTCTCTACATTGTATCTACTACAGGGCAACATTTCTGTTTACCCACCATTAAGGCAACAAGGCCCAGTGTCAGACACACAACACTGGCTACAAGAAACAGACCTTGTGTTTAGAGTTGGATTATCCACAATGACACCATTACCTTGAGGGGCGGCTCGTACTTATTAACTCCAGTAACTAGTTATCCAGTTAGCCAGTGGTGGGGATAATTAAGGTGACAATTACTTCCTCTTCCAGCTCTTTTCTTCATTATGAATTTTAGTGTGTGAGAAGACTGTTTCTTATCTCCACCCTCTCTCACTCCATTATTCCGCACTGCTGCCTTTTTTTTATCCGTTCGGGAAGTGTAAAGATGCCTGTAAACCTAAATAAATGAATAAATAAATGATTAAACTAGCATGGAAACATCTACCTAATGAATTCTAGAAATGAAGTCTAGGAACACCATACATTACACCCTATATAAGGTTCCATGCTGTGATAATTTACTTCACTGCTCTCTTGCCATTGCTCTACAGACAAAGGTATACATGGGCTTGTCTCTTCTTTTACCACAAATATACACACTTTCTGCTGTAAGATATAACACAAGTTATTTTAGATTTTTGCTATATTTAAATCCACTTAGATTTAACTTCCTTCGCATTGCACATGGGGGACAAGGAAGACCATCAAACAGATATAATTTGGTTGATAGGAAGGCCCTGGGCCCCTTGGACTCTGCTTTTGTTAGTGGTGTTTGTGATGAATGACTCCCCAATATTCCATCCCAAATGAACGTGGGTTAATAAGGAACAGAGCAGGTTGGTAGAAATTTTAAACTACCCATTTAACATAATAGGAGGGGCAATTTCTGTTATGTTAAATGGGGAGTGACTTGCACCTTATCTAAAACATGTCCTTTTATTTTTAATCATCAGTTGCTTGGGGCCAACCGTTTAATTTATAATTAGCAAAATGATTAAATGACTTTCAGGTAAACCTATTGTACACTATATATTATATTACATATATATATCTGTCTGTCTGTCTATCTATCTATCTATCTATCTATCTATCTGTCTGTCTGTCTGTCTGTCTGTCTGTCTATCTGTCTGTCTATCTATCTGTCTATCTATCTGTCTATCTATCTATCTATCTATCTATCTGTCTGTCTGTCTGTCTGTCTGTCTGTCTATCTGTCTGTCTATCTATCTGTCTATCTATCTGTCTGTCTATTACTTGCTTCTCGGACTTTCAAGTTTGTCTGTCTGTCAAATCTTTCTGATTTTTTTTACTTTTTTAGTTATTTGTTTTTCATACAGATATTAACAATGGATGACAACAAATTTGAGATGTAATTTGTTATCCTTTATATGAATAAAATATGATGATATTAAAATGAAAGCACTATAGTACAACCACTCTGGTAGTTATCTAGTTACCCCTCACCCACTCCTTGCTGTTAATAGTTAAATGTTTTACTTGCATGTTGATGAACGCTATGATGGGACTAGACTCATTAACGCGAACATATCTGGAAAATGCATAGACTGATAATGTCAAGTAATTAAATATGTTGACATTTTTATGAGTTGAGAATGACTAGCACTCAGTGAAGATGAGGCAACCTGTAATTTAATCATTGCTACAGCAAGACAGGTAGGCCGCTTTCTCTTCACTATGTACATCCTCTGCTATCTGTGTTGACATATATTACTGTTTCAGATATAATAGTTAATGCAAAACATAATAATAAAATAATAATTGAAAGTAAAGGACATTGAAATGAAATAATGTCTTTCAAAGACTTTCACGCCTTTTGAACAACAAGCTGCAAATGAAGAAAAATACGCATTGGGATATATTAAGTGTAAGTCTGTAGTGATGTAATAGCTTTTTTTGCTGCCCTAGACCTAACCAAGTCTATAATCACACATACACTTAGACATGCCATTTATCATTCTACGTAATGTTTGTAATGTATGTGAATATATATGCATTTGTGCAATGACTTTGCCATTTCTGTTCAGCCATCCTTTAGAGGAATTATAGATCACAAAAATATGGAACCGGAAGGTTAGCTATCTATCATTAGTGGATAAGACACCATGCTTTAGGGTTTCAATGTAATGCCATACAGTTAACATATATTTTCCCATAGGATTTAGATTAGTTGTAAGCTTATTTGCACCAGCCTAGAGGCTGGTGTTGAGTTTTGAGGTTTAGAAGTGACAGTTAAACAGCAGAAACATGGTTGGAAACTATAGAAATCAATTCCCATAGAGAATACTGATAGCCATTAGCAAACATTTAGCAAGAGGCTTTAAACAGCTGGCAACACCCTGTAACTACTAGTGGAATTGTTCAATTGGTATTCAGCCACTACTTGCCACTAATACTGCTGGGTTCTTTAACTGGTAGCGGCTGTATAACAAAAAGACAACAGTGGGAACAAGCCGAATGGATGTCAAAACTTGCTGCTGGCCACTGATAAAACCCTGCTGGGCCACCAGTTAAAGAATCAGAGGCCGACTGAGAAAATACATACCACAATCCTGCCATATTCTCTACTTGGCTGCCATATACCTAGGCCTAGCCACTTAATGTGAGAATGCATTGCCAAATCAGAGAAGTGTATAGTGAGCATCATGGTGAGAGTTATATATAACTTTTAGATGCAGCCTTATCCTAAAAGTACTAACTTTTAATTGTATTTTTCTTCTTTTGAGAACATCTAATTTTATCCCTCATCCTTAATATCCTGTCTCTAGTACTTTTTTTGTCTTTGTTTTTTTTCTTACCGTTTCCAATTTGTATTCATTTGACAAATAGATAGATAGACAGACAAATGATAGATAGATATAGACAGACAAATGATAGATAGACAGTCATATTCAGAGAGAGTAGCGATTGAGAGAGAGAGGTCAAGAGATGTTGTACACATGAGTGTAATAAGTAGGATATAGCCACATGTGACAAATTAGACAAGTTATGCTACAATATCCCATGGTAACATGTATTAGTGGAAATTGCACACAATGCTAATTTTGTAAAACCTACTCAGTAGACATGTTTTACTTTTACTGCATCCCTCTGCTGGGATGGCTGCTATGTCAGTAAATTTTTGCTGATTGTCCTAGATGAGTATAGGCTGAAATTCCTTCATATCCCATTAACCTGCCAGAGTAACCCTGGGTCAACGTCTATTAATTACAAATACTAAATCCCCTCCCTGGTCAGATAGCTACCTAAACATCCCTTTACTCCTTCACTACCAAGAGCATTTATATATGAGCATCAAATGAATAAATACATATTCCAACACATTCCACAGTAAACTTCCACCCTTGCAAATTAAAGTCCTTAATTTGTTTATATAAACTAATTGTGTTTGCATAATAAGCCCACACTAAGACCAGTAGCTCAGCTTAGTCCAGGAGTGGAAAATTTGAGAATCAGGAGCAACAGAAGCTCAAGCTGCATCTCCAGGAGCAATATCCCAGCAACTGATTGACACACACAAGAATTACAGAGAGACTGGTAAGTAAATGCATTTCATTTTGTATCTCTGTAGCAGAGTGACAACCACATTTGGAGCCTTTTAGGTGCGTACCACTAGAATATTGTCTATATAAAGGTATAGAATTAATACTATGACACTGTGACATGTCATGAATGTGATTTGATTCCAATGTTCTAGTGCTTTTGCTGTGTGTTTCTTACTTACATAATAAAAATTGATCATAAAAAATAAATTAAAAATAATGTGCCTTTTTGTATCTGTAGTCCTTTTTCAGCCACTGTGTGCACATATCACTTTGCATGTGGGACCTTCCTGCTGTGTATATTGTACGTGTCGATAACTGTTGGAGTTTTTGTCTCATAACATTCTCATAACATTTGGGGGCAATACATTATATATATATATATATATATATATATATATATATATTTTTTTATATATATATATATAAGATTTTGCTTATTTGTACAAAACACACATTTAAGTTTTAGCTTTGATTTGCGAACTTTTGAATTTTTAGCGACTAACAATGAGAGTACATAGTTACATGGTAATCTAGATTGAAAAAAAGACTCAAATCCATGAGTTCAACCTTTTAAAATACTTTAGCATCTTTTAATGCTGCTGATCCAAAAGAAAAATCCTGATCTGATATAATGGTCAATTATACTTTAAAAAGAGGATAAAAGTCCTTCTGGACTTCATAATGGCAATCATTTCTCCTTCAATGAAAAACCTGTACACATACATATTAAGTATATCCTTGAAGATTCTGTTTAAAAACAAAAAAACAAAAATAATCATGGTTTCTTTAAAAATGTGTACAGAATCTGATAAGAGAAGAACCTCTTTGGGCAGATAACCAATAATCAATATTGGTCATAAAAAGTACAAATTATTTTGAATGCTCCAAGAGGTACTGTCTCCAAAAGGGATGACACTGTATGCTACACATAGACATGGTGCAGTGGTAAATGGGAAGAATAATTGCACAAAGAAGCTCATTGATAGTTGTCAAAAACGACAAAATCCTATACAAATTATGTATTGCTGAGATCCACAAAGTCAAAATATATGGCAGGGCTTTCATTCAGAATCTACTTGTGTCCAAGTCCAATTTAAAAAAAAAGCAGAACCAGGAAGGAAGAGCATCAAAAGGGACCTCTGAGCAATATCAAAACAACATGATAAATTCTCTTTCACCCTATTCTCTAAATCGGGATGTGTTTATGTTTTGCAAACAAAGTATATATTTTTAACCAAACAAGTCTTCTTAGCAAAATAGCAAGTGTTAGATAAGGTATGGGATGCATTAAAGTATCGGCAGCAGCTATTTTGTAAAATTCAGGTGATTGTTCTGCATGATCATATAAGCTCAAAAGCTGTCTTCATAGGTAAGCATGTTTTAATCTTAATGCCCAATGCATGCTGCTATTCAAACTCAGACTTAGATATAGTATATATTACGTCTTCCATAGTCCTCCAGTTTGTACATCTGAACTTCACTGAACCTTGTTAATCCCTCAAACTGGAGCCATGTTATATCCAATAGACACATTTCAAGACTTTTTAGTAAATTAATCTGTGCTGGAGGCAAAAAGATTGTCCCTACACCTTATTATCTTATAAAACCTAGTCAACGGTTAGGTATTTTTTCCACCATCCGTATGCTGATGTAATAAAGTATTTAATACATTACCTTAATATATTGCTGTATTTTATCATTTAATTATATTATAATTTAACTTTTAATGTTTGACACATTTCACCTATGTGGATGGAAATCATGCATTTAATCTCTGTGAAGGGGAATGACTATACACTGCAACCCACTTCTAGGACTGGAACAATCTAGATGGTAAATGCTAACTCTAGGACTGGTAAGATTTATTCATAGCAGTCTCTCTCCCTTCTATACACTGTCTCTATTACGCACACATTCTACAACTGATCTATCCCAGTAACACACTGTAGGAGATTTTCCAAAGTGTTCTGCAAAAAATCACTAATGGAATATGCCTGATGTTTCCAGCGGTTTGTCAGGATTGGGTAATGATCCTCACACAACAACCCTAGACTTAATAGCAAACATAGAGGAAATAAAGTATTACTGGTGTTTGGATGACTGGGCTTAGCACTTATATAATAAAGTGATATGCCTGTAGAAGGCAAGAAGAATAGTCTTAAATTGGCCGAGGTCATGCGACAACAGACAGATAACAATATGATGAGGTCAGCCAAGGTCAGAGATACAGAGGACAGCGTAGTCAAGGGAAATGCCAAAAGTCAAAACTGGAAACGCCAATAGAGAAAAGCAGGAAGCCCTCTCAGGTACAATAGACCATGACAAGGCACGGTTCTGAGAGTAGACTGGGTTTATATAGGGGATGCATCAATTCTATAGGCCATCGTCACTTGAGTGATGCAAAAATGTGCTGAATCACTGTCTAGAATATTTTTGATTATGTACATTTTGTTTAAGTACTACCTTATATATATATACAATATTTTTTAAACCAATGAGATTATTGTCAGTACGTTAATTTCATCACACAATGTGAGACTCACATACAACCAACAGCATACTTGGTAGGAACACATACTTAAGGAGAAAACCAATAAAGTTACCACCAATATGAAAATAAATATAATTTTTTTTTCTGTATCTGTTTAATATTTCAAATATTTACAAATACATTGAACAGAATTCTAAACACAACACTTTCGTTTTTTGCCCCCATTTTTCATGAGCTGAACTCAAAGATCTAAGACTTTTTCTATGTACACAAAAGGCCTATTTCTCTCAAATATTGTTCACAAATCTGTCTTAATCTGTATTAGTGAGCACTTCTCCTTTGTCGAGATAATCCATCCACTTCACAGGTGTGGCATATCAAGATGCTGATTAGACAGCATGATTATTGCAAAGGTGTGCCTTAGGCTGGCCACAATAAATGACGACTCTAAAATGTGCAGTTTTATCACATAGCACAATGCCACAGATGTCGCAAGTTTTGAGAGAGCGTGCAATTGGCATGCCGATTGCAGGAATGTCCACTAGAGCTGTTGCCCATGAATTGAATGTTCATTTCTCTACCATAAGCAGTTTCCAAAAGCGTTTCAGAGAATTTGGCAGTTCATCCAACCGGCCTCACAACCGCAGACCACGTGTAACTACACCAGCCCAGGACCTCCACATCCAGCATCTTCACCTCAAAGATCGTCTGAGACCAGCCACATGGACAGCTGCTGCAACAATCAGTTTGCATAACCAAAGAATTTCTTCACAAACTGTCAGAAACCGTCTCAGGGAAGCTCATCTGCATGCTCGTCGTCTTCATCGGGGTCTCGACCTTACTGCAGTTCGGCATCGTACCCGACTTGAGTGGGCAAATGCTTACATTCAATGGCGTCCGGCACTTTGGAGAGGTGTTCCGGTTTTCACTGTGCAGGGCAGATGGCAGATGGCAGATGGCAGACAGCGTGTATGACGTTGTGTGGGTGAGTGGTTTGCAGATGTCAACGTTGTGGATCGAGTGGTACATGGTGGCGGTTATGGTATGGGCAGGCGTATGTTATGGACAACGAACACAGGTGCATTTTATTTATGGCATTTTGAATGCACAGACATATCGTGGCGAGATCCTGAGGCCCATTGTTGTGCCATTCATCCACGACCATCACCTCATGTTGCAGCATGATAATGCATGGCCCCATGTTGCAAGGATCTGTACACAGTTCCTGGAAGCTGAAAACATCCCAGTTCTTGCATGGCCAGCATACTCACCGAACATGTCACCCATTGAGCATGATTGGGATACTCTGGATCGGTGCATACAACAGCGTGTTCCAGGTCTTGCCAATATCCAGCAACTTCGCATAGCCATTGAAGAGGAGTGGACCAACATTCCACAGGCCACAATCAACAACCTGGTCAACTCTATGTGAAGGAGGGGTGTTGCACTGCGTGAGGCAAATGGTGGTCACACCAGATACTGACTGGTTTTCGGACCCCCTTGGACCCACCTGGATCCCCCCAATACAGTAAAACTGCACAGTTTAGAGTGGTCTTTTATTGCGGCCAGCCTAAGGAACACCTGTGCAATAATCATGCTGTCTAATCAGCATCTTGATATGTCAGACCTGTGAGGTGGATGGATTATCTTGGCAAAGGAGAAGTGCTCAATAACACAGATTTAGACAGATTTGTGAACAATATTTGAGAGAAATACACCTTTTGTGTACATAGAAAAAGTCTTAGATCTTTGAGTTCAGCTCATGAAAAATTGGGGCAAAAAAAAAGTGTTGCGTTTTTAATTTTGTTCAGTGTAGGTTCCAACACTGTTACTGTAGCAAATTAATCTTTTTTTTTTTTTTTAAGGAAATAAAACATTATATTTAACATTTTTTCTTTGTGTATTATTTTATGCATTTTATATTTGTTTATACTTCTGTTATACAACAGAAGTATATAAGCAAAACAACAAAAACATTACCTGCACATTATCCCAAACATCTATGCACATTTAAATTTAATGCCACTACAATGGCCATTAAAGTGCAGGTTCATCTGGCAATATCAAGATAAACCTCGTAGGTATATATTGTTAGTGTAGGACTCACCTAAAAGATTTGATTTGACGTTGGCAGGAGAGCTTTCACATTAATGGTCATTATAGGGCTACTAAAAACTCTGTAATTTACATGTTTATAGTGATTCAGGATAGAGCACACAAATGTTCTCTCTCTCTATATTTACTGATAAATACTGCAACTGTCCAACAAAAGTGAAAACGTGAAATTAAAGTTGTAATAAAGTTAGATTTGCATCTTAGGTCCTTTTAATCTTGTCCATATTTTAATTATGTCCCAATTTCTAGGTCTTAAACTAGCTTTTTAACAATATTTCTTTAGAACCTTTGTTCTTTAAAAGTAACAAATCACCGTTTCTGTAATGGAATACTACAATTGGATAGGCTAAAAAAAAAGCAGCAAAATTAAGCATCAATCACATTGCAGAAACACTCCAGCAAAAAAAAAAAAAAAAAAAGAAATGTAACAAATAAATAAATAGCATTGCCTAATGCATTCAGCTAATTTTTTTTCTCATTCTTACTAAAGGTCAACCAAAGCAAATCTTCAATTTGACAATAACGTTATTATATACATATATATAAATATTTCAGTTGCAATTTTAGGGAAAAGAAAATCCACTACAGACATTAACAGTAAAAGTTTTACTCTTTTATAATTTATATAGATGACACGCTTTATTTGCTTATGAAGTCCAACTTAATTTTAGGTAAATATGCTGTTTGCCACGTATCACTCGGTCACATTCTCTTGCATGACATTTAGATGTGAGACTAAACAGGTAATTTGATTCAGTAAACACACAGCAGTGTCTAGTAAGCTTAAATGTACCATTTTATTCACACTTTTTTCCAATTCACACATTTATACATAAATCTAAGAAGAGTGTGGATAAGGTCTGTTGGTTAATGACAGTTAACAAAAACAATCTATAAATTTAGAGAAATTTCTGGTTGTTGCATGTCGATAAGAATAAGAAAAAACAACACAGTGAACCAAAGTGAATTGGCTCGAGCAATATGTAAAGAATTCTGAAGTGGAAAAATAAACAAAATAAATGGAGGTAGATTTTTATATATATTTTATGCCCTGATTGTGTAAGGGGAGGAAATGTATCATACGGGCAATTAAAAATGGTTTATTTTATCTACCCCATAAGCTATGTAAATATGTATTTCGGAACTAGCAGGTTTATTCACTAAATTAAGAAATTTCAAATTTAAAGCCAAAATAGCCAAACTAAAAATACATATGAATTCACTTTGAATTCTTGGCAATTCTGACTTCAGTGAATAACCCTCATTATCTTCCCTGATAGCAAAGGGTTCACTCAGCATTAAGTCTATTCAATTCTATAGCCTAATTCTACCTCATACACAAAACAGACATGATGGGCCCCCAGGAACCTAAAGTACTCATTAGAGAACAGAGCAGCTCTTTCCTCCACTACTTGATGTCCAGCAGGTGGGGAATCTCAAGAGAACATTGCATGGGCTTCCCATATCTCTGTAGAACAAGAGTTCTAAGAATTTTTTTTATCACATACTTAATTTATGTACAGCGATTGGCAACCTATTCATAAGGTATAATAAAATTAACATTAAAAACATTAAAATACTTTCAGAAAACACTTCACACTGTTAAGGAGATATCAATGAAAGTACATTTATTGTGGGTAAACTTATTGTGGGCAATTACCAGTGTCTAATAACCATTATGTAATGGCTACTACCAAGGAATAAACTTGTTAACGTGTAACTACCTGCAAAGGTGTAAGCCATCAATGACTATGTGATATAAGTCTTTCTGCCCAGGAAAAGTTTCAGACTGAAAGCACTGCATATATATATATATAAAGGCAAATAGTGTGGCAACACAGATCATCTTTTTTCAGTAGAAAAGGTTTCCTTTATTATTCCATTTCAGAAAATTCACAAAACAGTGGGATGTACAATACTTTCAACGTTTCAGTCTCAACTTGGAACTTTCCTCAGAAGCCTAAAAGACCTTATATATGTTTTTTACATTTTAGAAAGGAATTTGGTGAGACTCTATTATCTTACAATCTTATTGAGGTAAGTTATGGATATTCTCTCAAATTGGAATTCATTGGAACTACATAAAGGAGCCCATTCATGAAAAAGATATACGGATATCAATCATTAGCATGAAAGTCAATGAGTGGTCTTAAAATATATGAAATAATTACAGACCAATTCTAAGTGTGAAAAACTACTATGCTGGAGAAATACCTACACATAGAACAGTCTGAGATTTATTTGATGAAGTTATTAAAAGACACGGGTAGAATAAGATGAACTGGAAATGTATACAGAAAAGGATGCATTTTCTGTAAATTTAATTCAGGTAACCATGTGCATATAGAATGTAAAATATGTATGTGAAGAAAACACAATGTATTCACTCAGCTGCTTGGAAAACATCTGCTACTGCATTGGAGAGTTGTGTATATTTGAATGCAAATAGGTTTATATCAATTCTTGGCTCTGTTGCATTTCTGTTGTATGACTGAGTAAACCATGTTTTAGGAAATGAATTATCTCCAAACCATTGTTGGTGTGAAAATCTATGTTAAATGGGTGTTAAGGTATGTATCTCATCTATCCATTGACATAACAAACACCTGTTCAGACAAAAATTAAATTGAGGGTGAGTACTGATGGTACTCTGGCCTTCCAGGGGCACATTAGGCACTGTGATAATAGGCCGACAGCCATGTGTATTGCCGATGGCTGAAAAGGGAGTGCTGTCCTCTGTGCTCTTACTGCTCTGTTCTCTTTCACACCCTGCTATGATGTCAGAATGTGATGTCACTCTGGCCCCAGATAACTAGATGGCGCACTAGGTAGCAAAGCATTAAGATTACAGCTCCCTTGCCGAATCTGAGAGATTGTGCCTGTCAGTGCGTGTCTATCAGTGTTGGTTAAACAGTGTGTGTGCCAGTGACTGTGTATCTGTCAGTACATGTATCAGTGAGGACGTGTGTCTGTCAGTCAAAGTGCGTGTTGGTCTAAAACAGGAAGAGGTGCAGTCTTGACAGCAAGGGGTGGAGCATATTTAGATTAGTTGGGTGCATGAGTTTAGTCATGCCTAGCGCAGCACAAAACTAAAATATACCACTGGGTAGAGGTATGGGGATGAGATGCATAGTATTTGGTGTGATACTGAAACTTTGTGGAATTTAGTCGTAGTTGTTATGGTGTCCAGAGTTTTCCTTTTAGATGACTTTATCAACTGTGGCCATTTAGTGCATACCCCTATGATGTTTTGGCATATAGCATACCTTGTTTATTTCAGAAATATGTATTCAAATATTTATATATAAGGTGTTTTCTTATAGTTACAATTATTGGCTTTTTCTAGACTTTTTTAAATTGATTTTTCTCAATGCAACTTTTCGGTACTATTCCATTATGGGCATAATGTACAAGGAAATATAAAAAACTTCCCACTAATAGGGGAAATTTTAAGTCTTGTACTGGAGGTTTTCTTAATGCCCCTTTTTAGTCAGCGCCGTGATTGTTAAAAATAACTTTCAGGCAGAGAAGGGCTGGAAAAAGGGTTACGGGGCAATTGTTTACAGACCACAAGTACTGAGGAGTTGTGGGCTACAGCCTCACATTATTCCTCTGCAGACTAGAAAAACAGGAGGTACACTGGGCTTTCTGTTGCATAAGTAAAGAGGCAGGCAGGTTTTTTCCATGGATTTTGCTAGCCCAGCACTGTATAAGTTTGTATATGATCTGGTGGCCTGCAATTGCAATGTTACCCAATGGACTGCGGTAATGAAATGGACTAGACTACCAGGTCATCATGTATATGTATGATGTCTGTGGATGTGCTCAAATACATTAATAACACAAACTGGATGTCACTGGCGGCAATTGAACCTGTGTCTGTAAAGATCTCTGTGAATGCTGTGTATGACAGGTCATACTACTAACGGGGGATGCACAGAAATGTCACATCTCACAACTCCAGCCTCCATCAGTCAAACCCATAGATTGCATGCTTGGCATGCATGGAAAGATCAGTGAGTTTTTTGCAGACTAAAAAAGTCAATTTAGTTGGATATTGTGATTTTCTAAAGACTTTTGTTTGTTTGTATAAAGCACAGAATTTCAGAAATTCAGATTACCGGTAATCTGAACTTTTCATTGGAGGTGAAGGTGGGCAGATTCAAAGATTTTAATAAGCCCACTTTTTGAAGTGTTAATTCATTATTTAAACAAATGATTCAGAATGCTGGTGGAGCAAGCGGACAAAGTCTTTTTTTGTTTTGTTTTAATTCTTTATTTTTGTTGTGCACAGTAATAACAATGAGTGGATCATATGCACTCAGGAAAAATCAAGGAAAATGCATGTTAAATACAGTAAGTGCAAAATAAACTGCTGTACAATTTCTATAGCATTGGTTGAGAATGTACAGTGTGGTGAGCGATATCGTAGATTAGAATCAATAGAGGGGCTGCGGGAGAATTCTTTAAAATAAGTTGTGTGCTCGGTAATAGACCACTAGTGGAGGTAAAGGATTCTCGTTATAACTTTGGGCTAGGTAGTGGTGTGATTATCTTTGTTCCTGGGGGGGGTTTGGTCTGATGTGGGACGTTAGTTAGCGGTCTGTTAGGATTCTGTGGTGTGATAGTAGTTGGTCTAGTGAGGTAGAAAGAGAGGCCCAGATGCTCTGTGATGTTTAGGGGCACAACTGGGGGCACTCATATTATAGCCCGTTGCCGAGGACAAAGTGACTAGGGGATCTTGGGGGAAATCATGAGTTTGACTCATTCGCTTTGCCTGTAGCTGTCGCTCTTCACATGAATATGGGGTCAGCAGTGAGGCAGAGGGTAAAAGAGCATAAACAGAGAGAGAAAAATAAAACATACAAATAAACTAAAAACAACAATAAACATAATGTGACATAATAGGCAACATCAGACAAAACCTATACAGCATAACAAGCTGGCAATATGCAACATGTGGCAAAGGTCTATCCCTGGAGACCAGCAGTGGGAGCTCATGTTCTGACCAGAGCGTAGGTGTCTACGGAAAGTCTCCAGGGTACAAATGGGGCTGTGTTCGCCGGGTCCCAATTATGTGGTGTGGCCACCGGTGGAGTTGTACTGCTAGAGAGTGAGTCCCGTGGAAGACCCAGAGTGGACAAAGTCGTTTTAATAGTTATTTTTCTAGACATGGAACGAGGAATGTTGAAAGAAGTTGTCCTGTGTGCCGAAGAATCCTGCTCTGCTTTGTTTATATGGGAAGCTTGTATTTGAAGAAGGCTGCAGGAGGTGTCAAAATATCATTCTGTGTAAATAAGATACATTGTTTTTGTTGTAAAGTCCATTTTAGTTGAATAAATTTCCCCAAAAATTTCTCAGAACAGCCCAGCCCCAGGCTAGACCCCCTCTCACACCCCATAAAATTATAGTGTCCCTATTTGTCCATTTGAAATGTTGGGAGGTATGTTGTATTATATTCTTCTTTGAGATTTCATTTTTATATCTAATATGTTCTTCTTTTTTGTATTTTGATTTGTTTATTTTATTTTACATATTTGTATACCTGTTTTGTATGCACTTAGGCAATAAAAGTTTGAGGTAGCACCATTTTGTGAAAGTGGACATTTTTACTATTTCTATTTAACACCTTTTTCCCCCACTGGCAGTTTTTTTTAAATTTAATTATGTTTCATATTTAGTTTTGGACAGTTGAGTTATTCTGACAAAAATAATATATTTCTTTTAATTTCGGAAAATACGAATGGTAGATCTGATTATAATATAATTTAAAATTGCTAATAAATTTAAAACTCTCTGTTACCGCAAATAATTTTGGATGGCTTTGCTACTGTTAATGCAACCTTTAGTAAATATCTCTCGATATGATTATCAATAACTATATTTGATAAAGGCTGCAAGAGATCTTAGAAAGACCATGACTGATTTTTCCCAGCTGTGTCCTGAATTCTAAGAACTTGCCAAAAACTGGGCTAAGCATGATATGGCCATATAATGTGACTAAATCCCTGTAACATTCATCTAAGATTGGTTGTTTATGCCCCTCTAAGTGATTTACAGCGTGTGTTATATTCAAACCAATTCCTTCATGCATTGTGTGACATTCTGATGGTGGCAGAGGTCTCTGCACTTATTTGTACAATAATAGGCTTGCAATGGGAAATCAGTCAGAGGAGTCCTGACTCCTGCATTTGTAGATCTGGAAGGACCGCAGTGATCTGTGAAGGTATACATTTCTGAGGCTCCTGGAAAAGTTTGTTATCTTTAAAAATACTAAGAATAATAATCCTTGCAAAAAAAAAGAAAAATAATGTAAGTGCGGGTTTGGGGATGCTGATACATCCACATTTTACCTACAGAGAAACATGGGGTTTCATTATTCTTTCAAATAATTTTGATTTAAGGTTTTTGTACAATTAACAATAATGAATACAAAAAACAATCAAGAAATCAAAACAAATTAAAAACAGGGGCAAAATAACCATCCACCCAATATATAGTTGTTGACACTTCAATTGCAATACACAATCACAGACAAGGTATATCATAATATTACACCAATGTACAAAATATAATGCGGATACTATGTAAAGTGTGTGACAAATCGCATGAACATTATAATATAGGAAACTAACATAATAAAATTGGTCCAGGCAAACTTCAATTATGAAGAACAGTTATGTTTAATGTTCTCCTCTCAGACATTCCAATGATATTTCAGCCAGTCAGTTGTAGTGGATGGCTGTTTAAGGTTTAACTCGTAGCCAGGGCCGGCCCTTCCATTGGACGGATTGCGGCAATGGCCCCAGGCGGCACTTTAACAGGGGCGGCATTTTGCGGCATTTTGCCGACTCCGGGCTGCCTCTTCTGCATATATATGCAGCAGGGACTGCTCTCTAAACCTTGGGGCAGACTAATCAGTCATGTCCGAGGTCAGTGTCCGAGGACCCGACACGAGGAGGGGCCCGGCGGCTTGCCCTTTATGCCCTCCATCAGTCTGCCCGGGGAGAGCCTCCAGTCTGCCGTTCCGCCGAGTGAAGAGCTACAGACCATGTGATGGAGAACACCATCACGTGGTCTGCAGCTCAAACCCGGCAGAGCTGCAGACTGGAGAGCCAGGCCACTGGACCACCAGGGAATGGTGCACTGAAATAAAAGGTATGTGAGTGTGGGGAGGCTGGTCACAGCCTTCCCACAGCCTGCTACCATCACACAGCCTTTCACCACCTCACCATGCTCCCCCCACAATGTTACCTTCACATCTTGCCCCTCAGCACTGTCACCCTCACATCCTGCCCCCCCACTGTCACCCTGTCACTGACACCCTCACACCCTGCCCCCACTGTTACCCTGTCACCCTCACACTCTGTCCCCCCACTATCACCCTCACATTGTCATACTCACACCCTGCCCCCCACTGTCACACTGTCACTGTTACCCTCACACCCTGTCCCCTCACTGTCCCCCTCACACCCTGCCCCCCACGTTCACATTCACACCCTGCCCCTCCCCACTGTCCCTTTGACACTGTCACTGTCACACCCTGCCCCCCACTGTCACCCTGACACTGTCACCCTCATACCCGGCCCCTTACCACTGTCACTGTCACCCTTAGTATTTCATCCTTGTACCCAGGCAGCACAATGTCTTGGGTCGGCCCTGCTCGTAGCGCTAGTTGATTACATCTTTAACTAGTATTACATTATTCTATCTGGTGTAATATGATATTTGAGATTAGCTAGATCACTATAAGATTAGCCTGATTGATATGTTAGACAGGTTTATGCGCTAAATTAGGACTTAGGAACTCAAAAGGAATTAAAAATGATTTTCAAACTTTAGATCTAAATCTCAGAATCTTAGTCGCATTGCGGAGAGCGCCGCACATGAACCTAAGATCCCCAGGGCCGTCTTTAATATGATTAGGACCCTGGGCAATGCATTTTCTTGGGCCCCCTGGGCCCTGCCCCTCCTATCCCTCCCCATAATTACGCCCAATGTGCAATCACACTGACAGATGTACTGGCACATACAGACACAGACAGACATTAAAACATTCACAGATACACACTGACACACAAATATATACTGGCAGACATACTGACACACACACAGACGTATTGACACACACACACAGGCATACTGACACACACACAGGCAGACGTACTGGCACATACACACAGACAGACATTAAAACATTCACAGATACATACTGACACACACATACACTGACACACAAATATATACTGGCAGACATACTGACACACAGACATACATACATACACACACAGGCACATACACTGACAGATATACTGACACACACAGACACATACACTGACAGATGTATTGACACACACACACACACACACACACACACACAGACATACATACACACACAGACACAGACACACACACTGACAGACGTATTGACACACAGACACATACACTGACAGACGTATTGACACACACAGACATACATACACACACAGACACATACACTGACAGATATACTGACACACAGACAAACACATACACTGACAGATATACTGACACACACAGACACATACACTGACACACACAGACACACACTGACACACACAGACACATACACTGACACACACAGACACATACACTGACAGAAGTATTGACACACAGGCATACTGACATACACATAGACAGACATACTGACACACACAGGCCTACTGACATACACACACACATACATACATACACACACAGACATACTGACACACACAAACATACTTACACACAAGCATACATTTAGCCACCCTCCAGGTTCTTACCTTTTCCTGGAGGGTGGTTTCCCTGGGGTCCAGTGGCAGGCTGAGGCAGATGGGAGTTTTCCTCTGGAACTCCCCTCCCTGCCATTCTCCTCCCGCGCGGCTGTGTTCTCCGTCGGGAGGCTCCCAGCCGATACAGGAAGGGGCCCGGTCGCACTGTTTAAGCGTCACAGCGCCAGACCGGGCCCCTGCTCACACATGCTCTCTGGGTGGCCCTTAGTGCATGAGCCACCCGGGGAGCCTCCTCAGCGTGCGGGCCGGTGCGGCTCTGTTCAGCCGCACCGCCGGGTCCAAGGGGGGCTGCGCAAATCACGGGGCAGCTGCTCTGGGCCCCCCAGGAGCAACTGGGCCCGGGGCAGCTGCCCCGTTTGCCCCGCGTTAAAGACGGCCCTGAAGATCCCTAATGTTCCCCCATAAGGAGCATTGGATTGGACTGTCTTCCGGGAGGTGTCATCCTGAAAGAGGAGGTCACAACAGCACCAAGGGAGATTCTGTGCTGGCAAAAAGTGAGTAATTACTTTTATTTTAAATAAATTATTAATTATTATTTTTTAAACGGGGAGCCATATGCTTAACAGTCACATATACAGATATGGATTCCTAATGCCACAGTCTTCATTTAATATTTTTGATACGCTTTTCAAATGATTTCATATTTTTGGAAACACTTTTAAAGTGCTGTTGGGTTTAAAATATTGAAATACTAAACAATATATAATGTGTAAATAAATATAGCACTATATTAAAAACATATCAAAAATATTAAATATATTAATATTAAAATATTTTGAATACATGAAATCCTTATAAAAGTTTATCCAAAAATATAAAATCATTTGAAACATTCAGCCAAAATGTAAAAATCTGAGTCGTACTATGAAACCTATACATATGATTAAGACATATAATCATATATCTTAATGTTCTGGAAGAGTTAACTGAAACTTATCGCAAATTAAGAAAACTCTTACACACATGCGCAGACGCACTACTAAATCCCTAGTAGAAGTAATGCAAAATCAGTAGTCACCAGCCTTGTCCTCAAGGCACACTACTATGTTATGTTTTGTCAGGATTCTATTAGAACAGAATTAGGGAATTCAAGTATCCAAGGCTTTTGGTGTAGCCCAAGGACTGGTTTGAGAACTGCTAGGCTAGGCTACATTGTTCAAAGTACTATTTTCAAGGCCTGATATATGGGTGGTTGGATGGATAGACACTTATCTAATCCATTTCTCTGTAGGAAAAGATTGAGATGCAGTGCTATGTGAGCAGATAAAGGGTGTCACGCATTTACCATACATATGTGTATCAAATGTGTGCTGATTGCTACTCTAATAAGTTTTAATGGAAGAGCAGTGATTGGCTGAAAATGTTCTATTGCTTCCTTGTTGCTGCTAATGTGAAAACGGAAGAGAACTTACAAAATGGGAACGTTCCTGTTATGTATTTTTTTTTTCTTATGACATATTTAATGCTTTATTCATATTATGTGTTATATGGGGTCTAGCATCAGTCTGGAGGGTCCCTTAAAAAAAAAAAATACAGTGAATTAATTTTGCACAAAACTGCACAACATTTCTAAAAACTGCTGATCACGCAATTTTAAAATTCATGACAGCGGTATGCATGAAAATCACAAAACCTAATGTTTTATTCCAATACGTGCATTTTTGTATACCCACGTATCAATGTTTAATTCATGATATTCTGCACCTTTTAAAATTAAGCAAATCCCTTACTTTACCCATTGGACTCTTTTAAACAACACGTTTAACACATACCTGGCTGACCTGTAAATTTATATATGAACAGTATGAAGAGAGAGACCAGCACAGAATGACATTATGCCCATTTTATTTAAGACTTAATGCACATCAGTATAGCTCTGAGACTTGCAAAATGTTTAAATGTGTGGTACCAGTAGCAGTGATACTTATATAAAGCAGCATTTTCCAAGTAATTTACTAGAATTATGGTACATTTCACGATGCATGTAAACTGATCCAGCTGACAGAAATGTACTGTAATCTGTGCTTTTAGCATTCTGCGCAGTAAGTAATGATCATAATGCTACTGTTAAGTAAGATATTGCCAAATAAAACTGTGGAATAAAACTCACAGGAATTAACCAGTATCTAATGTCAAGTATTTTTATTTCACATTCATTTTTAGAGTATTTTGAACTTTAATTTTACTTGTAGATACCGAACTTGAAATGCAATCATTTCATTAAATTTTTTTCATTTTTTTTTAAAAATGGAATAGATGTTGCTCAGCATTTAAAGGAGTTATTTTCTTAAATGGCCAAATAAATAAATAAATATCACAGTGTGATATTTTTTATATAAAGGAAATGATGACACTTATATTAGGCTCGTATTTATCATACGTCCTCTTATGATAAACATCAAGGATTTTTTTCTTTACTCAGCAGTGAATTGTAATGAATTAAAAGAAAGATTAAAAAAATTATACTAAAATAGCCTGCTATTTTAAAGATGAGCTAGCTACATTATTCAATTCTCTGTTTCCTGAATAAAGGCTATGGACAATACCTTTGCTGGTAAGATTGTCATGTGCTATACTTTCCATGATACTCAACTAGGCATTTGTCAGTGTCATAGAAAAACCAAACTCCCAAATGGCAGAAAATTGAGCATTAAGACTAGTGGGTCACCATCTATACACCAACACCACGCCATTAAACAAAAGTTATTTTGGTGCATGAATGAAAAATAATGACATGTCCAGCCAGTAAGAATAATATAAGTAAATATGAGGATGTTGCCATCCTATATCGGTGTTATTTGGGTAAGGAAAGCAATTCATGTTGGAAGAGGAGAATGTCTATCACTTTTTTCTTTGGTGCGTTGGATCTCAATACATAAGCAGTGCTGAAAAATGATAAGAAAAGTAATTATATGCACAGATGTGCACCTTTAGCCATACTTCATAGAAATACTTTCTTATCAAAAGGTTATGCACACAGCCATTGACAGTACTTGACTGCTGACCCATCATACCTGTCACCCCTACAGCTTTATTCAATTTTAAGCTTTAACATTATCTAAAACCCTGTCAGCTGTTGAGCGAATGCCCAACAGACAGTTCTCCAACCTTTTTTCCAAGAGCCTTAACAGCTGGCACTTGCCATCAGCTCCCATGCAGGCTGTCATCTCCCCAAAGCGACTCCGCTGCCCCACTTGCGCGCCCCTGCCGCCGACAGCGCAGCCTCAATGCCTGGCTGGAGTCCAACATTGTATATGTCCAACCCTCACGATGACAGGTGCACTCAAATCCCCTTAATCCCCTCCAACGTACCCGAACTGACGCATGGGGAAAACCCAAGTTTCGACAATATGCTCTGTCCTCCGTGCGCCTTGCTGCCCTCACCTAGAAAAAAAACAGCAGTAAAAGACCACAAGACAGAGAAAAAACAAACAGGGGGGGGGGAGGAGAAACACCATCATAACAAATGCAGGCGAACATATAGATGATAACACCCCGATTTCCACCAACCCAACCGCTTCAGAACCTCCGGAGAGAGACCCAGCAGACTGGGTGGCCGCCCTTATATGGAAGGAATGGGCCGAGTATTGGCTAGAATCCAATCCAACCCACTGCACGTATACCTGAAGGATCCTGGAGAACTGGAACTGTCTCAGC
Organism: Pelobates fuscus; assembly: GCF_036172605.1. Classification (NCBI taxonomy): domain Eukaryota; kingdom Metazoa; phylum Chordata; class Amphibia; order Anura; family Pelobatidae; genus Pelobates; species Pelobates fuscus. The sequence goes on along the minus strand of NC_086317.1, from coordinate 310,593,953 downwards.
GATGTCCCATCCGTATGAAGCAACAGGGAGACAAAGAAGCACAACAAAAAGGCCACCGGAAACAGCTGTACCTCATAGGCAGAAGAACACACCTGTGAAAGGAAAGACAACATCCTTAGCAACACCTTGCAGGAGATCATCCGCCGCTTATCTGGCTTCCGACACCGTAACCACCCTTTCACCACCAGCGTCCCGCAAATTGACTTCGATACGTCCTCCCAACCGAACCATTGACACAAAAAGGACAGCGCGGACAAGTGATGACTCACCACTGACACATTCTTACCTGCCGCACATAACGACTGCAAGAGCTCCAATTTAGCACCCAACCTACTAGCTGCTCCAGGAACATAAGATTGCTAATTAACTAGCTGTCCTGCCACCGATGCCCGTGAAAGTACGCGCCAAACCCCACCGAGCCAGAAGTGTCTATGAACAAGTCGAGTTCCGTATTCGACACCGAGGAATGCAACCAACATGACTGCCCATTATTCGTACCAAGGAAGGAACTTCACATTCAAAGATCATCCCGCAGTCGTCTGGTAATCCGTATGAAGTGAAATGGCTGTCTCACTCCCACCATCACCAAGGACAACCGCCGGCAGAACACCCGCCCCATCAGTAGCACCCAGCACACAAAATTGAGGTGACCCAACAGCACCTGCAACTGGCGCAAATAAACTTTCTTAGCACCCTTCACCATGTCAACCAACCGGAGCAATTGCTCCAAATTATCCTCCGGGAGCTGAAAAATCATGGACCTACAATCAATCTCTATCCCCAGGTAAGACAGGACTTCAACTGGCCCTACCATTTTGTCCTCCACTAAGGGAACCACGAACTTCAATGTAACCCTCCTAAATAACTCCAAGAGACGGACACACGTCTGTCCAGATAGTGAGTCACGGACGAGCAGGCAGAGACCTGTGTCACAACCCATTCAAGAGATGAGGCAAACATTTCAAAATACAAACATGAAATCGCATAACCCATGGGCAAACACATATCAAAAAAGAAAGAACTAGTGAACTGACAACCTAATAAATGGAAACAGTCCGGATCAACCGGAAGCAGACGAAAAGCGAACTCACTATCTAACTTAGCCAGCAGAGCCCCGGAACTGGCCGTGACCTCCTGAATTTGAGGGCCTTGTCAAAAGAGCCGTACCAAACTCAAGAAACCTCTTTATCAATATCATCATTCACCGACCCACCCGCCGGGTAGAACAGGTGGTGAATGAGACGAAATGCCTCCCAATCCTTTTTGGGCATGTCATCTAATATCGCTCCTTGTTATATTCAGGAGAACACAAATTGTATCAAGTGCACTTGGAGAAGCGTGAATCAGACACCAGACATGCGTGTTGGTTACCCAAAAAAGCCTCTGATGTTTATTTTAACAGTTTGTGCTTTTATACATTAAAAGTAAGTGCTTACGTGCAAATACTCATAGAATAGTACGAGGAAGGGAGTAAAATAACAGGAAAGGAGTACATATACGATATAGGGATGAAGGTTATGTACATATAACAGATAAGTTCCGGGAAAAAGAAGAAACAGACTGAAAGAGGAGAGACAGCTCAGATGGAGGCTATCTGCTCCCAGAACTAAACATATATGGTCTTACGTGTCATTTTGAGCATTAAGCATTTCCTGAGTCCAAGTTAGCCAATTTTAATATAGGCTATCTAATATGACACCTATAAGCTTGAACCTTGGAATCAAAGTATATTCTTTCACAGGCACCAAGCCCAACGGAGAGACATGCAAATTATGGAGGGGCGTTATGTTAAACGGGCAAGCCCCAAGCATACCTCCTTCTCCAACTTCTCTGCCAAAATACCCTCCTTACCTAACACAGACTGCAAATTACCCAAAAGTGAGAGGGAATCAGATTAAATGAACGGAATACAAAATCCCACGGAAAAACCCTCCAACAAAATGTTTGTTGCCCTCAGGTTAGGATAACAGTTAAGCCACGGATGCATCCATACCACACTCACTGGCGTCCTCCATCCTAGGAACGTCGTCTCTCGCTGAACGCTAACCCTGCTTACCTTTCTTGAAGCATCGCAATGCTGGGTGTGCTTGTCCACAATGGGAGCACTCGTGCCTAAACCTACACGCGCCATACCAGTTGCAGTGGCTCTCGTTAAAGAGCCAGAAAACTCCCTTGCGTTGTCGTGCACCGGGCTTTGAGCTGGCCCCATCTGAAAAGGGGGCTGGCCTCGAGGGGGTCATCAAGCTACAAGCTGCCGTCCTGTACCCCAAATTCCATCCCCTGGCTAACCGCCATCTTTTGGTGAAATTTCTGGTTGTAGAAGAACCATCATTGCTCCCCATAGACTTTAAAAGCCCCCAAATAAGATCCAAATACCCAAACAATGCCAGGGCCTTCTCAGGGAAGCTCCACAACACTATGTTTCCATATACAGAATATACAGAAACCCCCTGGAGCCAGTTTCCAAAGACACAGGGAATATTACCTTATTCGCTATCCGCGATGTCCCCACGACGCGGCCTATCCACGGATTCCCAGTCGGGGGGAACCAAAATTAGCACATCCACATACTTACCCCTCAGGATTTTATCCCTGCCCTTCCAGGGGGATAGGCATACCCAGGGGGGCACGCTCGCAGCCTGGCAGGAGGGGACGTCCCAACCCTTGCACACCCTCCTGACTAGGGGCACTAACCGGAGCCCTAGCAGAGAACCCTGCCTGAGCAACCCTCTCTGGTAGCCTGTCTGAGACAGCCCTTAGCATGAGACCACATCCCCCTGCCCTTGCAGCCTATGCTCTGACCCCTTGCTGTTCGCCAGCGCTTCTCATGAGAAATCACCGGCATCACCACTGGATCTGCAGTCCTCTCCTCCTCCGAACCCAGACTGGACACTGCCCTCTTCAGAAGGGACCTGCAGCTGCCTGCAGAGCCGCTGTCTATAAGTTCTGCTCCTATCTTTTTGTTCCGGGTGTTGCACCAAGGCCTGGGATGGGTGCTCTCCCCCTGCATGCTGACATCCCGTACATGCCTGGCATTCCGGCGTCTACTTCCGGTGCACTCATGTCACACCGCATGCGTGATGCCGTCACTTCCCGTCCTGTCGGAAAAGAAGCGTGCGGACAGCACGATCTTCAGGCAAGCCCTCCGCAATTGCTTGGATTGCCATCTTGGGCCTTACCCGAGCCACCTCATCTGGACAGATCCGCTGCCGCCTCCACTCACCGTGCCCTGACCTCCTGAATTTGAGGGCCTTGTAAAAAAAAACTTACCAAACTGCGCTGCCGCCTCCGCTCACCGGACAGTGGGATAAGCGCGACAGAGGCCTGGACTGCCTGGTCCTCCACCCGCCCAAAACCACAACGCCATCCACCACAGATCCTGCTGCTGTCCCTGAAGTTGTCTCCACTCCAGACACAAGGGCCTCCAGCACTCCCGGCCCATGGGATGTCTGCTGGGCCTGCAGGAGTCTCACCAAGTCGGTGTCCGAGCTACAGGGTAAGGTAGCCATTCTTGCAATAGGTGTCACAAGAGGTCTAGGAAGGCCTTTTGTATTGTAACTGTGTCTTTCTTATTTTGTACCTCCCAGGAGAGTTGACAGGCCACAGAAAGTCAGCCTGCTCCTGTTCCTTGCCTCTGCTGACTGGTAAGTCTCCTCCCCTAGCATCTTATAAAACCATATTTTGCAACATTTGTATCCCTTTTTAATCCAGCCCACTGGGCATGGGCAGCAGTCATGCTCCCCTTTCCCGAGTTGTCCAGGGGGAAACTGAATGATCTGAACAACAAAACAGCTGGTAGACCTATAGTAAGGATATCACTACCTATTTATAGTTTCTCTGTCTGTCTGCAGCCAGAATATATATGTAAAGCAGCTCAGCTCAATCAGTACTGTTGGGTCTGAAACTGTGCAGACATGGATAAGGAAATCTTTATGGCACTAGGGGGGCATGGCTAAGGAGGCAGGCTTATGGTGCAGAATTCTGCAAAACATTTATTGGTGCCTGAAGTTTCCCTTTAAGTTGTTATAGTGTCTGGAGTTCCCAGATGTGGTCCTTTCATTCAGTGTTAAACTGATTTAAAGGGTTACTCCAAGTACTATTTCAGTGTTTTGAAGTGGTCATGGTGCCTGGAGTCTGTATGTGCAGTGTTTCTCCATGTAAGACCCCCCTGGAAGTGTCATTATCCAGCCCTGTGTTCTAGGCTTATATAAATAGAAACATAGAAACATAGAATGTGACGGCAGATAAGAACCATTCAGCCCATCTAGTCTGCCCAATTTTCTAAATACTTTCATTAGTCCCTGGCCTTATCTTATAGCCTTATGCCTATCCCACGCATGCTTAAACTCCTTTACTGTGTTAACCTCTACCACTTCAGCTGGAAGGCTATTCCATGCATCCACTACCCTCCACTACCCTCTCAGTAAAGTAATACTTCCTGATATTATTTTTAAACCTTTGTCCCTCTAATTTAAGACTATGTCCTCTTGTTATGGTAGTTTTTCTTCTTTTAAATATAGTCTCCTCCTTTACTGTGTTGATTCCCTTTATGTATTTAAATGTTTCTATCATATCCCCCCTGTCTCGTCTTTCCTCCAAGCTATACATGTTAAGATCCTTTAACCTTTCCTGGTAAGTTTTATCCTGCAATCCATGAACCAGTTTAGTAGCCCTTCTTTGAACTCTCTCTAAGGTATCAATATCCTTCTGAAGATAGGGTCTCCAGTACTGTGTCCAAGTGAGGTCTCACCAGTGTTCTGTACAATGGCATGAGCACTTCCCTCTTTCTACTGCTAATACCTCTCCCTATACAACCAAGCATTCTGCTAGCATTTCCTGCTGCTCTATTACATTGTCTGCCTACCTTTAAGTCATCAGAAATAATCACCCCTAAATCCCTTTCCTCAGATGTTGAGGTTAGGACTCTATCAAATATTCTGTACTCTGCCCTTGGGTTTTTACGTCCAAGATGCATTATCTTGCACTTATCCACATTAAATGTCAGTTGCCACAACTCTGACCATTTTTCTAGTTTACCTAAATCATTTTCCATTTGGCTTATCCCTCCTGGAACATCAACCCTGTTACATATCTTAGTATCATCCACAAAAAGACACACCTTACCATCAAGACCTTCTGCAATATCACTAATAAAAATATTAAAGAGAATGGGTCCAAGTACAGATCCCTGAGGTACCCCACTGGTGACAAGCCCAAGCTTCGAATATACTCCATTGACTACAACCCTCTGTTGCCTGTCACTCAGCCACTGCCTTACTGTCAGGATCGGGACAGGGATCCAACACGCAAAGTACAAACAGGACAGGGTACGTATACCGGACCTTAGAATGGCCGGACTAACGTACGGAGAGTAAAGAGAATGGTCAGAAACAAGCCGAGGTCGAGGGAACGAGAGGACAGGTGAGCGAGGAACAAGCCGGGTCAAGGATACCAGAGGGAAACAGAGTAAGTCAAACTAGCCGGGTCGGAACCAAAGGAATAACTGAAATCGCCAGAGCACTGTGTGACTAGACAGGCTAGAACCACGACAGGGCAATGAGTGAATGGGAGAAACAGGTTTAAATACCCTGGTTACAGTGAGTATACCCGCCTCCGATGAGTCCTGAGTGGCTTCCAGTCACTTGAGTGACAGATCGGTCCGGACTGATGTCATGACGTCGGGCAGCGTGCGTGACATCATAAAATGAGACGGATCCCTCGCGGCCGGCGTGAGAGTGTCTAGGAGAGCCGCGAGGGATGGAGGAAGCCGACCTGCTGGAGGAGTAAACTACTAAGTATCTACCTCTTTCGGAGGTAGAGGCTTCAGGTACCCTGACACTTACCCATTCAACAATATTGGAATCCAAACTCAAAGATTGTAGTTTATTGATAAGCCTTCTATGTGCAACAGTGTCAAAAGCCTTACTGAAATCTAGGTAAGCAATGTCTACTGCACCACCCTGATCTATAATTTTAGTTACCCAATCAAAAAAATCAATAAGATTAGTTTGGCATGATCTCCCTGAAGTAAACCCATGTTGTCTATGATCTTGAAATCCATGTGTTTTTAGATTTTCAACAATCCTATCCTTTAACATGGTTTCCATCACTTTCCCCACTACTGAAGTAAGGCTTACTGGCCTATAGCTGCCCGACTCCTCCCTATTACCTTTCTTGTGAATGGGCACAACATTCGCTAACTTCCAATCTTCTGGGACTACTCCTGTTATCAATGATTGGTTAAATAAATCTGTTAATGGTTTTGCTAGTACACCACTAAGCTCTTTTAATAGCTTTGGGTGTATTCCATCAGGTCCCATTGACTTATTTGTCTTTACTTTTGACAGTTGAAATAGAACCTCTTCCTCTGTAAACTCACGTGTAATAAATGACTCATTTATCCTTTTTCTTAACTGAGGTCCCTTTCCTTCATTTTCATCTGTAAATACCGAACAAAAATATTCATTGAGGCAGTCAGCTAGACCTTTATCCTCATCTACATACCTTCCTTCTTTTGTTTTTAATCTAACTAATCCTTGTTTTACTTTTCTTTTCTCATTTATGTATCTAAAAAAAGTTTTGTCCCCCTTTTTTACTGACTGTGCTATTTTCTCTTCTGTGTGTGATTTGGAAGCTCTTATAACTTGCTTAGCCTCTTTCTGCCTAATCTTATAGGTCATTCTGTCTTCCTCACTCTGGGTTTTTTTATAATTACTAAATGCTAACTTTTTGTTTTTTACTATTTTGGCCACATCTGTGGAGTACCACAGTGGTTTCTTGAATTTTTTGCTTTTACTGACAAGCCTAATGCAATTTTCTGTTGCCTTCAGTAGTGCAACTTTTAAATAATCCCATTTCTTTTGGACTCAATTTAAATTGCTCCAGTCTGATAATGACTCCTTTACACATATTCTAATTTTAGAAAAGTCTGTTTTTCTAAAGTCTAAAACTTTTGTTTTTGTGTGGTGTGACTCAGTCACTGTTCTTATATTAAACCACACTGACTGATGATCACTGGATCCTAAACTTTCACCTACAGTAATATCTGATACCAAATCTCCATTTGTTAGCACTAAATCTAGTATGGCCTCTTTACGAGTTGGCTCCTCAACGACTTGTTTTAGAGACAATCCCAGTAGGGAGTTTAGAATATGTGTGCTCCTGGCACAAGTAGCTATTTTTGTTTTCCAATTCACATCAGGAAGATTAAAGTCACCCATGATGATAACTTCCCCCTTCATTGTCATTTTAGCTATTTCTTCAACTAGTAGATTATCTAACTCTTCAATTTGTCCTGGGGGCCTATAAATCACACCTACACGAGTTACTGTGTGATTACCAAATTCTAACGTAACCCAAACGGACTCTATGTTCGCCTCTTTAACCTTTATTAGGCTAGATGTTATGCTATCCGTTACATACAGGGCCACGCCTCCCCCTTTCTTGCCTTCCCTGTCTTTTCTATATAAAGAGTACCCTGGTATTGCTATGTCCCAGTCATTTTTCTCATTATACCATGTCTCAGTAACAGCGACTAAATCTACACTATCAGTTGCCATTATTGCCACAAGTTCATGGATCTTATTTCCTAAACTGCGAGCATTTGTAGACATGACTCTAAGCTTATCATTTTTTAACACACTTGCTACAGGCACCTTCTGTCCTTGTTTTGGGGGACAATTGGATTGATGTTTTATCACCCTTTTGCCCCCCCCCTAGTTTAAATACATCCTAGCAAAACCTCTGAACTGCTCACTGAGAACATTTGTTCCCTTTTGAGAAAGATGCAAACCATCTTTTTTTGTACAGTTGTACAGAAATGTTGTGCATATTTCTATTGACAGACATTAATTCTACCAATGAATGAGTGACAGGGTTGGCATTTAGCTTATGAAGCTCTGCAGGCACCAGTAAAAGGGAAAACAAGTTTGCCAAATTACAGAAATTGGGGCCAGAGTACTCCTCACATCCTAACCACTAGAGCGGATAGAAGGACGTATGTGATCTCTGACTTAGCCATAACTCCATCATGGGTCGGGCGGTGGGTGGCCAAGGACCCTTATTTAATGATAAACTGCTGGGAATGATTTAACACTAAATGGAGGCTCCGCATCAGAGGACTCCAGGCACTAGAATCAATTCTATGAGATAGAATGATGATAATGACAACAGAATATTTCACTTTTTTAAAATTGGAAGTGACAGCACCACTTTAACTTATTAAAATATTGTTCCCACATTGTTCATAAGATTTGAAGATGCCTTGAGTGTCAATTTAATACTAGGTAAAATCTTATTTTTACTAATCTGTGGCTTTAAATGAGGTGATAATTTATTTGTAGTTTTATATTTGCTGTTTAATGCTGTATGATGTAAATGATGATGATGTATTTGATGTATTAATGATGTATTTAATGTTTTTTTTCTCTCTTATATGTATACTATTGACTGAATTAACCATTGGGGAAAATGTTTTATATACGTCACTTAGGGCAAGGTATAACACAGCTATTCACTACACCCCAAACTATCTTTGGTACTTATAAAGTACTCTGATGTGTGAATCGGAAAATAGCATGTAGAACGCAGGTTGCATATGATTATAAAAACATATTTGTATTTCTTTAGTTATGTGTGGGCTTATTTTGTGAAGAGAAAAGCCTTTTTTGTTGTGTGCTTGCTTTTATTGGTTTTCTTGCAATATTCACACCTGGGTTTATTTGGCATGTGAACAAAAAAATCACGAATAAAGTTTTTTTTGGTTCTTAAAGATTATTATTGCATTAGCCAAACAAGCTAACAGTATAATCGCTAGGACCATATTAAATGAAATGAATACACTCATTTGTTTCTATTTTTCTACTGTTGATTTTGAATTATAGTATTAATAGTAAAAAATCTGTTTCTCTTTAATCTTTATTAACATGTATGGTGAACCTAGCATATTTTAGCCACCAATGTGTGTCCATAGTTATGCTGTATTGAGACTACCACTTCAAGCAGTAGTATTGTTCCTGTTTATACATTTTCTGTCATACATTGTATCTGTCCTTACTGAATTTTGTATTTCTTTGACCTGAACCCTCCTTCAATTTGCATCATTAGACTGGTTTCCATTGCAGAATGGAATACATTTAACCAAAACAAGCACAGTGAGCCGCCATGAATTGTTTAATAATGTTTGGGGAAGTGGTTCAGTAGGGATCAAATTCATATATTTGGCCCCAGGAACCCTAAGGCAAGCAGAATCAAGCCCTGAGGCAAACAGTAAAATAAGCAGTAAATCGCTTTGGGTTGTAAACCTCCCAGCACAAAGCAGTGTTTAGCCAATAAACCGCCATGTGGTGTAAAGCTTGAAATGCACAATAAAAAAAAAACAAAAAAAAACAGCAGGAAGTTGTAAAAAAAAAAAAAAAAACTATAACGAGAGAGACAACTGGGAAACATGAAACAGGAACCACAAGAGGTGCAGAACGAACAGGTATAGACCATTGGTTTGCTTTTGCATTTCCGTCACACAATGTAAGGCATAAGTTGTAATCTCTTTGGCCTTCATGTGATCTTTAATAAATACCCATGAAGATACAGTGATCTGGTCTCTGTGGCCCCCAAAGAGTCAATCTAAACATCATGGCAACTTTGTATAATTTCAATTGTTGTGAGTACAGAAACCTTTGTTGCTTTCTGTCTTCGAGGTGTCATTCCAAATTTATTCACTCCTAGAATGACATGGTTTGCGCCATTAGCATCTTTTATTTATTTTCACTAAGCCCTGTTCTGGGTCATAACTGAGTGCAGAGTGGTGACATTTTAATGTTTTGATTCTTATTACTTTCAGACTTTAGAACTCATATCATTGACAATAGAACTGCAACTTTAAAGGGACACCATGGTGTTAGGAACAAAAATTAGAAACTTGCTATAGTATCCAAGTTCCTAATATGTTGCAGCTCTACCGTGTGCACTTGTGCACTGAAATATAACAATAAATGAATTTATAATTTCAACTTTTTCTCCAGAACCGAATCTCGCACTGCACTGCTGCCCGCTCTTTCTTGCGGGCTCCAGAACACAGTGTACAGTCCAATACAGTGTTTTTCATAGAGGATCATTGAATGCAATGATTCTTTATGACAAACACTGATGGCACAGTGCATGCGGACGTGATGTCTCGACATGCCTCAGTATGAGAACCGGGAAGTAACAGTCCCAGGTCTCTTATCCAGAGGGCATTGAGGTAGAGCTTTAAGCCACTTTTAAAAGTACTCTTACTATTAAGATTAAAAAATGTTGGAGGCAAAAACAAGGGGGATCTACTGTAGGCAGCATAACGGCTTTAATTAGATTACGTTTCTACAGTGTGTACAATGTTCCTTTAATATTTCTACCTTCTTTTTACTCCTTAACAACCAGTTCAAATTTATTTTGGCAGGTATACAACACAGATATATAGATACATATAGACTCCAAAAGAGAAGTAGCATTGTTTACTCAGTGCAAACAGCAAATCTTCTCTCAACCCTCTGAGGAATAGCACGACTAAAGAATTATACCTGCAGGAATATAGACTTGTCTTCTTTATGAAAAGTGTGTACGAGCCTACAATCTATAGCTCTCTGCAACCGGCCGTGTAGTGGGAAGAATAGAATTGGAAGGACTAACAAAAAAATCATTCTAATTCTAGCATCATTTAAAGAACCTTGCAACTTACAACCTCTGTGTCTTCCAATACCCAGAAGTAATCTACTGCTCTTACAGATACATGCTTTATCCTTGTCATGGGTGGGTTTCACACACATCCTATCCCCCGGGGATATTTGGCAAACCATAACAACATAGTAACATGTGGGCTCAGTTTTTCTTTTTTCCGATGACCCTCATAAACAAATCTCTTTCCATCCAATAAATAGCATGTATAAAAATGTCAGTGAAGGCACACAATAAAACTACAAAGATATAAAACATATTTATGTATTCTTCAGCACAAAAATATTGTGCAACGTCAAGCATAGTAATGCATTAATGAAATGCAGCCTCACATCCCTCAACAAACGGTGTGCTTCACCATTGCATGGAACAGTAGATTAGGCTAATTAGTTAAGCCTGATCCTCTATACAGTGTAAAGGGAAGTGGGTGAAATGAAGACAATGCCAAGATGTGTGCATCCGCTTACTGCAGGGTTAGTCAATCTGTAATCTATCTAAATGTTGCTAAACTGTCACTCACAGTGGCTGGCGGAACATATCTGAGATACAAGTCAGCAATCATTGCTTAGTGCTAAAAGCAATTGAATCACTAGTATTAACCTATATTTTTTTATTTGATATATATATCCAAAAGAGGATAAGGAAGCACTCTGGGTCTTCAATATAGTGAAAAAAAAATATTATTTATTATATTTCAAGAATACATACAACTGTACAAAAAAAAAAAAAAAAAAAAAAAGAGCTTTTAAAGCTGAAGCTCTTCTAACCGAACTCAGACTTTCCCCTTAAGAAATCAATGGGTCAATGCTTTCCTATAGGAAAGGCTAATGCGCATTCGCTACTCGCCCCCATCGGTTAATGCCGGTGGAGGAGGAGCGCAACCCAATGTTGAGGGGCAGTGGTGCTGAAGTTATGTGAGTGACTGAAAAGTTTTTTGACCCTTTCGCTGTCGGTGTGTGTGTGTGTGTGTGTGTGTGTGGGGGGGGGGGGGGGAAGAGGAAGAGGGGGTGTCTGAAGGAGTTGCGGTGTCAGAGAGACACTTTAGTGTTAAGAATACATCTTTGTATTCCTAACACTACAGTGTTCCTTTAACCCTGTGCAGTGATGTAAATATTGCGGTTTCAATGTTTGCAGCTGCATGGCTTAGATGACAGGGACATTGCACAAAGATCACATCAATAAGTTGAACTGGTCTGGGTGCCTATAGTGTCCATTTAATGTAAGGGATAATATCTCAGATTGAAATTATCTTATATCTCCCAGTATATTGGAGACCCCAGCCCCCAACATTCAGTTGCTAGCTCATTAATGTCGATTTCACACTGATTGATTGCTTATAGTGGTCCCCTGATATAGGACCATCCATTTCTAGTTAATTCTACTGGAAACAAAGTATCAGAGAAGCTTCCTTGAGTAGTCTATCAATACTGTATCCAAACTGCACACTTGGCAGCAGCTCAGCTTAATTGGCTGGCTAGTAGCAACTTATAGTATCACTTCACTGATTTACAGTATTCCCTAACACATAAGTAGATTTATTTTATTATACAAGTGGAATGTGGCAATAAACTGCACCACTGGGGATTTTAAAGGAATATCTCCCAAAATAGGAGCAATGTATCAGCAAAAAATAGAACCCGATAGCTTACCTAACTCTTAAATACTCAAAATATGTCTCCTATGCCTAAGCCACAACTCCAGTAGCTGCTCTATAAAAACACCTATGTTAAAGGACCACTATAGGCACCCAGACCACTTCAGCTTAATGAAGTGGTCTGGGTGCCAGGGCCAGCTAGGTTTAACCATTGTTTCTATAAACATAGCAGTTTCAGAGAAACTGCTATGTTTATAATAGGGTTAATCCAGCCTCTAGTGGCTGTCTCATTGACAGCCGCTAGAGGCGCTTCCGCGCTTCTCACTGCGATTTTCACAGTGAGAAGACGCCAGCGTCCATAGGAAAGCATTGTGAATGCTTTCCTATGAGACTGGCTGAATGTGCGTGCGGCTCGTGCCGCGTATGTGCATTCAGCCGAGGAGGAGGAGAGGAGGCGGAGAGAAAGAGGTAAGTTTAACCCCTTCCTCCCCCTAGAGCCCGGCGGGAGGGGGACCCTGAGGGTGGGGGCACCATCAGGGCACTACAGTGTCAGGAAAACGAGTAGGTTTTCCTGGCACTATAGTGGTCCTTTAACCAGCTTCCTCTCCCCACTTGGCAGGCAGCCTAGATGTTGAAATCTCATCTACTGAGATAATACTTACATACAGCTTATCAAACCATGCCATATAAGCAAGCGTAATACAGTTTCTCAAGCCTCATATGACACACGTGAATCAAAATAAAGTACACTGGTTCTACGTGTGTTTCGATGCCCATAGTGCCTTTCTTGGAGTCAATATATATTGACATTGCGGTTCTATGAGTGCCAAGATATAATGGGTCTTAATAGTTTGTTTGATCCAGCCTCCTATTGCACATGACAAGGGCCTGAATAAGCAATTTTCCTTCTTGTTTCTAAGTTCTTGAATGTGGGTATATCCCTTTAAAGTTGCCTTTCCAACGTATAATTAGCACATTTTGCACTAAGATTAAATATTGTGGTGGTCCAGACCTAACTGGGCCTATTGCAACCATAACAAATGAAAATGAGAAATGAATTCCACAGTAATACAAGATATATAGCCTGTATGTGTATAATATAACAGTCCTTTTTTTTTTTTTTTTATAGTCTTTTTATTGGGTTTATCATCATAAATCTTTTACAAAAAAGTACATAAAAACATTCATACACAATATCTATAAAAAATATTCATACACATAGACACAAAGACTTCCACCCCTCCCTCACGAGAGCTCATCATACTTCCAATTTCTATTACTTTTTTCAGATGGTAATCTCATTACCTTTACATTTGTATTAGTTTCTCTTCCCAAGTTGACCATAGGCTCAAATTATCATCCAGAGTCCTGCAGTGATCCTTTTCCATCTTAATTTGATAGATCATCTGTATTATTATCAACTTTATATTAAAGACGGTATTTCCCTTCCAATTTCTTGCTATTATTATTTTACATGCTATTAAGCAATGAATAATTAAAAATTGATTTATTTTATTTAATTTTGGCCATTGATAATGTAATAGCATTGTTTCTGGTTTTAGAGGTATTTCAACACCACAAAGTGTGTGGATGATAAGTTGAGCCCACTGCCAGACAGCAGTCACTTGTCTACAGGACCACCACATATGAATGTAGTCTCCTTTTTCCTCTCTGCACCTCCAGCATTTCGCATCCTTGAATGAATCAAATGTAACTATTTTGGTTGGGGTCATATACCATTTGTGAACTAACTTAAAGTGTGTTTCTATTAATATAAAGGAGTGGACAAATTTACTGATTTTTTGTATATTGAATAACCATTCATTTACTTCTATATTTATTTTTAGTTCCATATTCCATTTTTTTATAACGTTGGGGAGGGCTAAGTCCTCCTTTTGTTCCAACATTCTGACACACCTAGAGAACATTTGCTTTATTTTATTCTGATGTAACATTGGTTTTAAAATTTCATACATCTTACCATCTTTTACAATCTCAACTTTCTCCAGAAAGTGTTTTACTCTAAGATAGGTATATACTTCATTAACAGGAACCTTAAGCTCTTCTATCAATATTTTATAGGGTTTAATTTTGCCCTCCTTAATCAATTCTTTTATTGTATTTATTCCCTTTTCCTTCCATGTTTTTAAGGAGATGTTCTCTATGCTTGCTTCTATTATGTCTATTCTTTGAAAATCAAATATTTTATTGGTTAAATCAATTTTCTTCCTTATCTTTTGCCAGACTGGAATAATCTGGTCTAGAATATATGATCTAAAGAAGTTGTCTTTTTTATTCTTCCAGACTAGGTTTAGGGAGTCGCTTAATTGACTTGATTCTATTTCTGACCACCACCATATTTCCTCTTTATTTTGATTTATCTGGGTAGTCATAGCATGCATTATGATCCCTGCTTCATAATATTTTCTTATGTTTGGATATCCCAAACCTCCCTTCTTTAGTCCTTTTGATAATATTCCATTTTTAATTCTAGGTTTCTTTCCTTGCCACACGAAACTAGAAAAGGAAGTATTGACCATTGTCAGCCATTCATTCGGGATGCTTAGAGGGATCATTCTAAAAATGTAAATCCATTTTGGCAGAACATATGATTTCAAGATATTAATTCTTCCTCCCCAAGATACTTCTGTTTTTCTCCATTCTTTCAAATTCTTATTAGTTTCTTTTAAGAGGTCCATAAAGTTTGTTCGCATAATATTTTTAGGATTTTTACATATTTTTATTCCTAAATATGAAAACGTTTTTACTTTTATAAAGTTATAGGTTTTTTGGTAAAGATCTATTTCTTGACTTGATATATTATTGTATATAGCTATTGATTTTGTTTTATTCAATTTGTAATTTGATACTGAACTATACATTTCAATTTCCGCCATTGCGTTTACTATTGATATTGACGGGTTATTTAGAAAAAGAATGGTGTCATCAGCATAAAGGGAAATTTTCAATTCTTTCTGTCCTACTGTATATCCCTTGATGTTTTCATTATTTCTGATTCTGTTAGCTAATACTTCTATTGTCATTATAAACAATAGGGGAGACAGTGGGCAGCCTTGTCTGGTTCCGTTGTTCAATTTGAACCAGTCTGCGCATATGCCCGGGCCAATTGTTCTCGCCATTGGATCTTTATATAGCGCCAAGATTGCGTCAAACAACCATCCCTGTATGCCTATTTCTTCTAAAGTAAGCTTCATAAAGTCCCAGCTGACCCTGTCAAAGGCTTTCTCGGCATCTAAAGACAGGATCAGCATGGGACTTTTTTTACGCTTTGATGTATCTAGTGCATCTATCAGACGTCTGATGTTATTGCTTGACATTCTATCTGGGACGAACCCTGTTTGGTCAGGATGAATGATTTGATTTATTATTTCTTTTAATCTACTAGCTAAAATAGAAGAGAATATCTTTACATCTACATTTATTAATGATATTGGCCGATAGCTCTGTACTTTTGTTGGGTCTTTCCCTGGTTTCAATATAGGTAGAATGTTTGCTTTGAGCATTTCTTCTGGGAATCTGCCCTTTTTAACTGCAGTATTAAAAGTGTTTTTTAAATGACCTATCAGCTCGTGCCGCGTATGTGCATTCAGCCGAGGAGGAGGAGAGGAGGCGGAGAGAAAGAGGTAAGTTTAACCCCTTCCTCCCCCTAGAGCCCGGCGGGAGGGGGACCCTGAGGGTGGGGGCACCATCAGGGCACTACAGTGTCAGGAAAACGAGTAGGTTTTCCTGGCACTATAGTGGTCCTTTAACCAGCTTCCTCTCCCCACTTGGCAGGCAGCCTAGATGTTGAAATCTCATCTACTGAGATAATACTTACATACAGCTTATCAAACCATGCCATATAAGCAAGCGTAATACAGTTTCTCAAGCCTCATATGACACACGTGAATCAAAATAAAGTACACTGGTTCTACGTGTGTTTCGATGCCCATAGTGCCTTTCTTGGAGTCAATATATATTGACATTGCGGTTCTATGAGTGCCAAGATATAATGGGTCTTAATAGTTTGTTTGATCCAGCCTCCTATTGCACATGACAAGGGCCTGAATAAGCAATTTTCCTTCTTGTTTCTAAGTTCTTGAATGTGGGTATATCCCTTTAAAGTTGCCTTTCCAACGTATAATTAGCACATTTTGCACTAAGATTAAATATTGTGGTGGTCCAGACCTAACTGGGCCTATTGCAACCATAACAAATGAAAATGAGAAATGAATTCCACAGTAATACAAGATATATAGCCTGTATGTGTATAATATAACAGTACTTAATCTTTCTGTTTGGATATTTTTTTCTAGTTCAGATAAAAATGCTTTTGAAAGCCTCATTATTTAAATAATTTCAGCAAATGTGGTTGCGTAGGTTCAGATGTCATTTCTTGAGACTGTTCAATTCAATTATAATCCAATACAGTAGTAATATACCTTCACTGAAGTTTGTTTTTCTGTTCATATATAGCACATTGAGGCATACTTTAAATAAAATCATACATATCAACTATGTTTAGTTTTATTTCATTACTATTTATCTTAATCACCTTTGTATGAATACAATTCCTTTAATGTGGCTAATTTTGTTTTTATTTACTCTACAAATGCTGCAGATTGTAAATCTTTGATGTCAGATGTAGACATCAAACCAAAAACAATCTATACCATACACTTTTATCAGTCATCCACATCACGTGTCAGAATATGATGCACTAGTAAAATAAATGTAAAGAGAACTAGTATAATAAATGTCTCAATCACGCATAGATAGAATCAATAGGTTCATTCACTAAACAATTAATTGAAGGTAATTTAATCCCAATTTGCTAAATTCAAATAGCTAAGCAATAACTATAGTGGAGAGATTTTTTCCGGAACAGCTACATTGGCTTTATTTTTGCATTTTGGATTTAAATTTACTGCAATCCACTGTTCAGTGAATACATCAAGTGTAAATTGTATTATAAGGTAAGATTCTAAAACATAATAAAAAAGAGAATTTTTGGGAAACCAGTGTAGTCAGTGTTAAAAAGTGTTTCATAATGCAGGTTAAGGTCATCAAGGTCCATATTAATAATAGTGGGATTTTGTTTTACGAACATGTTAATACTGTACTAAACTCTCATCAATGCAGTTTTTACACGAATATAGAAAATCTGCTTTTGTATTGTACTCTATGTTATATTATATGTGACTATACATAATAGTAAAACATGGATTGCAGAAATTAATATCATAAAGGGTTTCTGGAGAAACCATATAATACTGTACCACGAGACTCAAGTCAAGTGTCAGACACCCAGGATGGCTTTATATCCTCCTAATACATATACGTTCATAATTATTTATCTTTTATTTTACATTATTATTATTAGCTCCTTATCTCTCTATCTCATCAGCTCTTCTTCTGCCATGTCTTTAATGAGAGATGGAATGGATTAATGGCATCAGCTACAAGTAGTCGTTGCTGCCTGTTATTGTAACTCCTACTAATCTCCCACTAACTCTAACTGATCCCATGCAGACTGGGAAATGTATTTCCATGTTCTGCCCTGATAATAAAGGCCACACACTGTACAGTGTCGGTCACATTCTGCACTATGCTGTTTTAATACACCGTGTGACATGCCAGAGCCAGATTAACGTTGCCCAGGGTTATAGGCAGGTCAGTTTGGGACCCCTTCATAAAGCCCTGAGCTCTGTACTTTAAATATTGTGTGTGTAAGTGGCGCTGAGTGTTGTATGTGTGAGTGGGGAGATTGTTCTATGTGGACAAAACTAAGAGCTGCATGTGGGGTGGTTGAGTGTTTTTTGGTTAGTGACTAAATGTTGTGTGTGGTGAAGTCTAAATGTTGTGTGTGTGTGTGTGTGTGTATGCAAGTGTGAAGGGGGGTCAGAGTGTTGTGTGTGCAGTGTCTGAGTGTGTGTGGCCAAGTTATTATTTTGCCCCCTCCTGCTTTCAGGCAGGGGCTGTTATCCCTGAAGGTCAAGTGAAGGGCATTCTGGACTGGATCCGTGGTAGTCTGGTAAAGGGTGAGTTCCGGAGAAGCATTCCTTGTGCTCTGTGGGTGTCATAGTGTCTGCTGGCCCTTACCTTCTCCAGTGTGCCCACATCATCCTAGTAGTGGGTCCTCGAGGGCTACTGTTCCAGGAGATGCTCTCCACTGTATCATCCAGTGTGGCTGCCACCACATGGACTCCCGCACAGTGTGTAGAATTGCTCACGATGAAGCAGGAAGTGATAGGAGACCTGATTTAACCAGGATGGTGATGGGTTCCAGCCTCACCTTTATAGCAACTGGGGGGGCTCTGCCTGCAGGGGCTGGGGGCCAGTCACATGATTAGCTCTCCATATACATACTCAAGCACTGCACTTGGTCAGTGCTTGTTTTTTTCCCTGTGTTTTCCCAGTCTCATAGTGCCCTAGTTCCTGATTAATGGTTCTTGCTCCTGGTTCCTGATTCCTGGTTATTGTTCCTAATTCTTGGCATCTGATTCCTGGTTCTTGTTCCTGGTCTTCTGCACAGGTGCAAGAATTATAGTTTTATGAGGAGCAATTAATGTATTCCAAAACCTGGTTGAAAATGCACAATATATTTATGTGTCGGTGTTTCTAATCTCTTTGTAATCAGGTGAGATCATAATGCTGAATCCAGACAATTCGTTTGAGACCAAACATAATATATTTCATACACAATGCCCTAAAACCAAAAACAACATCTAAAACCATTTCCAAAACTTTAAGTGAGTGACCCTTCATTGAACTTACAATATACATTGTAAGTCTTATGTTACATATCTAATAAAGCTCCAGTAATGATCAAAATCAGTGGACCTCATAATCAAATACATCTATACGGTTTGGTTTACAAAGAAAGAAACAAAACATGTCTTAATTGCTATACCATTTCAGTCATTTTACAGATATCAACAAGATTTTACTCATTGCTTCCCAAACATAGTTCACCTCATTTGTCTTAGTTATTCACAGCCAAATTAACCCTTGCCATGCTGTAATCAATCATACTAACTGTATTGGGTAACCATTCCATGCATCCACTGCACACATCACATTAGTTAACAATATTTTGACAATAGAACAATGAATACACACTACATTGATATTTTACAAGGAACAATTAATCACGCCAAGTAAATCATCAGCACACTACCAGTCAGCCGACATTTAGATAAATTGCAATTTGGCTAAAAATAAATGCATATGTCTACTAATTGTAACACCATGCCATCCTCTTATTGTAATTCTCTGCAGTTTGTTTCACTTTCCACCCTACAGCTTTCCCACACATTTATTTTTTTCTTTCAAAAGTTTAAATAGCTACAGGCATGATACTTGATGACGTCTCCTCCACTCTCTAACATTATTTTGCTCTTATACAGAACTTCCAGACTATAAACTTGCTTCACTAGGGCTCTCTTCAACTCTTTCACATTAATTGTGAGTCATTTATTAACTGTTTTTATATGTTTATTGTAATACTGCAAAGCTCTATGCAGTGTGTGAAACGATAATAATAATAATATTTCAATCTTTTCATGTGTTGTCCAATAGTGCTTGGCTCTATTTAAGCGAAAAAATAAATGTTGCGGCCATTGAGAACCAGTCATTTATTTTTGCATGATTGACAGTACCAAAATTGGTCATTTAATCAGGACTTGTATGTCACACTGTCTTAAAAAGGACAATTTGAGGAATATCTGCTCAAGAAAGGAAGGTTAATCTACTCTTCGCTGGGTCTCTCCATTTCCAAGAAGCATTCTTTCAGACATGTAGAACACCTATATGCATTTCTGTTGTTCAAGGAAATCATTATATGGGGATGTTATTTACGATAGATCTAGGACAATGACTTACAAGACATTCACTGGTGATCAGAATGCATTCAATAGTTATAACATGTTTTAGTAGTCAGAATCGATTACATTTCACACTTTCACACAAGTATGAGATTATTTTTATTTGTATAATTTGACATTTGTAACACAACACAATATTCTTGCCATATGAAATATTTTTGACACAAGATACTGGTATGTGGTTTAATGCAATGCAGATAATATTAACAAGGTTAGTACACACTTACTGTAAAAACATACATTCAGGCGTATTTAATAGATGCAGAACAACACCATATTAGTTACACTCAAAAGCCATTTAAAGTGTATAACTTGCCACTTTCAGCATATTTTCCCCAGCTAAAATGGTTAATTAAGTGAAACATATTGCTGTTCGTGTCATAATGCTACCAGCCTAGAAAACTATAGAAAACATATATGTTTGTGAGACCTGAGTGCTTATAGAAAGGTGTTGTGAATTCCTTGTTTTGGGTTTGCTGCTCTTATTTATATAGCGTAGCATCCACACTTGTTTCTAGCCTCAACACCTGCTGTCACTTCAAGCACAAGAGGCACGAGGTCATGACATATCCCCACCTATCTACGTTGTTTCATCTGCTCTGTTCCCTTGAGCAGTGTGCCGACGATGCTCTCTGGGAGATAAATGAAAGCATAGCTGGAAGCAAGCTGAACAGCCACATATTCAATCTCACCCCACCAAAATAACCAACTAATACAACCAGTTCTGTTCTCTAATACAAGTTCTGTTAACCAACATTCCAACAGTCAACAACACAACCACCAAAGTAGGCTGGTGTAGCACTCTACTATTGACCTTTCATTTTATAATAGGTGGCTGATCTGAAAAGAGGATGGCTAATGTCAAATTAAAGATATAAAAACACTAATATGCTTCTGATCCCCTTCACCAACTGTAGAGACCTGGACCTAAAGAGACCCACATCAGGGGGTTCAGCCCCTAAAGACCCACCCAAGAAATACCTATGGGGCTGGTACAACCTAATAGAAATATTAAAATAAATATAAATATATATATATAGTAAATTAAAGCTGCTTTCATAGATGACATTAGAGTCTTTTATATTGTATTCTATTTTCTTTCTTTAGCCAAAAAAAAAATGCAAAATGTGAGAAGCATCTTTGTGAGAATAGGTTTTTATGCTACTGCTTGCTTAAATGCTTAAATGCATTTTGTTTACTGTGATTGGTTGCTTGGCAGCATTAACAGACAGGCTTCACTTAGTAAAACTTGTCTGATATTGTGTACAGCTAGGCCTCAATACTATCCCAGCATGGATGTCCCATAGTTAAGAATTCTATTTTTGTACATGGACATCCTCATAGTTTGCTATGTGTTTCTAACAATTATTTAATAAGGCACTATTTAAATATAATTTAGTGCTAATTACTACAGGCACATAAAATATGAAAGAAAAAAGTGGAGCATGGAGAACAAGGTTTATTGTGAAACATGCTGAACATATAGGTTTAGCACACACAGAATGCTACGTATAACAATTTAAAGGGCAAACAGTGGCGATCCATGTAGGAATGGAAAAATCTCCATACGCCATTGCAGGACATGAAATCAATAAATGCTTCCTTGAGAAATAAATCTTCAATGTTTGCATCTAGACGTTCAATGACAAATTAAATTCTGCCTCTGGTATCAAACATATGCTGGGAGCCACACTCAAGTATCAATTTAAAACAGAGCAGTGTCACTAAAAGTCTGGAGTGAGGCAGAATTACATGCTGTGGTAATTAAAACAGCTAGTGACCTTCTCTTGTCATCTGTTCATTCCCACTCCATTGTTTTATATGAACATTACAAACACCATAACTACAGCTGTATGCAATTTTGGTTATGTTGCCAGGACTGTCTTTGAGCCTCCACCAGGCTCACAATAACTGAGTATGCTGGAGCTCTATAATTTGAGAGCAATATACTTTGCAAAGTACATACAATACCATATATCCAGCTAATGTAACCTTGTTTTTCCTTTGTATTTTTATTTTGCGTATGCACTGCAAGTTACTATCATCCAAAGCCTTCACCAACAAGCCTACATATATCCGAAGGCGGGGATTATACCTTCCACGCTTATTACACCTCAAGCTTGGTTAAGCTCTTTATAGAGTGAGTGAGTCTTTGGCACATCATAGTTTGTACGTATTGTATATACACGTTACCCTATGATTCTTTGTTCTTTGATTCTTTGTTCCCTACATGATATGAGAATATCATTCATAACTATATATACTTGCTTGTCACAAGGTGTTGAGGATGCCTTGATTTGGGATTGCTGCTTCTATTTTTTTTTTATTCATTGTTTATTGAGTTAAAAAATAAATAAAAAAAATACAACAATACATGACACACACACACACAACATGTACCGTACAGCAGTAGAAGTACAATTTGGATTTTCAATAATAAAATGCTAAATAGTAAAATATAGTAAGTTATTCAATTACAACATTTAGATGACTTACAAACATATACTAACTACTAGTGTGTGCTGCCAAGGCCCATGGTCACCAAATTTATAATGACTGAAATAAGAAGATGGGAGCTAGGATGTATTTCCAAGTTATTAACATTAAACAAATATATAGCTATTGTTATGGTCCAAGGAGCTATACTTACCTGACATATTCTCATCTGGGAGAAGAGTGAAGAAGGTTAAAACTTATATTTCTTGAATTTAATAGCATATGCATATAAATTTTGTGTTATACAAAGCGTGCTATATATTTGTACATATGTTATGCTATGCCTTTTATCTGTTATACAATACCTGTTATTTATTTGTATGTATTGTACAATACCCAAAACGTGATAGATTACATATTATATATTAGTATATATTATATTATACACTAATTTATTGTATCTAATAAGGTACTAATATGTGCAGGATATCCTTGATTGAATAATTAATAAATCACCATTAACAAACAAATAAAAGAACTCTAATAATAAATAAAACTACTAAAATAACAAAACTTGAACCGCGGGCTAGTAGGGAGAGTAGCAACTATTACCAGGCAAATCAGGTTCCGTTGCTGGATAGGCTCCCTGCTCCCTATGTCTTACCTAGGCCATGAGACAGCTGGAGGAGGTATGTTGGCCCTTACCAGAAGCTTTGTAAGATACATCAAGGATGACACCATTATTTAACAGTGTGACTTATCCAGCGCAACATGAAACCTCCAATGGAAAACCAAGATTGTCAGCAATGGCAGCCAACTACTGAAGCTTTGGATCCCACTAGGACCCAAGGGGAGGCCCTTGGTTTTCCTGTTCAGTTGTGAGGGATTAAAGGAATCTGGGCCAGACTGGGGATGTCTTTCCAGCACTAGGAGTCGGTTGACAAGCAAACTTATAAGTGTTCACAGCTAGAGCAGATTAAAGTCTCCTTGTCTTTTTATATAATTAATTGAAAAAATATTGTCTACATATTCCGTTGACCCACTAAGTTGATCTGTTGGCTGCTCCAGTGGCTATATATGTGTTTACTTAAGTTAATTTATTATCCTTTTACTTTACCAAAAAAAAATATATAAAAAAAAAAAAATAGATCTTATCCGTGCCAGTTAATCTTTTGAGATTTATTATGTACAATGTTTACTGTTACTCAGCTGTTTGTTGAAATGTAAGAAATTGTAACGTGCTATCATCTCAATAAAAATATAAATGACAAAAAAACTATTAGAATAACAAACACACATCAGACAAATATGCTTTTTTTCTAGTCTTTTTTTTTCTAAACAACAACATAACTAATCATTAAAAATGTAATCCTACTAGAGAATTTTGTGTGATGCAAAATTTAAGCAATAGGGTTTACATAAATATATATAAGTATAGCTAATTCAATGTATCCAGAGATGATTAATTTTCAAATAGGCAGGTACTGCCTTTAATGTACTGTCATCTGTGTATTTTCTGGTTGCTGAATACACTTTTAGTTCTATTTAGGCAAAATACTCAGCAGCCAATCAAAATACTGTTTAATAATCTTTTTCACCTTGTGTTTCTCCCTGAATTTTGAGTATTATTTGTAAAGCTAAATGCATTAATGGGCAAGTTTCATAACTTTCGTATATGATTTGCTCTCAATGGGCTATTTTATAAAAAATATCTATTTATATTTATTTATTATTGACTCTTTAAGTAAATAACAATGGCAAAAGGAAATAATACAAGTATTTATTACGAAGACCTACAAACTTATAAAAAAAATTCCCTTACGCATAACCTTTCAGTGCTATCATGTCTAGTTAATAGAAACATGGGTCATGCTTTGGTATGGACATACATTCTGAATATAAATAATCTTGTATGGAAAAACATATACCGTATATATATATATTTTATGGATCACTGAAGCAGGGAGAACTGCAGCTAGAAGTTGGAGATATGACTGGAAAGGCAAAGACAGTGAGGGAACTAGCAATGAATTGAAAAAACATATAAGGAAAGGATATTAGTTACTCTAATAATCATTCAAATTAAACTATGTCCCAAATTTCGATACTGATCAATATACGATTAGAATGTCAATCAGAAGCCTAAGTGTTTATAAATTAGAATTAACATGTTGTTATAAAACTGCAATGAAGTGATACAGGTGATATAGGTTTCTAATTGTACAGATTGTATAGATTTCTCATTGTAAAATACATAATTTCACTAAAGGCTGGCCTTTTACAGTTTGGGGTTCCTTTATTGGCACAATAATTCATTTTGTCAAATTTATAAGCTAGAATTCTTAAATAGGCTGATCTTAATTCCCCCCCAAAACTGACAAACTGTAAATATGAAGGTTGTTGGCACCCATGGGATGTAACCGAAAACAAAGTGTCTTTTTACATTTAAGACCATATCAGGTATATTCAAAAAGAGAAATACATGTGAGGCTGAAAAGGCAGAAAACAAAGTGTAACCAGGAGTATGTTAGTGACTGGTGGTGATAATACGCAGTGAATAAAAAGTTTACAAATGATCCTAGTTTTTGGACTTGATCATCAAGAGAAATACAGTTTAGGTTCTACTAATCCTTCCTGTGTTATTTTTAGCAATAGAGATGTCCCGAATAGTTCGCTGGCGAATAGTTCCTGGCGAACATAGCTTGTTCGCGTTCACCACGGCGGGCGAACATATGCGATGTTCGGTCCGCCCCCTATTCGTCATCATTGAGTAAACTTTGACCCTGTACCTCACAGTCAGCAGTCACATTCCAGCCAATCAGCAGAAGACCCTCCCTCCCAGACCCTCCCCCCTCCTGGACAGCATCCATTTTAGATTTATTCGGAAGCTGCATTCTTAGTGAGAGGAGGGACAGTGTAGCTGCTGCTGATTTAATAGGGAAATCGATATCTAGGCTAGTGTATTCAGTGTCCACTACAGTCCTGAAGGACTCATTTCCTTCACACGTGTGCGTTTCAGGGCCTGCCAGGGCACAGTGTCACACCAGTGGAAC
Source organism: Pelobates fuscus (assembly GCF_036172605.1). NCBI lineage: Eukaryota > Metazoa > Chordata > Amphibia > Anura > Pelobatidae > Pelobates > Pelobates fuscus. Next base: position 310,568,277 of record NC_086317.1, on the reverse strand, counting down.
TCATATCTGGTGTAACAGTAGTGTACATTAAAAAATAAAAAAAAAATAGAAATTTGTCTGTGAAATAATAGCTGTCAGTTTCCTTCACACGTGTGCGTTTCAGGGCCTGCCAGGGCACAGTGTCACACCAGTGCAACTCATATCTGGTGTAACAGTAGTGTACATTTAAAAAACAACAACACTTTTTTGACTGTGAAATAATAGCAGTCAGTTTCCTTCACGCGTGTGCATTTCAGGGCCTGCCAGGGCACAGTGTCACACCACTGCAACTCATATCTGGTGTAACAGTAGTGTACATTTAAAAAAAAAAAAAATTTTTTTGACTGTAATAGATTGAATAGCAGTTAGTTGTCTGCAAGTGTGTGTGTCAGGGCTACAGCGTCAACTCTGCCAACTTCTGCAAGTGCACAGTGCCACTCATATCTGTTGTCACAGTAGCTTGCACGCATAGTACCACTAATTGAAAAGAAAATGACAGGCAGAGGCAGGCCACCCTGCAAGGCGCCGTCGTGGTCGTGGTTCTGTGATTCCCTTTGGCCCTAGAATAATGCCCAGTGTTCAGAGGCCACGCACCCTGAACTGGAAAAGTTCTGAGGACATAGTTGACTGGCTAACACAGGACACCCAATCTTCTACAGCTTCCGCTCGGAACCTTGACGCACCATCCTCCTCCAGCTTAGCTTCGGGCACCTCTCAAGTTACCACTTGCCCGCCTGCCGCCACCACCAACACTAGCACCACAGCCGCTTCACTTGATCTGTCAGAGGAGTTATTTACACATCAGTTGGAAGAAATGAGTGATGCGCAACCATTATTGCCAGAGGATGTAGATAACAGGGATATGTCTCAGTCGGGCAGCATTACACACATGGACGTACAGTGTGATGATGATGATGTTGTACCCGCTGCTGATTCCTTTGCTGAGTTGTCAGATACAAGTGAAGCGGTTGATGATGACGATGCGTCCGTGGATGTCACGTGTGTGCCCGCTAGAAGAGAAGAAGAACAGGGGGAAAGTTCAGATGGGGAGACAGAGAGGAGGAGGAGATGAGTTGGATGCAGGGGGAGGTCGTCGCAAGGAGCTAGTGGCACAGTCAGACAGCATGCATCGGCACCCGGGGTCAGCCAGACAGCACGCCAATCAACGCATGCTGTTGCCACCACAAGAATACCGTCTTTGCAGAGCTCAGCAGTGTGGCATTTTTTGTGTGTGTCTGCCTCTGACAACAGCGATGCCATTTGCAACCTGTGCCAAAAGAAACTGAGTCGTGGGAAGTCCAACACCCACCTAGGTACAACTGCTTTGCGAAGGCACATGATCGCACATCACAAACACCTATGGGATCAACACATGAGTACAAGCAGCACACAAACTCAAAGCCGCCATCCTCCTCCTGGTCCAGCATCTTCAGCCACGTCACCCACTGCTGTCCTCCTTGCCCCCTCTCAACCATCCGCCACTCCGTCTCTCGCCTTGAGCAGTTCCTGCTCATCTGCCCACAGTCAAGTGTCTGTCAAGGACATGTTTGAGCGTAAGAAGCCAATGTCACAAAGTCACCCCCTTGCCCGGCATCTGACAGCTGGCTTGTCTGAACTCTTAGACGCCAGCTTTTACCATGCAAGCTGGTGGAGTCTGAGGCGTTCCAAAAATTTGTAGCTATTGGGACAACGCAGTGGAAGGTACCCGGCCGAAATTTCTTTGCACAAAAGGCAATCCCCAACCTGTACTCGATTGTGCAAAAGGAAGTAATGGCATGTCTGGCACACAGTGTTGGGGCAAGGGTGCATCTGACCACTGATACCTGGTCTGCAAAGCATGGTCAGGGCAGGTATATCACCTACACTGCGCATTGGGCAAACCTGCTGACGGCTGCCAAGCATGGCATGCGTGGCTCTGCAGAGGAGTTGGTGACACCGCCACGACTTGCAGGCAGGCCTGCTGCCACCTCTACTCCTCCTACTCCATCCTCTTCCATAACCTCCTCGGCTGAGTCCTCTTCTGCTGCTGCGTCTTGCTCCACATCAACGGCACCCCCACAGCTCCCGAGGTACTATTCCACATCCCGGATACGGCAGTGTCACGCCGTCTTGGGGTTGATTTGCCTGAAAGCAGAGAGTCACACCGGACCAGCATTCCTGTCCGCCCTGAACGCACAGGTGAATCAGTGGCTGACTCCGCACCAACTGGAGATCGGCAAAGTGGTCTGTGACAACGGAAGAAATTTTTTGGCGGCATTGAATTTGGGCAAGTTGACACATGTGCCGTGCATGGCACATGTGTGTAATCTGATCGTACAACGCTTTGTGCATAAGTACCCAGGCTTACAGGATGTCCTGAAGCAGGCCAGGAAGGTGTGTGGCCATTTCAGGCGTTCCTACACGGCCATGGCGCACCTTTCAGATATCCAGCGGCGAAACAACATGCCAGTGAGGCGCTTGATTTGCGACAGCCCAACACGTTGGAATTCAACACTCCTACTGTTCGACCGCCTGCTCCAACAAGAAAAAGCCGTTAAAGACTATTTGTATGACCGGGTGCTAGGACAGCCTCTGCGGAGCTGGGAATTTTTTTGCCACGTTACTGGACGCTCATGCGCAATGCCTGTAGGCTCATGCGTCCTTTTGAGGAGGCGACAAACCTAGTCAGTTGCACCGAAGGCACCATCAGCGACATCATACCATTTGTTTTCTTCCTGGAGCGTGCCCTGCGAAGAGTGCTTGATCAGGCCGTAGATGAGCGTGAAGAGGAAGAGTTGTGGTCACCATCACCACCAGAAACAGCCTTATCAGCATCGCTTGCTGGACCTGCGGCAACGCTGGAAGAGGATTGTGAGGAAGAGGAGTCAGAGGAGTAATGTGGCTTTGAGGAGGAGGAGGAAGACCAACCACAACAGGCATCCCAGGGTGCTCGTTGTCACCTATCTGGTACCCGTGGTGTTGTACGTGGCTGGGGGGAAGAACATACCTTCAGTGAGATCACTGAGGACGAGGAACGGGACATGAGTAGCTTGGCATCCAACCTTGTGCAAATGGGGTCTTTCATGCTGTCGTGCTTGTTGAGGGACCCTCGTATAAAAAGGCAGAATGAGAATGACCTGTACTGGGTGTCCACGCTACTAGACCCCCGGTATAAACAGAAAGTGCCTGAAATGTTACCGAATTACCGCAAGTCGGAAAGGATGCAGCAGTTCCAAAATAAATTAAAAAGTATGCTTTACACAGCGTATAAGGGTGATGTCACAGCACAACGGGAATCTAACAGGGGAAGAGGTGAAAGTAATCCTCCTCCTCCCACGACCACGCCGGCAAGGACAGGACGCTTTACACACGTGTTGTTGATGGAGGACATGCAGAGGTTTTTAAGTCCTACGCATCGCCACAGCCCTTCGGGGTCCACCCTCAGAGAACGACTCGACCGACAGGTAGCAGACTACCTCGCCTTTACTGCAGATATCGAAACTCTGAGGAGCGATGAACCCCTTGACTACTGGGTGTGCAGGCTTGACCTGTGGCCTGAGCTATCCCAATTTGCGATAGAACTTCTGGCCTGCCCCGCTTCAAGTGTCCTGTCAGAAAGGACCTTCAGTGCATCAGGAGGTATTGTCACTGAGAAGAGAAGTCGCCTAGGTCAAAAAAGTCTAGATTACCTCACCTTTATTAAGATGAATGAGGGATGGATCCCGAAGGGACTGACAGTGGGCGAAACATTCGACTAAAAAAGGCCTGATGAGGTGGACATAACAGGGATTAAACTGATAAGAATAGTACTACTTAACACACCACTCCTATCTGTTGACACATTAGATTGCACGCGCAGTGCCCCAAATTTAAAGTAGGAGGACCGACCAAGCATCTTTTTCCATCTCCCGGTTCCTAAAATCGATGCCATATACACGTCCCCTGATAGGGGACGTAACAGGGAATAAACTGATATGAATAGTACTACTTAACACACCACTCCTATCTGGTAGCACATTAGATTACACGCGCAATTCCCCAAATTTGGAGTAGGAGGACCAACCAAGCATCTTTATCCATCTCCCAGTTCCTAAAATCGATGCCATATACACGTCCCCTGATAGGGGACATAACAGGAATTAAACTGATAAGAATAGTGCTACTTAACACACCATTCCTATCTGGTGGCACATTAGATTACACGCGCAGTGCCCCAAATTTGAAGTAGGAGGACCAACCAAGCATCTTTTTATATAGACTTAGTTCAGCTTTAATTCAAGTATTTCTTCTTGTCCCTTGCATTATCAAGCTCTTAAAAGATTAAAAGCAATACATTTAAGATATTGCTTATATTGTTGACCAAATTTATTGTACTCCAGAAATGAAAGATAAAGTATTACATTTAAGCAAGGACCTGTCACAAGGACCTAGGGGTAAATCCCTTACCTGCTCCTCACCACCAGCTTTGTCCTTTGCACCCTCCATGCAATGCTGCCAATGCTTGCAGGATTGGAGTTCTGACCTCAGCCTTTGCTGCCACTATATGCTAAGATGGAGCTGCTGCACCTGGCATCATTTATGGAGTCATGTGTCAAGAAGAGGCTTTCCTTCTGAATATAAAACCTCTATAAAGGCCCTGAGCATGCTCAGACCAGTTCTAGGTTATTCTGAGTGTTTGGTGAAGGCTGCCTGGTATGCTGCTCCTTTTCCTGACCCAGAATCTGCTCCTTCACCTGCTGCTGCCCCTGCCCTATATACCTGTATTCTTACTGCCAGTCTTGACCTCAAACCTCCTGACCTTGCATTTTCTGATCCTCTTGAACAGTTTTGTTTCATTAATAAAACCCACTGTGTCACCACAGATCTTCGAGGAGCCTGTCCTTACTCCCAGGTTCCCATAGACGTAATGCTTGTAAGGGTGTGCTGTCTCACTGCTATTGGGTTTCATCTACTGATCGGCCTACCAGGTTGACTGCTAACAAGACCGCTTTTGCAGTCCATCTTCTTGTATGTCTACGTGTTATATGTTAGCATGTGACCATGTGGAAAGAAATAGTCTGCTTAATGCCAGCTGTTTCACTTTAAAGAGCTTTGTGAAATCATGATGCACTGGAATTATCATCATGATCTCATAATCATTAAACTGATTGTAAATTAGACTGCAAGATGTTTCAGCAGACTGGCCAGCTTTGGGGAACCCTCCAAACAGACGTTTTCACATTACATCTAAATAATCAGTTGTTGAGGTTTTTTATGTAGATCAAGCATTTGGACTGGATCCTTTCCTCCATTTGATATCAAGAGTGTTGCTACAGACCTACATTCAGAAATTTACATAATTGGCAGCCCTAGTTCCCTCAGTCTCTAGACATTTTAACAGACATTGTGAGATTGATCTGATATCCTTACGCATTGTTCAGCATCCTACAAGGAATCCTCAAGTCCTTATATTTTCCTGACTGATGATTAATTTTGGGTATTATGAATGGCTTGCGGACACAACTGAAAACATCCTGCTAAAAGTACGGGCACAGTCTACTAGGGTTCAATATAAATTGACTTGGAAAGTTTGGTTATATTGGTGCTCTGTACATTCAGATACCTCTAACATTCCTCATTTTCTAGAAAAAAGAGAGGAATACTATGGAGTGGATCAAGTCCAAACCTGGATTCCTAAAGGGTTACCGAGATATCACGGGGCATGAACCCCAAATTTGGTACAGAGAAAAAGACTGGAGTGGAATAGTAGCACCAATAGAGATGACACAGTTGGGCGTCTATTCCACAGATTGATATCTCAAAATTTCAGTTAAAAATAATTATGGGATATACCCTTTATTTAGCCGCTTACGGACAAAACATACACACAGTGAAATAATGGTGAAACACTCGTGTAAACTAAAGGTGAATTAAAAACTGGGTGGATGCAGTTTGGATATTCCCCTGCAGTAGTGAGGGTGGTAGAGACAAAATATATATCTGAGAAAAAGTATTAATATATATAATACGGTATATAGTATAGTCTATATTAAGTCTGCTAGGCACCCAAAACTAACATGTATGGAGGGCTTAGTACATATCCCGGCTATTGGACGTGTCAGTTCCTTTCTATAGACTCTAAATTAAATTAAAATAGTGAAGGACAAAGTACACACAATCTCTATATAATCGTGAATGGTCCGTCCGAATTACGATTAATTATATAGAGTCTATAGTAGGTTAGAGAAGATTGTACACTAGAAAGTGTCACTCTATATGTACAGTATCGTGGTAGTGTATGCGGAACTGTTCAGTCAGTAAGGGCAGAAGTCAGTATCCATTAATCTATACACAACTTTAGTGGATAGAAGATAGGGTCGTTTTCACCAGGTGTTGCCAGGTAAACACTGTCTCTGAGTTCCGCATACACTACCACGATACTGTAATATAGAGTGACACTTTCTAGTGTACAATCTTCTCTAACCTACTATAGACTCTATATAATTAATCGTAATTCGGACGGACCATTCACGATTATATAGAGATTGTGTGTACTTTGTCCTTCACTATTTTAATTTAATTTAGAGTCTATAGAAAGGAACTGACACGTCCAATAGCCGGGATATGTACTAAGCCCTCCATACATGTTAGTTTTGGGTGCCTAGCAGACTTAATATAGACTATACTATATACCGTATTATATATATTAATACTTTTTCTCAGATATATATTTTGTCTCTACCACCCTCACTACTGCAGGGGAATATCCAAACTGCATCCACCCAGTTTTTAATTCACCTTTAGTTTACACGAGTGTTTCACCATTATTTCACTGTGTGTATGTTTTGTCCGTAAGCGGCTAAATAAAGGGTATATCCCATAATTATTTTTAACTGAAATTTTGAGATATCAATCTGTGGAATAGACGCCCAACTGTGTCATCTCTATTGGTGCTACTATTCCACTCCAGTCTTTTTCTCTTTCCTCATTTTCTAGTCTACTGTATGATTAATAAGAATCGTTTGTCTATTTCGGAGGGCCATGCCCTCATATATGATTTTCAAGCAGATAGGCATCATTTAGTGATCTCAGAGCTTAGCATGTATATTTATTTTTCCTTTTTATGACATACATACTCTAGGTATCAAGGTTGGCTGCATGCTTTTTTAGTGTATTCCAAATTGTTTGATTTTGTTACGTTTGCTGCTGCAGGGTAGTAAAGAGAGACATGCATAATACTTGTCTCCTATCTTTAATAAAATCTATATTTTTCTTTATTGAAAGGCAATGAAAGATTAAATTCACTTTCAAGTCACTTTAAATTCCTGACAATTCACTCTTTAAAGGGGCACTCCACTACCCAAACAAACAAACAAACATACAAACAAACAAACATACAAACAAACAAACAAACATACAAACAATCAAACAAACAAACAGACAAATAAATAAATCTATAAAACATTATTTAGTATATATATCTTCAATGTAAACATGCATCCAGGTTTTTCATTGGTATATATCTAAAACAGCATTCAAAAGCTGCAGATCTGTTATCTGATGTCTTTGCAAGCCCTCCCCTTGTAACACAGAATTTCTGTTGTTGTCCAATCACAGACTTCTCAACACAGATCATTGAGAAGTCTTTGCAAGATTTATGGGTAATTGTTAGCCTCTTAAGTTTAACTTCATTGAGCTAAACATACCAGGAAATAACAGGACCTGTTACAATACACATTTTTTAAAGCCACAATTTTCTACTGTAATCTCCATTTTTTTGTAAAATGAAAAAAGAGGACACACTTCACAGATAAAGCACTTCAGCAAGCTAAAATGCTTTAGGTGTGTAGAATGGTCCCTTTAATAAATACCCTAATTTTTAAAAAGTGAAAGTTCGTTATACGTTATGCTATGTATTTGTAGAAGTAACATGCGCAGGGGCTTATGTTGTCCCGTAATGTACAAGCATGCATTAATGAACCGGAGGCATTATAAAGTGGGAAACTTGCCCAAAGAATGGAAATAGTGAAATAGAGAATTAGGAGCAGAAATGTACAACCACTGCGTTATTCAGAGAAGTGATAGTGCCTATGTGCACCAAGCAATTAATTTAAATTATAATCAATACAGTAAAGCCATAGGCTTAAATATACACCAGTATAGTAATTGTAAGATGCAAGTATGTCATATTTCCAAATACTAATATGTTAATAAAAATAAATATAATATTTCTCAACATTAAAGTTTATAGAGTGCTAAAGGTAGTTGATTTTGTCCAGATTATTAGAGTTGAACAAATCCGCTTGAAATATATGCTTTGTATTCTTTTATCTACTCCGTGCAAATTGTCTAAATGATTTTAGTTCTGAAAATATGCGTTACCGTTAAATTACTTCAATAAAGGTCTGTGAAAGCATTAGTTGTGAACTGAGGTAAAGCAATATTAATCTAATATATTTTGCAATTTAAATAGTGTGATTAATAAGCTATATTATCTATAAATACTACCTAATGACACTTAGGCGGTCTTGTAAACACAAGAATCACATGCAATTATACTCATTATTGTTCTGCCGGTTCTATCCATGAATACAAAATAGATATTACTGTCCAGTGCTTGGCAAATACACATTGTCATAAACCCAGAAACAGTGAAAAAACCCACAAGTGTTCAATTGCTCCATGTAGATGTCATTTCCAGTGGTAATTATGCAGAGACTCTTATCAAACCATTTCTGAGAAAGCTGCATTTTGAACAATCGGTTATAAATAAGATAATGACACCTGTTGTGATATGTGAATGCTAATTTAAAAGGTGAACAGCCCTGTAGCGGGAGTTCTGGAAGATTGCAGCGTGGTGTAAGTGAATATGTCATAATGCTATTATTGTATTGTTTGCTGTAAGCAATATTTTTTATCAAAAACAAATCTAGCAAACAGAGCATCATCTGTGAACTCGTTGTGGGAATAGGAAATTTAGAACCTAAAGTGTACATTCTAAGAATTAAAAAAAAATACATTGAAAAAAACGTCCTGATTTCTGACTGGCCTGATTTCCATCTAGTACTCAGGCCATATGGAATAGGGTAGAGGCACCCAAAGATTAGAGATGGGCAAACGGTAGATCCCCTGATATTGTAAACGTGCAACTTACATGATGCCTTGCTATTCTAATGGCTAGTTAAGCATCATGGCAGTTCTACAACATATGGGGATATACCATTTGCCCACCCATGTCCTAGTTATTTTAGTACTACAACTTCCATGATGCTTTGCCATTCTAAAGGCTAGATTCCTTTTGGGTACCTCTGCTCTATTCGATAAGTCATGCCTGTGAGACTGAGGTATGGTTGATTAAAGCATAGATCAATAAGATAGCATATGGGTAAAACTATGGAAGGTTTAAATTCTAAAAGCACTAATGATATTTCATGTTATCAACATCTTAAAAGAAATCATTTATGCTCTATGGTGCATGTGCAGCAATTACTCTACTGAGCCAATCGGATGCTTGTCCCAATGCTTCTCTAAAAGATGAATTATCAACAGGGTGGACTTCAAAAATCTCAAGTAAATCTTAAAAAAAAGGCTGTCAATGAAAAGCTCTAATTGGCTGTTAATTAGACAGTCACATAGAGACACATGACACTGTAGGTTTACTGAAAAAACTGTCAGGCAGGCACAGGTTCTGTACCCCAATAGCACTACCTTAACATAAAGTGGTTTTGGTGCTTAGGGTGTCCCTTGAATTAAATTAGATTGTACAGACGTGCCACAACCTCATAGTGCCAGGTTTTCACACAGTTTAAGCTACTGGTATGGGCATAATACTCTGCATAGCCTCAATATTAATGAACCTACATCAGAAATTGGTTGCCAGATGTGTTTATATTTGCTGATTAGTGAGAACTGTGCCAACCATCACCACTGGCTACCGCCCAGCATCCCTGTGATTCAGGCATGGACAACACGGTCCCCTACACATCATCCGTGGGTGTGAAGTCTATTAAATTCACAGTCTCTAGGGCCTACTGCTGTATAGAGTCAAACAGTAACTGGTAATTGTCCTTGGTGGCTAGGTGGGTCGGGTTCCAGGTCTGTTGCTACAGAGAGACCCAGAGTCAAAACTCTTTAGGGCATCCAAATATAATGCCCTTTTCAAAGATCTCCACAATAGGCCAGAGTTATCATAGTCCTCACCCTCTGGGGGGGTTGTCATCAAGTAGCCATGGATATTGCTGGATGCATACCACCGCAAAGCATGGTAAGCTTTGTCCAACCACAATTCCATTCAGACCAGCACCTCTTGTTCAACTACCCAATCCTCCAGGGGTTGCTCTCCCAGGAAAGTTATCCTCAGATCCAGTTGACCTTTAAGTCACTAGGTTTGGGAGGGATTCTCTTTGGAGAACCTGAACCTTCTGGAGGACCTTATTCTAGAGTTCCTTTTGGATCAAGCCCCTTCAGTTCAGCTTAACCTCTGCCTAGACATGGCCATCAAACTGGGGCACAGCTTTCTGAATTTACAGTTGAAACACTGTGGTCTGACACCTATATTTCTACACTCTTCTATCTGACATTGCTCGAGCCTGGCTGGCCAAGCAGATCCACCTCTCTTGGTCCATCCCTGTGGTCACATCTTCTTAGATCTGTTTCTTCACTTCTGTGGATGGATTTTCTCAGAAGAATGGCAATCTCTGTGATACTCTCGTCTAGAACTACTCATCCGACAAGGACACTGCACAGGTGCTAGCTCTATCCCTCTCCATGAGTTCCAGAACATGTGCAGGTGTCCCAGTGGTAGCTTAGAAGTTTCACCAATAGATAGGAAGACATCCCATTGCTGCAACCAGATTTGACAGAGCTCCTGTACTTCGACTGAGCACCTCTGTCAGGTCTGCTTCCTCGCTACTGCCAGGATACTCAAGAGCACTTCAAAGCTTGACTTGGGTCTTTGAAGAGCTATTCCAGCAGAACAGGCTGCAGTGATTATAGCTCAGGAGTAAATCTCTCATGTAAAGCAGAGACTATAGTTTTGATATAGCTTTCCCTCCACACAATACACAAGTCTGAATGTAGGGGGTAGAATTACTTTTATTGTAAAGAACACAGCTATTTCTACACACATTTATTGACTCTCCCTGCAGGGGATCATCTATTCAGTGAAATTGACTGTACAATTATCCATCCCTTTCACCACTCTGTCTGGGGATAATTACACTATACACAGCTAACAAAATCAAAGTCCTAGAGGCACAGCACACAAAACGTCCGCCAGAACCTTCTTTTTCTGGATTGCACCCCCATACATAATATATCCCTGGAAAACTCCAGTCCTCATTGTCAAAATAGCACCCTGATAAGAGAATCTGCACCTGAGCTGCAGTGTGTTAAAGTTTTACAGGGTAGCTTTTCTTCTGGTCTATAAAAAAGGGGTGCCCAGACATCCGGGAAGGGGAGTGCTCTGAGGCCTAAGGTAACCTCTGATGCTTCCTTGATCTCTCTTCAAAATAGAGCTCCCTTAGTAGGTTGGGGGACTGAGTTTAAAGAATAACCAGACCTAGGCACAGTCCTTATCTATGGAACAGTTCCAGAGTGTTTCAGAGTGTCTCCCTGTCAGGTGCTCAATGTCTAAAATGAGTCCATGCAATCACAAGGTCCTCAAGTCCAGTTGGGAAGCACAGTAAGCATTCATAACCCCCATACCTCTCCCAAACTGATAATAGACCATTTTAGGTGCTCTTGGAACTAGGCCCATAGTCTGTAGGCAGAAGTCTGGTCTTCAAGCCTCTCTATAGGTGTCCATGCAATGGGAGCTTCCATCACACTAAGGCTTATGTTTGCGAACCATTAATAGCAAGCATGTCAAACTCAAAGGCTAACACGGGCCAAATAAACAAAGTTTAAGTTCATGTGGGCCGCAAAAAAAAAAAAAACTTCAGTTTTCGTAGAAACGTAGGTTTATTCAGAAAAGTACAGTATAAAAACAGTTGCCTAACTGACACTGGACATCCTCACACTCGTAGGGCTTCAAAGTAAACAAAAAAAGCAAATTTATTTTAAGGAGACGTGCATTTGCATATAACCAATGTTTCAGTCCAACTACCTTGACATTTTAAGAAAAGCATTGGGAGGCTATTGTGCACATGTGGCAAAAAGCTGCCCATCAGTATCTCTATTGGGAGCGTTCAGAGCCTCCATGCAGACCCAATATAATACACTGCCCCCTCCCCCATTCTAAAACACTGTCCACAAATCCAATACATTGTCCCCCTCCCTCCACTCTAACACACTGCTTCCTTTACCCAATCTAATACACTGCCCCCTGCCCCTATTCTAAAACACTGCCCACAAATCCAATACATTGCCTCTAAATCCAATAAATTGCCCCCCTCCCTCCACTCTAACACACTGCTTCCTCCACCCAATCTAATACACTGCCCCTTAATCTAATACACTGCTCCTCCTCCCTCCACTCTAATTGAATACACTGCCCCTCCCTCCCCAATTTAATATACTGCCCCTTCTCCAATTTAATACACTGCCCCCTCTCACCACTCTAATAAACTTCCCCATCACAATTCTAATACAGTGCCCACACCCTCCATCAAATTAATACTTACTGCCCACTCCCTCCCCCAAATTAATACAGTGCCCCCATCCCTCCCTCAAATAAATACACTGCCCTTTCCCTAATTTAACACACTAAAAAGGAAGGTCCTCCAAGCCCCTCTTCCCCTACCTTAGATGAACACCGTCCTCCAGTTCTTCTCTGCTCAAGCAGGCCAGATGCTTCTCTGGCACTGTGAGCACGAGTGAAGGGGAAGTGGCTGGCCTGCTCTGTAGATAGACACTCTGCTCTTGGGGCCGCGAGAGCACGCGATCGACCATGGGAGGGAAGACAAGAATCAGACAGGAAATCTCTCTCCTGTCTTGCGGCTGGTCGCAGCCACAGCACAAAGCTGACCCAGGGCAGGCGGGCCGCAAATATATTCATTGAGGGCCGTATGCGGGTCGCAAGTTTGACATGCTTGATTTAGATTGTTAAAGACCACATTACATATATTGCTGCCCATCTGTTTGGTAAAGTGCATGGGATTAACGTTTTACAATATGTGCCATTGTTAGGATATGTTTGTTATATATGTATGTTTTGCTGTAAGAATCTGATGAGATATGCATTTAATTTTCAATGTGATCTGGATGAATGAAAACTGACTGCTGTGGCTGGCATTTCCAGTATGCATGCAACCATCAAATCAATATTAGGACTGCGCATTTAATACTTTGATGTCGATTTATCTTAATCAAAAGTATATAGAGCCAGGTGCAGTGAAAATACCATAAGTGATCATTTTTGAACAATAATTTTACTTTCAAAATAGATGTTTAATGGGATTTATGCAATATACCACAGGCATCTATTTTTCAATTGTAAAGCGTCATGTTGTCTTGTAATATGCATATATGGCCATTTTGTTTTGTGCCAGAAATAGAGAAAACCCCAATATTTTATTAGTGTAATTGACACGGTAAAAGAGATGAAATAGTTACATATTTTATGTCCCATTAAATAAACACAGATATGTTAATCATGTCATGGATCTACAGTAGAATATGATGGTGTGCTTGTTTTATTTTTATTTTTGTTGGTATAAGCCAGATTAATGTATATTCATTCAATTTGTGCCACACATTTATTGTTCATCTTCTGTATTTTGGTATTTGTTTGTCACCTCAATTAGTTCAATAAGTTAAATTAACCCTTTTAAGCGATTTTCTCCTTGTATTCTTTAAAATTGTGCACAATGCACATTAAGAAATACGCACACACATGTTTTTAGAAGACAGAACTTTTGTTTGATGGCACGTTATTTAAAATGAAAAAAACAGACAAGGAAAAAATATATAAAATATATAAAGATGAAAGTCAGCCAGCTCTGTGGGCCTGCCACCCGCGTCAGCACCTAGATAACCATTAATATATTGTTATAAATTATTTGCATTTTAATTGCTTTGCAATTGTAGAGATGTGAGCATTAGTCTGTTGTTTCTTTTCTTTGAGACATGCTCGCCAAAACCACAACATAACTAATTCAATCTGTTCTTATTCATATTATGACCTGCCAGCTAATTTCTGTATTGTTCTATAATATTTTATACTGTATTTCTGATTCCCCATGTTTTTTGTTTTAACCCCTTAAGGACCAAACTTCGGGAATAAAAGGGAATCATGACATGTCACACACGTCATGTGTCCTTAAGGGGTTAAATAAACTTTTAAATAAAAAAAATAAAATAAAAAGAGAAACATGTTTTTCCAGGTTTTGTCAATAATAATTACAATGCAGAAGGTGCAACTAAAGGCAATCCCTAGCTGACCCTCATTCCTAGGGTGAGAGATGTTGAAGGGTTTGGAGAAAGCTGAGTCCAATGTGATGCCTTGTGCTCCAGCAATGATCAGAGCACCGGTATCGCAATCAGCCTCCATAGTGTTTTACTTGTATGTTGCATTCATGCTATAAGTAGTGGTGTGAAAACAATGTGTAATGGTCACTCTTCTATTGGATATTACACTTCTTAAAAGGTGTTGTGTTCAGTTATACAAAGCTCCACCAGTGTCGTCAAAAACAGCTAATAATAGTCTCATATCAGAATCATACATTGCAATGCATGCACATGAGGATATTACAACACTTAAAGGCTCAGTGTTCCATTATACAAGGCCCCGTGCACTAGAGTGTGTCTGAGCACACCTGATATACTCCTTGTTTATGCATAAGAACACTTGCCACACATAACCATTTCATCACATTCCAGGGAGCTATACCTAAAATAAATATTAAAGGGACACTATAGTCACCAGAACAACTACAGCTTATTGAATTTGTTCTGGTGAGTATAATCATTCCCTTCAGGCTTTTTGCAGTAAACACTGTCTTTTCAGAGAAGGCAGTGTTTACATTACAGACTAGGGTCACCTCCAGTTGCCACTCCCTAGATGGCTACTAGAGATGCTTCCTGGGGCACTGCTACACAATGTGCAGCACTGACGTTCAGTGTCTCCTCCCTCTGTACGGAGATAGTGAACTTTTCTAATAGAGATGCATTGATTCAATGCACCTATATGAGGAGATGATGATTGACCAGGGCTGTGTTTGGCTTGTGCTGGCTCTGCCTCTGATCTGCCTCCTTGACAAACCCAGCCAATCCAATGCTTTCCCATGGGAAAGTATTGTGATTGGCTCAGATCATCACTTCTGATGATGTCAGTAAAGAAGGCAGATCAGGGGCAGAGCCAGCAGCAGACAGGAAAAAAGGTAAGATTTTACTATATTTTAGGGGGGCAAGTGGGGCCAGGGGGTAGATAGTGTTTTTAACTCCATATGGTCAGGAATACATGTTTGTGTTCCTGACCTTATAGTGTTCATTTAAGAATGTGGGGTATGTGCCTGTTTATTAGTCAGTGTATATTGTTTAATGAGAAATAAAAAGCAGAATGTGTTATTAATTCTAAAGTATTGCTTAAAATAAGAGTGCATTACAAAAAAATAAACACAAGCAAACAAAAAAGCAAAGATCCTTTAGTTTTACTGTGACCATGTTTAGTCATACCGTGACTTATTAAGGGAAACTTGCATCCCTTTTACCATATAACAATGCACTTCCTTTCCAGTTTTCATTGTACATTTATTCGGTCTCCTCTCATTGACTGGGACAGAGAAATGCAAATTGTACAGAAAGCAATCAATGGTTATCTGTGCTACCAGTTGAGAATGGGAGATAATCAGATCATAGAGCTAATACAGTCTTCAGTTCACTGAAGTGGCTTGGATCAATGAGCACAGCTACAGACACAAATACTATTATCTTTAAACATACTACGGATTGGGCAAACTCTTCAAACCATTCTATGTAACTGCAAGAGTTACCCAGTAAAACATGAACAAATAAAGTGCTTATGCTGCTTGATTAAAAACAAACAAAAACATTTCTCTGCTTCCGTGTTGTTTGGGGAACGTTTCATGCTTCACTGCAGCTACATTTTGAAAAAAAGATATTTAACCCCATAAAGAACATTGACATGCCAGGTGTTATATAATAGGACTAACCGGCATTTTGTTTCTCAAGGGGACATTGCAAATTGGAGGTGATCCTCATTTTTAAAATTCATGATATGAATATTAAAAATATATATATAAATATTAAAAATATACTCACCTTTGAATATCCTGCATTTGCTGAAAATCCTCAGGCTTTACAGACTATACAGTGGACTCTGTTAAGACCAGGCACTGGCTCAGCCAATGAGTATAAGATCTTGGCCACTGTATAGCAGGTAATGGGACATATAATTCAACATTTGTTATCAAATCTACACACCAGGCAAATTGAATGGAACTGCTGCCAAAGCTTATAGCAACTGCTATTGTAAGGTGCTAAGCAAGATGAAAAAACACAATTGAAGGTTGAAATGTACACCTAAAGTGCTGCCACATCCAAGATAGCACTCCATACCAAGCCAAACAACATCATAAATATTACTAAACCTGGGCGCCTGCAAGGTGTACCAAAGCGAGGAAACAGTTTTGTTTGTATGGGTTTAAATCCCAGGTGACATTTTAAAAAAAACAATCTATTTCATGTAAGGCAAAAAGAAAAATAATAAAACATATCATGTTAGGTTATGAAGGGTACATCTATATTGTATAAACATTTGGATGGAGTACAAAGCATATCTTCCTTCCTTGATGTTTGTCACTGTGGGGATGGTCATATAGTTGCACAATTTATTTTTCAGAATTATCAGTAAATATGTATTTTGAAAACTGAATTATTATACTCATACCATGCATTTACATTTGACATATACCTAGCACTGTCATAGGTTAATACAGTACAGCTTGCAATTGTTTTTGCAACCGATGTGCTCGTTTTTGACAGGTTTTTCATTTTAATATAAATGAATTAAAAGTAAAGTTTTAATTACATCACATTTTCCACTGTATTATTTAGGAGGGCTAAAACCCCTTGGTCCTGTGGTGGACCATCTCAAACAGACTGGTTCCACAACCTTTTTTAAGGGTATAGTTTTCTCTGCAATCAAAGGGGTTTCTCTGAATAAAACAAGACAATGTGAACAAGAAAAACACTAGAAAGTGTAAGTTCTGCAAAGTCCTTGTCCTCAGCTAACTGTCGTATCCACATAGTCTTCCCTCTCTGTCTATTCTTTAACAAGGCTATTTACTAAACAGCTGATTTTGTCCAGATGGACAAAATCTTGTGAAAATGACTGAATTCTGACCACATTTATCAGATTTACTAAAGACAATTCTGCAGGGGAATTGAGGATGTATTTGGTAGTGGGATGAAAATCAATGCTTTTGCATCCTAATCCTATACAAAGTGCAGGATCAAAAAGATTTGCAAAGCATCAATTTTAACAAAATTTGGAACCAAATTCACAAATTATCGTTCCCTTGCTTTTTGCAAGTAAGCAATAATTTTAAGTACTATTTGCCCCCTGTCAGTGCTAGTAAAAATGTATTCCTTTTATTGCATCAATGTTTCTAAATTTTCTATAATATTTTTTTTTTGTGATTCAAGTTTTTTTTTCTTTGTGAAGTTTAATTTGGTCTTTTTCTGTTGCTGTAGAAAAGGAGATATAAAAGAAAGAAGAATTCAGATGGCAAGTATAATTCTCATAGTTTTTATTTTTAAGGGTGCCCCTCACTATTGTTAGGGCGAGTGGTGGAATCAGAGTCATTTCATTTTAATTGGATGTGGGGCTGGATCACTAAACTTTATCAGCAATGCAGGATCACTATTGGGGGATGACATCTAGGACATCAAGGAGATGCTCTTCTGAGCATGCCCAGAGATTTTTTACCTTGGAAGATGGCCACAATACTGCTGCGTAAACAATGCAAATATATGTTTAGCTTGTTAGTTGTCTACTTTTTAGTTTTTTTTCCCATGGTTGAAGAAACCACTCATCTTCATGTAAGAACTTCAAAATGGTACCCAAAATGAAAACATATCAAGATGCAAACACAGAACTTAAACAGAGTGCCTCATTTTATATCTGTGGCGGGCTCTGTCCCTATATCATCGAATTAACAAAAAAACAAACAAAAAAAATACATACTTCCAATATCTTGTTCTTTTTTTAAATAAGTTTGAAATGTCATCCCACCTCATGAATAATTTGAGTTAGCCATGCTGTACAGGTGTTAAAATTCGGCAGTAGTCATCAAAATCATTCTTATTTTAGTACAGAATGATTATGTGTGTGTTTATTTGTGCAGGTACTGTATATAATTAATTAGTAAAACATTTACTGGTCCACAAACAGAGAAGGAAGCATTTAGACAGGATGCCGTATATGTTTACTACATAGATCATAAAAAATAATAATACTTACTGAAGTCCATTCTCGTTCTACATTTTGGAACATATTCATTGCAGGAATCAATACTTACTTACTTGTTACAGTTTATAGTTATCACAGCACATCCTGTTAAACATGTGCCTGGTGTATCTGATCTTAGCGACCACAGGGGTACAAACAAATTGGAATATTTCTCTAGCAGAATTGCTGTTGGTTTGCTCTCAGCATGTTTACAAACACCAGAGAAAGGATGCAGAATACACAGAACAGACAGAGGAAGAGCATCAGTTCTCATTCTAAGTGGAGGTGTCATGATTCCAGTCTTAAAAAGATGATAAAGTCTTTCAGGCTCCAGTGCCAACTGATACAAACTGCCATAACGGCAAGTGCTCACATTCCCTCAGATGATGCACAAATTGCACTCTCTGTGGCTTTACACATCACTCTTACATGAATGTAGACATCTAGACAGGGATTTAGCTTTGAGTTGAAAACTCTCATGATTTATTATTTGAAATAAAAAAAAAAAGATTTGAAGCTTCAGTGGAAAAAAAATCTCTTGTAGAATTCTTTTTTTTTTTTTGTCTGCCATGAAAATAAAATTTGACATGGGTATATAACAGATTTGCACAGCAATGATCTGATAAGACCGTATCGCTGTCAGAAAGAGATATTTTAATGAGGATTTGATAAAACACAAAACAGGTACAATATTCATCATCTCTTAATGTGTCTAAAATCCAACAGGAATGCCCCACAGCAGAATTCATTTCACCGCTGTCTATTCATCTCTTGCCCTTCTCTTACTAAAATAAACCAGTCTTATAGATAGCCTTTTTTGCCATAGTATATGTCTGCAAAATCGTCATTTTCTGCGGGTACCATGCTTTTTAAACTCCATAATTGTTGTGTTTTGGAGCTTAAGTTAAATGCTCCAGGTTTAGCTGCAGGCAACACTAATATCCCATTATTCCTATGAAAACTCAGGTTACTTTTTTATTTGACTGATCATTTTGCAGACTAACACACATACACATCTATAAGTACACACGCACACACACACGCACACGTTAGAGCTTTAAAACAAAGAATATATATTTAGGAAGCCGATGGTAGAATCGAATCTTCAGTTCTTTATTACATTGTTTCGCTTGAGAGTTGTAATCAAAGTCCCTTCAATAGACTTACCCAAGGCATTTTACAAACCTAGGCAAATATCCAGTTTGCCATCCTGTTGCATATCCCACTTCTCCCTTTACTATATTATTCCCTTCTGTTTTACTGCTCTTGTGGCTCAATCTACCATTCCACCATTAGTGAAAAACGTACTTCCTGCTTTGACACAACAGCATGAAACAACAAAAGTGGAATATCTAGTGAGCATACTTTTTTTTTTTTTTTAGAAAGATCAGAATAGACATTACTACTTTTTGATTAAGAAAAATATTAGTATAACATTAATTTGAAACAATGGATGCATAGATAGCATATATACACACAATGTAACACAGTGGTTTTGTGTGTAGATTGCTTTGCAGACAAACTTACAAATATGTAAATGTAGACAATTTTTATTTTTCTCTTATTCGCTCATCCTTTATAAAAAAAATATTTGGGAAATGACAAGTTTTACACAGTATACAGTATGCCTTATCTTGCAATATTTCCCACAGGAAACATAAACAAGACGTATCTACAAAATATAAAAAGACAGGGACCAAAAATAGGATAGTATGTAAAATACACTTGGCAACTAAAGTTCAAGGTAAAACTTTCTTAACTTCAGATGAAAATGTAACAAAATAGCATTAAAAAGAAGAATAACAAATAATTTGAGTCAGTGAAGCACATAAACAAACCCTATATTTCACAGAGGATCTGAAATGTTAGTATCAAAGCAACACTGCAATTTTTCTTATATAATGTAGGTGTGACAGAAATATATTATTAAAATGATAAAAAAAAACCTTGCTTAAAAGGTATTTGTAAGAATGCTGTAGGCATTACTAGCAATGCAACTTACTGAAAACGGCAACAGAATGTAAAAAGAATGTATGCAATTGAGCATAATGCTGTCAGGGTGGTGGTCCGGTGCCTGGGACCCAGACACAATGTCCAGGCGGCGGGGCGTGGACCGGGACCCATTATGCCTGATGTTAAGTGGGAGTCTTCAGCGTGCAGGTGGATCAGCAGGGTCTGGTGCAGGGTAACCGCACGCCCCCTGGTGTTGAGCACCAGCATTTGTGCAGCCACATACCAAGACCCTGATTCAGCTTATGCGGATAACAGGAAATAGGAGCTTGGAAATTAAGCAGACCTCCCAGGAGCTTAATAGGGAGGCTCTGCAGCAGGATTGTATCCAGTACTAGAAACAAGGCAAGACTAGAGATAGGCACCAAACATGAAAACAAGACAGAACTAATAGAACCCAGAACCAGAGAAGGATAGTAAGCTAAACCCAGAACATATACACAAGACATGAGGAAAACATGAACATAACATAGGCATGACTGGACAGGACTGCACATGGACTGGGTATACAACTAAAACAAGACAAGATAACATAGGCAAAACAAGAGGAGAAATATCTAAGCACTATATATGGAAATTATGGGGATTTAGTCACACTATATGATCATACATTGCATAAGCCTGCCAACAACGCCAATGTACCCCATATCTGGCAGGTCCTACACTGCCTAATGTATACTAAAACATCCTAAGTAGACATATATAGCACTTACCTGCAAGAAAGGGCAGAAGCTTTGAGCAGCTGCCTGCAGGACTCTGAAACAGAAAAGAATGATGGAAAACAAACGGGTGTGGCAACATAAAACAAACATTTAAATGAATCCAAGAGACAGGGAAATCCAGGGACGGACTATAGGAATGAACCCAGAAATTCCAGCATAAAGAAAACCAGACATAGAATAGAAAACCAAAAAACCAAGGAAAACTAAGCAAGAATAGCAAAAAGAGTACTGGATACCAGAAGCCAAGTCCAGACATCAGAACAGAGCAGAGCAGATCATGACAAATGCCCACACAGGGTATATGCGCTTAAAATACATACTTTTAAAATAAAGGTATTTTAAAACTGCCATAGCAATCTTTATCAATCTCTGGAATGCTAGTGTAATGCGGGCAATGAAATTGTACAGTCAATTTAACTTCCCCCTGACTGTAGGAATAATATCACCCATTGAAACTTCCTGTATTATTTGAAAGCAGGGGGTGAGCAGACATTTTCAGTAACTATACAATCATTAAATCAGTAACAAGTGGCTTCTGGATTTGTTCCTCTATAGGCTGGCAATTATTACTATAGTATAAATGAGGCTATATGAGGCTTTATAGATAAAATTGTATAAAATACATGAAAATAAAAATGTTTATACTTGATTCTGGTATTGAAGGGGTTAAAGGGACACTATAGTCACCAAAATAACTTTGGCTCATTGAAGCTGTTTTTGTGTGTAGTTCATGACTGACGTCTCACTGCTCAATTTTCTGCCATGTATGAGTTTTTTTTTTTGGTAATACTATTAGTAACACATGGAAATATTAATGACACAGAAAATCAGGGCTCACTGATTACAACAATATTGGCTTACCCTTTGGAAATACTCATGGATACAACATAATGCCTGGTTGTCAGGATACTTGCAATTATACAGCACCATCTGACCACTCTTCTCCTGCTTGCAGCTGTCACTTACATACCCAATAATTCTTATTGACATTGTTTTGTATAATTATAACTGTGACAATTCCATTACATTGGAATTCACCGGGGTTGAATATGTTTCAGCATCATGACAATTTTATAAAACAAAAGAAAGGATAATTGTCTAGAAAACTGACCCCTATGTGTATTTTATAAAATTAAAGGTTTTCCATCACGTCATAATGTAACACCCAAGAATATTATTGCACAGCGGTATCTATCTGTCTGTCTGTCTGTCTCTATTTAAGTCAATTTAGAAATCTATATTGTGTATTAATATGTGTTTGGATCAATTGTGTTTTAATACACTGTAATTATCCAGAAAACTGAGTACTGGAACTCATTGTATGCATATCACCAAGCAAAAGCCCTGCAGTTTCTAAGCTGTTTTTCATGGCACAGTCACTGTCAGTGAAAAAAAGTGATTTGATCTTGTGAAAGGCATACATATGACACGGAAGCCATGAGGCAGGCACACTCACGCAACCCAGAGCCCTGCTGTTCCAAAGTTACTTTTATCAGCAAAGAGACTCTTTAATGTTATGTCACTGAAAAAGAATTCTAAAGTTGATGTTTTTTCCTCCGTATGCAGGAACTATAATAAAGGGCAGAGTGCCACAAACATACTTTGAAATAAAGAGCAAAGGCGTTCTCTGGGATCTCTCTTTTGAGTCAGTTGTTTTAATTCTCGGGAGAATGTGTACATGTGAGAGAATTGATGCTATTCCACAATGTGATGGCCACACAATTTTTTTCTATTTTTATCATATTTTACTTATAAAATACAGTAGCATCGACATATATGAGGCCCCTTGAACGATGAATGACTTTTGAAAATACATTTTGGTCCTAAACTATGAAAAACACTAAATTATGGTGTGGGATTAAGTTTTTATGTATGTCTAAACAATAGTTTAGACATACATGAGTAGGACCATTTAAATGCCATTTGTTTGTACTTGCATCACAGGGCAAAAAGTTGCTAATCCTCCTCTGGTACTATGCCTATGTTGCCTTATTATATAATAATTTTCTTACAGTTGTTTTATCCAGTAATCTTTTATTGCCTTCCACTATTTATTAAGAATCAAGGTGCAAGAGACTCCCACAGAAAGTTGTAAATTGTTACTGCCTTATATTTGACTCTGAAACTTTTTAAAACACCATAAAACCTGTACATGGGGGGTACTGTTATACTCAGGAGACTTCACTGAACACAAATATTAGTGTTTCAAAACTGTTAAACGTATCTCAACAATTATATCGTCAGTGTAAGTGCCGTTTGTGTGTGAAAAATGCAAAAAACTGAATTTTTACTGATATTGTTGTAATACATTTTACTGTTTTGAAACACTGATATTTGTGTTCAACAAAGTCTTCCTAGTAAAACAGTACCCCTCATGTAAAGGTTTTATGGTGTCTTGGAAAGTTACAGGGTTAAATACAGTGCTAGCAAATTAAATTCTCTGGACTTTCTGCCTGGGTTATCCCACAAATTGTAAATAATATAATGACTTAATTATGTAAAAATATTACATAAATATATTCGTAGAATTAAAAAAAAATATATATATATATACAAATGTATATATATATACGTTTTTAATATTTTTTATTTATATATAGGTATAATAATAAATAAATACATATATTTATATATATTTTTTTTTTTTGCCAATCTTTGTTTTTATTGAGGCATTGAATACAGTTGAACAGAGAATAGGCCAACTAAAAGCGTACAGAGTCCAAATGGTTTACAACACGTCAGAATATACTAGCTCTCTTTCTTTTCAGCCTCAGTTATGAACAGAACAACCGGTAGCAACTGTGCTAGATAAACATTTAAACATTTTCTGAATGATATTAAGCAAGGAGGTCGGGTCTAAGGGGGCCCGTCAGGCAGTTAGTTCACTCACTTCCGTGTGTACTAAGACCTAACACGAAACTTGGTCTATAACCATTACCGTTATACTATACGGCAGTTTTTCTGGTGCTTCAGTCTCGTACTCTAAGCTAATGGTGTCCCGTCTGTTATCTGTCAGGATATAGTCGGTCATAAGTCCATATAGTGTGAGTTCCAGGTTAGTCTGGAGTGCCCCGTGCAAGGCTTCGTTTTCCGGGGTGGATGGGGAGGGGAAGGAAAGGGATTGGCCAAGGTAGGGAGGAGGGGGAGGAGAGTCCGCCAGCACACCCCGGCCCATGCCCCAGCTCCGAGTTCGTGTTCGGTCGCCCGCCTACTCGGTCTCCAGCGCCCTTTGTCTCGCCGATCTACGGGCCATGTATTCAATCCAGGGTGCCCATAGTCAGGTGAATTTCTCCCCCGTCCCTCTCAGGTTCGCTGTGAGGCTCTCCATACTGTATATTTCTTCCACCTTTTCCATCCAGTTCGATATCGTTGGTACCGTATTTGTCCGCGCCTTCATCCGCTTCACATCTCCAGCAGCGGGCTGTAGGTGTCAGGCCCATATGGAATAGCCTAGAGGGCGTCCTGTACCAGCCAGTCATGAGCTTGTAGTTAAGTTCCTGCAGTTTCGCACTAGTCGTACCTTGATGCTCGAGGGTGTGAATCTTCTCCTATTCTGAGTCCGACAGGGTGGTTCCTGTGGCTTGTTCCCATTTAGATTGTTATGTCGCCGGCGGGCTCAGAGTGGCTTCCAGTAGCATAGTGTACAACGTAGAGATGCCCCAGGGTAGGTGCATTTCAGCGGCGCAGAGGGCCTCGAAGCGGGTTAGCTCTCTGTGTACTAGCTGCTTGCCTGGTAGGGAGTGATAGTAGTGCCTGACTTGTTGGTATCTGTAGCAGATCAGCCCTGTTGGGTGTGCTTGGGGAGTTAGGGTTTCCAGTTGACCTCCGGAGCACCAGTCTCTCAGATATGGTTTATCCGGGCTTCCCAACCCCGCTATGTCCCGCGGCGCCAGACCTCCAGCAATCTCAGGGTTGTAGACCACCGGCATTAGAGGGGTCGGGTTAGTCGTTAGTTCCAGCTTGTATCTCACGGTAATACATATATATTTAAGTATGTATATATATATATATATATACATATATATATATATATATATATATATATATATTATTTCGTTTTAAGTGTATTATCTCACGGTAATACATATATATTTATGTATGTATATATATATATATATATATATATAATTTTGTTTTAAGTGTATTTTGATTTAAATATATATATATATATATATATAAATTAATATCAAAATACAATTAGAACAAAATTACACACACACACACACACATATATATATATATGTTATTTATTTTTAATTTTATTTTGCATTTTTTACGTATTTATTTTGTGTATTTTGATATAATATATATATAATTATATATATTAATATTAAAATACACTTAGACAGTGTATATGTATATATGTGTATATATATAGATTTAAATCATATGCATAATATATATGATCTAAGTATATATTATTTTATTTTACACTGTGTTTTAACTTTTATTTAACAATTTTTTTCCGGCAGCTGGGGGATTACCTATCATTCCAGACAGTCCCCCTGCTGGCACGGCTATGGATGACTATTCCGTCCATGTGATTGTGAGGTCCTCGCAAGAACCTCGTGATCACATGGCCCAGGTGGGCCGGATCAGACACAGGGGGACTGCCTGGGATGCAGGTAAGTGCCTAGGACAGTGGGGACATACTATGCCGCCCGCCGGCGTTTAGAGCCGTGTCCCTAAGGACGGCATAGCATGCCCGCCATCCTTAAGGTGTTAAACAATTATAAATTCATCCAGAAATTGAGTTGTCTGCTTCTATAAAAGATAGATGATTTTTGAGATTCTATTTCTGCTCAGTATTTCTTAACTTAATCAAACAGTGAGATTATGTACAATAAAAACAAAAGAAAATATTTACCTGCGCACTACCCCAATCCCTATGCATATTTAAACAAATTTTGTGTTTTAGTATCACTCCAATGGCCATTAGTTGTAAGCCCACATGCCACGTCAAGGCAAACCTCTTAGGTGGGTCCCACACTAACAATTTACCTTGCTTCCTTCAGCTTCAGGTAAAAAAATATCTAATGAGACAGAGAGGGGTGTTTTTCTAAACCCCTACATACTTATTAACCCTTAATAGGGGGCAGCATTGTAACATAGTTGTGTGATACAAAAGCAAATACAAATACTCAGAAATAAGTTTTCTGCTCAGACTCCCATTACTCATGGGCAGGCCCGGACTGGCCATCGGGCACACCGGGCAAATGCCCGGTGGGCCGCGGTGGCCATGGGCCGAGGCCGGCAGGGGAAGTCCCAGGATCTCCCCTGCCGGTCTATGCAGGGCCGGCACTATCCGAGCGCCGGCCCGCTGTGTGCCATGAAGTGCCGGTGGGGAGATCAAAGATCTCCCTCACCGGCCCACTTGAATAGATCTGCGGCTGGGGAGGGAGGGAGAGGACCCGGCGGAGCTCTATCTTGCAGCTCCGCTGGGTTCCTCTCGCGAGATCCGGCGCGTTGCCATGGCAACGACCGGATCTCGCGAGCGTGAACTCTAGCCTCGCAGGCTGGAGTTCACTCACCCACTGGACCACCAGGGATGGTGTGCGAGCGCCGGTCCCCCCCTCCAAGATATGCCGGTCCCCCCCCTCCCAGGCTAAAGGTAAGAAGGGAGGGGGGGGGACATTATAACTGCTATTATAACATTATAACTATTATTTTTATTTTTTTACCCCCCAAACACACACACACAAAATCCCTTCTAATATTCACACACATCAGTCTCAACCCATCACACCCAGCACTCTCACACACCCAGCACTCTCACACACCCAGCACTCTCACACACCCAGCACTCTCACACACCCAGCACTCTCACACAGCACTCTCACACACCCAGCACTCTCACACAGCACTCTAATACCCCATCACACACAGCACTCTAATACCCCATCACACACAGCACTCTTATACCCCATCATACACAGCACTCTAATACCCCATCACACACAGCACTCTAATACCCCATCACACACAGCACTCTCACACACAGCACTCTCACACACAGCACTCTCACACACAGCACTCTCACACACAGCACTCTCACACACAGCACTATCACACACAGCACTATCACACACAGCACTCACACCCATCACACACAGCACTCACACCCATCACACACAGCACTCACACCCATCACACACAGCACTCACACCCATCACACACAGCACTCACACCCATCACACACAGCACTCTCACACCCATCACACACAGCACTCTCATACCCCATCACACACAGCACTCTCATACCCCATCACACACAGCACTCTCTCACCCCATCACACACAGCACTCTCACACCCATCACACACAGCACTCTCACACCCATCACACACAGCACTCACACCCATCACACACAGCACTCACACCCATCACACACAGCACTCTCACACCCATCACACACAGCACTCTCATACCCCATCACACACAGCACTCTCATACCCCATCACACACAGCACTCTCTCACCCCATCACACACAGCACTCTCACACCCATCACACACAGCACTCTCACACCATCACACACAGCACTCTCACACCCATCACACACAGCACTCTCACACCCATCACACACAGCACTCTCACACCCATCACACACAGCACTCTCACACCCATCACACACAGCACCCTCACACCCAGCACACACAGCATCCTCACACCCGTCACACACAGTACTCTCACACCCAGCACCCTTACACACATCATACACAGCACCCATCACACACATCATACACAGCACCCATCACACACATCATAAACAGCACCCTCACACACAGCACCCACACACACATCACACACAGCACCCCTCAAACACAGCATCCATCGCACACACATACTGCACCCTTCACATACACACTACATCCCTCACAGACACCCACTGCACCAAACACACACACAATACTTCTGAATATATATATACACACACACACACACACACACATACTGCACTCCTAAACACATTACGCCCCAGACACACACTAGATCCCTTACCCAACTCTGGATTATAAACGCACACTAGATCCATTTATACACTCTGAATCCTTATATACACACACTCACTAGATCTCCTACACATTCTGGGTCCTTCAAACACACACTAGACTCCTGTATACACACACACTGCGCCATCTACACACACACACACTTCATTCCTAAAATACACACTCTGGATCCCTTATAAACACACTAGATTCATTGTAAACAAACACATACTACACCCTGAAACACACACTCTCTACAACCCCTACAAACACTACATCACCTATATACACACACACTTACTACATCCCCTATACACACATTCTCTACAGCCCCTAGCCATATATGCATTACATTACACCAAATACACAACACTACTAAAACCGACCTTGTTACACAATACCACACCACAATCAGCTCACTCTACACACACGCAATACCACAAGCAGGCTCCAAACACATGCACAATACTCTTTCCTGGCCCTTTTGTCTCCTGGTATCCATTTATAGAGACACCAGAGACAAATTGCAAGGAAACACAGTGCAAGCATGTTATTAAATTTGCTTGCGCTGTGCAGAACAAATACAGGGCTTTTTTCTCATGCTAGAGCTCTTTAGCAGAGCTCTGCGCATGGTCTGCCCTGGAAGAGTATTGAACCAACATGCTCACTTTGAGAGGGGGCGTGTTTGTCATTGGTGATGACGAAACACACCCTCTCTGCCCCGCCCCCTTCTTAGTGGGCCGCTGTGATAAAAAAATGCCCGGGCCGAATTTTTCTCCCAGTCCGGCCCTGCTCATGGGCAGCAGCAATGACCATAGCACACATCAGCCCCAATACATACAATAAACACCAAAGAAAAATATAGTTACTGTGCACTATCCCAAATCCCTAGGCATAAGGCTGGTGAAATAGCTCAGTTGGCTAATGCATCAGCAGAATCTGTTCTAAACCTTGGGTTACAGGTTCAAATCCCGGCAGGGTTGACTCAGCCCCTCATCCTTCTGAGGTAGATAAAATGAGTACCATTAAATTGGGTGATAGTAACAACTATGTTGGGCTAAGTTAACATCTCCAGGATGTACTTGGAAACTAGAGTAATCTGAATGTACCTTTGTGTCCTTTCCATATGCTAAGGTGTTAATTTTGCTAAACTGTATTTACCACAGTGACTGACACAATCAATTCATGAGCAGTGGCACTGAAAAGGTATGTCATTTTACAGACAGGCGTCGTTAGCTAAGCATTTCACTATCAGAAAACGTATTGATGGTCTTTGGGATTCATTGTGAAGAGGATAACTATTAGATGAAAGCTTCCTAATAATAAGAATAGATAAGAACAGAGATCCTTCATTTTCATTGCTCAGAGTACATGCATGCCATTAGCATTAAGCAACTAACACTTGTGTTGAAGCACATGATTTCGAAGAGCTTAAGGAATAGAGGTTTTATTTCCCTGAAAAAACATGCATTATGTTAAGAAATATATAGGCAAATGAACAATTCATTTTTAATGACAAACCCACATTTCTATTTTTCAATGTGCATTTTGTGGATTGCAAGACGATCTAATTGAAGCCGGAATCAAGAACTAAAATAAAAAAAACACACAATTGGTGTTAAATTGAAATTCAGCAAATTTATCTCATTATCCATATGCTCTATGAATAGCAAGGAACACGGAGTTTAAAATTAAATATAATTATTATTAAGTTAGATGCATTCCTTATTCATTTATGATTAATCCCCCCAGACCCTTAAAGTATCTTATCTTGCTGAAAAGTGTTATGTGTGAAGTGTGTACTATTTTTTCAAATTTGCAAAAAGTGTAGTTTTCAATAGAAATTTACACTTTTATAAATTACACCATTACATGTGGCTTTTCAAGCAGACAACAGGTCCTGTTACTTCCTCGTTTGTTTAGCTCAGTAGAGCTCAACTCAAGAGGCAGCAATTGCTCAAAGCACCTGCCTTGCAAAAACTTCTCATTGAGCTGCATTGGGAAGTCTGTGATTGGACAGCCACAGAAAGTCTGGGCGGGGTTAGAAGGGGAGGTTTTGTAAAGGCTGCAGATGAGAACTGCAGGTTTTACAAGCTGTTTTAGATATAACTCCAGTGAAAAAAAAATCATATTTAAATGCACACATTTTTCCATATGGGGTGTATCTACTAAACAATGCTTTTTATTTATTTTGAATTTGGGTAGGGGAGTGTCCCTTTAAGCCTCTACTTTCTTTAAAGGACTACTATAGGCACCCAGACCCCTTCAGCTCGGCAAGTGTTTTAACCCCTTCAGCCCCCTTCAGCCCAGCGGGAGTGAGACCCTGAGGGTTGGGGGGACCTAAAGACCCTATAGTGCCTATAGTGGTCCTTTAAAGACAAACAAACAATACAATTAAACTTACCTATAATAGAACACAGAGACAGTCTCTTTGCTTCAAACAGATCTGCCTACGGTAAGATCATCGGGCATTAATTAATCTAATGCTTTTCTATGCTATGAGAGATGCTGCTGAATAAGTAAACCTTTGTAAAGGTCTTAAGTAGGAAGTGTTTCTTGTGGCTGGCTCGCTGACAGCAACTAGAGATGTGTTTTCCGTAAAATATAAATGTTGCAGTTTCTCAGCTATGGCAATATATTACATTGCTAGAGAAAAGGGTTAACCTTTTAGGTTAAAATATAAATGGGCAAAGGCTTTTTGATAGGAAACATGGCACAATGATAGGCCCTTTTGGAGGTACCATAAAATACAGACTTTCTATCAGTTTCCTAAAATAATGGTCCAGTATAGGAATGCCCTATCTGAAAAAATAATACTGTAGACACTATATCCCAGCAGCTAAATATATGAGATAATAAAACGAAAACCATTCCTTCCTGTGAAATTTATGTACATGTATGTGTAAAACAACAGATGAGCTTAGTATCTTGCAAGACCTTTTTTTATTGGACTAACTGAATTTTAGAATGAGGTCCTCTCTTTCTCAACTCTAAAGCATTTATATAAATAAAGACATGGCCTGGAATGGCTTCCCAGTCAGCAGAACATGTTCTTGTACTTGCCATTGTTTTATTTGTTTTAAATTCATAATGCCCTATTGTTAGCTTTCCACATAAATTCTAAAACAACTAACATAATGAAGCAATAACTTTCCTGAAATCCAGTGCTGGGTAAAGCTTCCAGAGCTGCTCTCCACGTCTTGTCTTATACCACTGGAGGAGCATTTGATAGATGTCGGAGTCAAATTACACTGCTAGGAAAAGCGTTCCATGCACCTCACTTTTGGACCGAACGTTCGGGGAGAGCCTTTCAGTGATACACAGACAACGTGTTTCAAATTGGGCTACTACCAATGTATTAAGGATCAGGCAAACATATTTATAGACAGAAGTTACAGCAAACGTCACATGCCAAGATTCCATCAGCTAAACACAATATTGCTTATTCAGCAGCAAAAAACATGTATTTTTGGTAGTGAGGTTGAAAGGTTATCTCTTTGATGGTCTGCAACAGGTTTTACTTTTAAGCTGACATTTAACAAATGTTATTTCTAAAATAGTCTGTCCATTTACAGTCGTCACATATTTCATTTTTACCCTTTCATTAGGCTGAGAAGCACTCACAGAGAAGCACTTGTTTGGACATTTTAACAGGCTCAGGGAGTGCATATGCTAGGGAAAGTGGAAGTGAATATATATATATAAAAAGAAGCATAACAGAGGGTTGTGGAGGCAGGGAGAGCTTCAGTGAAGGTTAACCCCTTAAGGACCAAACTTCTGGAATAAAAGGGAATCATGACATGTCACACATGTCATGTGTCCTTAAGGGGTTAAAGATAGAGAGGCAAGGGAGATAAATAATTTACCTGGCAGGGGCTGCCCAAAGGAGAAGCCCATTACATCTGTTGCCAGTGCACGCTGAAGAAAGACTTCATTTTTTTAGGTCAGCCTGGAACAGAGCTGCAACGAGCCCCCCGACACAAAAGTGCCAATTACTCTGAGAAAACAGAAACGCTGCACATTCAGACTCCTTCCACCATGACCACTTCTAAAAGCAGAAGTGGTCATGGTGGTGGGAGTAAGTAACTAAATCAACAATTTAAGGTAACTGTCAACACCCTAAAGTAAAAGTTCTAAAACTCTGTTGTTTTAAATTCCCAATAGACAACAAAACAGTTAAGATGCAATGCCATTAGCAGAAGTCTCCATGCTTTTATAAAACATAAATCATGTTAAACTAACTTAACTGCATCTATGAAGAAGTGAGGGGAGTTATAGGCTGTTGCAGTGGATCTGGTCTACTTGGAGTTCGCCAATTCATTAGATACGGTTCCAGACAATAGGTTAGTGTTTGATCAAATTGAAATAAATTGGGCTAGATGGGAATTCTTGTTCTTGGGTTGGACATTGACTTAAAGATAAGCTACAGAGAGTTATCATTAGTGGTACATTTTCCACGTGTTGAAATCAGGAAATATGAGCAAGATCTCATGAAAAGATCTGAGTGACTTTGACAAGGGCCCAATAGTGATGGCTAGACTACTGGGTCAGAGCATCTCCAAAACCGCAAGTCTTCGAATGTTCTGATATGCAATAGTTAACAACTACCAAAAGTGGTGCAAGGGAGGACCACTGGTGAACCGAAGTCCGTTTCATGGATGCAGAATGCTCATTGAAGCACTTGAGGAGTGGAAGCTCGCTTGTCTGCACGGATCACACAGAAGAGCTACTGTAGCTCAAATTGCTGAAAAACTTAGTGATGGACATGATAGAAAGGTGTCAGAACACACAGTGTGTCACAGTTTGCTGCTTGCAGGGCTGGACTGGCCCACCGGGATACCGGGGAATTTCCCGGTGTGCTGGTGGACTTGGGGCCGGCAGTGCAGCATTTGACACATTTATTTTTCCCTCCTGTGAGGTTTTGTCTGAGGCTGGGGCAGCTAATTACCGAAGTGGCTGCTACACAGACAGAGGTGGCAGCCAGCTGCAGCAGGGAGGAGAGAGAGTCTCTCCCACACTGCTAGTTCCTCTGCATGGCCTGTCTGGTAAGATCCAGCCCCCGCACTGGAGCTCCGCCCACCAGTCTCAGCCTGGTGAACTTTCACACAGGAAGAGGAAGTACAGGAAGCACCTGAACAGGATCCACACTGCCAGTGACAGGTAATTGTATGATTGATACTGAGAGAGAGAGAGAGTGAGAGTGTGAGAGAGTGAGAGTGTGTGAGAGAAAGAGAGAGAGAGAGTGTGAGAGAGTGAGAGTGTGAGAGAGAGAGTGTGAGAGAGTGAGAGTGTGAGAGAGAGAGTGAGTGTGAGAGAGTGAGAGTGTGAGAGAGTGAGAGTGTGAGAGAGAGAGAGTGTGTGAGAGAGAGAGTGTGAGAGAGAGTGTGAGAGAGTGAGAGTGTGAGAGAGTGAGAGAGAGAGAGAGTGAGTGTGAGAGAGATAGAGTGAGACAGAGTGAGAGTGTGAGAGAGAGAGTGTGAGAGAGAGAGAGAGTGTGAGAGAGAGAGAGAGAGTGAGTGAGAGAGTGTGTGTGTATCAGTGAGCTTGTGGTGTGCTTGTGTGTGTATCAGTGAGCTTGTGTATATCAGTGAGCTTGTGGTGAGCTTGTGGTGTGTTTCAGTGAGCTTGTAGTGTGCTTGTGTGTATTAGTGAGCTTGTGGTGAGCTTGTGGTGTGTATCAGTGAGCTTGTAGTGTGCTTGTGTGTGTATCAGTGAGCTTGTGGTGAGCTTGTGTATATCAGTGAGCTTGTAGTGTGCATCAGTGAGCTTGTGGTGTGCTTGTGTGTGTATCAGTGAGCTTGTGTATATCTGTGAGCTTGTAGTGTGCATCAGTGAGCTTGTGGTGTGCTTGTGTGTATCTGTGAGCTTGTGTATATCTGTGAGCTTGTGGTGAGCTTGTGGTGAGCTTGTGGTGTGTATCAGTGAGCTTGTAGTGTGCTTGTGTGTATTAGTGAGCTTGTGGTGTGCTTGTGTGTGTATCAGTGAGCTTGTAGTGTTCATCAGTGAGCTTGTAGTGTGCTTGTGTATATCAGTGAGCTTCTAGTGTGCATCAGTGAGCTTGTGGTTTGCTTGTGTGTGCATCAGTGAGCTTGTGTATATCAGTGAGATTGTTGTGTGCTTGTGTATGTCAGTGAGCTTGTGGTGTGTATCAGTGAGCTTGTAGTGTGCTTGTGTATATTAGTGAGCTTGTAGTGTGCATCAGTGAGCTTGTGGTGTGCTTGTGTGTGTATCAGTGAGCTTGTAGTGTGCATCAGTGAGCTTGTAGTGTGATTGTGTATATCAGTCAGCTTCTAGTGTGAATCAGTGAGCTTGTGGTGTGCTTGTGTGTATATCAGTGAGCGTCTGTATATCAGTGAGCTTGTGGTGTGCTTGTGTATGTCAGTGAGCTTGTGGTGTGTATCAGTGAGCTTGTGTATATCAGTGAGATTGTGGAGTGCTTGTGTATGTCAGTGAGCATCTAGTGTGCATCAGTGAGCTTGTGGTGTGCTTGTGTGTGTATCAGTGAGCTTGTAGTGTGCTTGTGTATATTAGTGAGCTTGTAGTGTGCATCAGTGAGCTTGTGGTGTGCTTGTGTGTGTATCAGTGAGCTTGTAGTGTGCACCAGTGAGCTTGTAGTGTGTTTGTGTATATCAGTGAGCTTCTAGTGTGCATCAGTGAGCTTGTGGTGTGCTTGTGTGTGTATCAGTGAGCTTGTGTATATGAGTGAGCTTGTGGTGTGCTTGTGTATGTCAGTGAGCTTGTGGTGTGTATCAGTGAGCTTGTAGTGTGCTTGTGTATATTAGTGAGCTTGTAGTGTGCATCAGTGAGCTTGTGGTGTGCTTGTGTATATCAGTGAGCTTGTGGTGTGTATCAGTGAGCTTGTAGTGTGCTTGTGTTGATCAGTGAGCTTCTAGTTTGCATCAGTGAGCTTGTGGTGTGCTTGTAGTGTGCTTGTGTATCAGTGAGCTTGTGTGTTTGTCAGTGAGCTTGTGGTGTGCTTGTGTGTATGTCCGTGAGCTTGTGGTGTGCTTGTGTGTATCAGTGAGCTTCTAGTGTGCATCAGTGAGCTTATGGTGTGCTTGTGTGTGTATCAGTGAGCTTGTGTATATCAGTGAGCTTGTGGTGTGCTTGTGTATGTCAGTGAGCTTGTGGTGTGTATCAGTGAGCTTGTAGTGTGCTTGTGTATATCAGTAAGCTTGTAGTGTGCATCTGTGAGCTTGTGGTGTGCTTCTGTGTGTATCAGTGAGCTTGTAGTGTGCATCAGTGAGCTTGTGGTGTGCTTGTGTATATCAGTGAGCTTGTGGTGTGTGTCAGTGAGCTTGTAGTGTGCTTGTGTATATCAGTGAGCTTCTAGTTTGCATCAGTGAGCTGGTAGTGTGCTTGTGCATATCAGTGAGCTTCTAGTGTGCATCAGTGAGCTTGTGGTGTGCTTGTAGTGTGCTTGTGTATCAGTGAGCTTGTGTGTTTGTCAGTGAGCTTGTGGTGTGCTTGTGTGTATGTCCGTGAGCTTGTGGTGTGCTTGTGTGTATCAGTGAGCTTGTAGTGTGCTTGTGTATATCAGTGAGCTTGTAGTGTGCATCAGTGAGCTTGTGGTGTGCTTGTGTGTATGTCCGTGAGCTTGTGGTGTGCTTGTGTGTATCAGTGAGCTTGTAGTGTGCTTGTGTATATCAGTGAGCTTGTAGTGTGCATCAGTGAGCTTGTGGTGTGCTTGTGTGTTTGTCAGTGAGCTTGTAGTGTGCTTGTGTATCAGTGAGCTTGTAGTGTGCTTGTGTGTGTATCAGTGAGCTTTTCTGTGTCAGTGAGCTTGTGGTGTGCTTGTGTGTATATCCGTGAGCTTGTAGTGTGCTTGTGTGTGTATCAGTGAGCTTGTGTGTGTATCAGTGAGCTTGTGGTGTGCTTGTGTGTATCAGTGAGCTTGTAGTGTGCTTATGTATATCATTGAGCTTGTAGTGTGCAACAGTGAGTTTGTGGTGTGCTTGTGTGTTTGTCAGTGAGCTTGTAGTGTGCTTGTGTATCAGTGAACTTGTAGTGTGCTTGTGTGTGTATCAGTGAGCTTGTGTGTTTGTCAGTGAGCTTGTGGTGTGCTTGTGTGTATATCCGTGAGCTTGTAGTGTGCTTGTGTGTGTATCAGTGAGCTTGTGTGTGTATCAGTGAGCTTGTGGTGTGCTTGTGTGTATCAGTGAGCTTGTAGTGTGCATCAGTGAGCTTGTGGTGTACTTGTGTGTATCAGTGAGCTTGTAGTGTGCTTGTGTATATCAGTGAGCTTGTAGTGTGCATCAGTGAGCTTGTGGTGTGCTTGTGTGTTTGTCAGTGAGCTTGTAGTGTGCTTGTGTATCAGTGAGCTTGTAGTGTGCTTGTGTGTTTATCAGTGAGCTTGTAGTGTGCTTGTGTGTGTATCAGAGAGCTTCTGTGTGTCAGTAAGCTTGTGTGGGTTAGAGCACTTCTGTGTTTGTCATTATCAGGGCCGCCATCAGGGGGTGCCAACCATAATGGTTGTCATGGGCCCGGCGGCCCTGGGGGGCCCGGACTGCTCTGGCAGTCCTGGGCCTCACTTTCTTTCTCTGCACACATAGATAGCGAATATCGCTATCTATGTGTGCAACCGCGGGCCCCCGGCTCCCTGTTACCGCAGAGGGGGCCCAGGCAGCACACAGCTTCTCCTCTCAACTCTCTTGTAATAACTCTCGCGACACCCGGTTGCCATGGCAACGCTCCGCGGGTCTCGCGAGAATTATTGGAAGAGAGGAGAGAAGAGTAGAAGCTGTGTGCTGCCTGGGCCCCCTCTGCGGTAACAGGGAGCCGGGGGGCCCCCCACCGGACCACCAGGGATGGAATCTCCCCCCTCCCTGGACAAAGGTAAGAAGGGAGGGGGGAGAAACATGTAATTAAATAAAAAAAAGAAAATGTAAACATTTTCCCCCCCGTCCTCTGAGTCCCACCGGGTGGCCCATGCACTTAGGGCCACCCTGAGGGCTTGTATCAGCTTGTATCAGCAGGGGCCCGGTCGGGCGCTCTTTCCTTTTAACACCGCGACCGGGCCCCTTGCTTTCCGGCAGCCGGCTTGGAGGAAGTGACAGCCGCAAGTCACTTCCTCCCATAAAGAGAGGAGCTGCATGGAAGGTGGCAGGAGGAGTCGCGAGGGAGAGAGGACGAGGCTGCAGTGAGGATGGGGGATCCTCACTCCCATCATCCTCAGGCACCACACTGGACCCCAGGGAATCCACCCTCCTGCAAAAGGTAGGAAACTGGAGGGTGGGTTTAAAAATGTACATTTTACATGTGTGTCAGTATGTCTGTGTGTCAGTATGTCTGTGTGTGTGTCAGTATGTCTGTTTGTCTGTGTGTCAATATATCTGTGTGTGTGTCAGTATGTCTGTTTGTCTGTGTGTCAATATATCTGTGTGTCAGTATGTCTGTTTGTCTGTGTGTCAATATATCTGTCTGTGTGTCTGTATATGTCTGTTTGTCTGTGTGTCAGTATGTCTGTTTGTCTGTGTGTCTGTGTGTCAATATATCTGTGTGTGTCAGTAGGTCTGTCTGTGTGTCAATATATTTGTGTGTGTGTCAGTATGTCTATGTGTGTGTGTCAGTATGTCTGTCAGTGCATGTGCATGCATGTGTCAGTCTCTGTATGTGTCTGTGTGTCTGTCAGTATATCAGTCTCTGTGTGTCAGTATATGTGCCTGTATGTGTGTCAGTATTTCTCAGTGTATATGGGTGTTAGTGTGTCTGTCAGTGTGTTTGTGTGTGTCAGTATCTCGGTCAGTGTATGTGCCTGTGTGTGGGTGTCAGTATTTCTGTCAGTGTATGTGTGTCAGTATGTTGATCAGTGTGTGTGTCAGTATGTCTGTATATGTGCCTGTGTGTCAGTATGTCTGTATATGAGCCTATGTGTGTCTGTCAGTATGTCTACCAGTGTATGTGTCTGTGTGTGTCAATATATGTACCTGTGTGTCAGTATGTCTGTCAATGTATGTGCCTGCTTATCTGTATGTAGTCAGTGTATGTATCTGTGTATCTGCTTGTGTGTCAGAGTATGTACCTGTGCATCTGAGCCGCAACTTTATATACAAATACACCCCTCCATTCAAACTTCAACACTACATACAAGCACACTCCTACATTCAAAAACAAACACTACACATAAATGCACACTTGCATTCAAACTCCAGTACCACATACAAACACATTCACACAAACATACTTCATACAAACACATGCTTACATTCAAACACACAAAACAGTGCTAAATACAACCCTGCAAGCATGGGAAATTGGTAGAGCCCCAGCTTTCAAAGCATTGTTGGAGTTGCACGACAGATGGGTTTCTACCTTTAGACCAATCTTGCAATTGGGTGTCCCAATAAAATTCATTCTATTTTAGTGCCGCCACTGCATTGGGATGGATGCCGTGATTGCATACCAGGGAGTGAGGGGCGATGGCGGCAGGGCCCAGGGGGCCCAAGCAAACGCTTGCCCAGGGTCCAGTCGTTATTAAAGACGGCCCTGCACACACACACTGCATACACTGACACAACACACACACACTGCATACACTGACACAACACACTCTGCATACACTAACACAACACACACTGCATACACTGACACACACTCTGCATACACTGACACAACACACTCTGCATACACTGACACAACACACACTCTGCAAACACTGACACAACACACACTCTGCAAACACTGACACAACACACACTGCATACACGAATACAACACACACTGCATACACTAATACACTAATACAATACACACACTGCATTCACTAATACAACATGCACTCTGCATACACTACACACTAACACACTCACTGCATCCACTATACTGACACACACTCTGCATTCACTACACTAACACACACTCTGCATCCGCTACACATTAACACACACTCTGCATTCACTACAAATTTACACACACTACATTCATTACACTGATACACTCTGCATTCACTACACCCTAACACACACTCTGCATTTATTACACACTAACACACACTCTGCATTTATTACACACTAACACACACTCTGCATTTATTACACACTATTACACACACTCTGCATTCACTAAACTATGCACACACTCTGGATTCACTATACTGACACACACTCTGCATTCACTACACTAACATACACTCTGCATTAACTGTACACACAGCATCCACTACACAAACATCCTTTATTCACAGTACACACACTACATTCAACACAAATTGAAACACTCTGCATTCACTATACACAGACACTGCGTCTAATACACACACTACATCCACTACAGACACTGCATCCACTAAACACATTTTATCTAGTACATACAAACACTACATCCACTACACAAACACACACTACATCACTGTACACACACTACATCCACTACTCAAACACTCTCTGCATTCACTACACTAACACACACTCTGCATCCGCTACACACTAACACACCCTCTGCATTCACTACACATTAACACACTCTGCATTCACTACACTAACATACACTCTGCATCCGCTACACACTAACACACCCTCTGCATTCACTACACATTAACACACTCTGCATTCACTACACTAACACACACACTCTGCATCCGCTACACACTAACACACTCTCTGCATTCACTGCACTAACACACACACTACATTCATTACACTGACACACTCTGCATTCACTACACACTAACACACACTCTGCATTCATTACACACTAACACACACTCTGCATTCACTAAACTATGCACACACTCTGCATTCACTAAACTATGCACACACTCTGGATTCACTATACTGACACACACTCTGCATTAACTGTACACACAGCATCCACTACACAAACATCCTGTATTCACAGTACACACACTACATCCACCATAAATTGAAACACTCTGCATTCACTATACACAGACACTGCGTCTAATACACACACTACATCCACTACAGACACTGCATCACCTAAACACATTTCATATAGTACATACAAACACTACATCCACTACACAAACACACACTACATCACTGTACACACACTACATCCACTACTCAAACACACTCTGCATTCACTATACACACTGCATCCGCTACATAAACACACACTCTGCATTCACTGCACAAACAGTATCTAATACACACAAACACTACATCCATTACACACATTCTAATTTACTTCCACCATACACACCACATTCAATCCTGCATCATTGTCAGCGGACTAGGAAGGGCGTGGGCGGGCCCGGGAGGGAGGGGGGCAGACCTTGTGCTTTGTCAGGGGCCCCAAAATTTCTGATGGCAGCCCTGGTCATTATCAAGCTTGTGTTGGTCAGAGAGGTTGTGTGTGTGTTGAGCTTGTCTGTAGTTAGGTTGTGTTTGTCACTGAGTTTGTCTCTAGTGTGCTTGAGTGAATGTCAGTGAATTTGTGTACGGCAGTAAGCTTGTCTGTAGTGAGCTTGTGCATGTGTCAGAGAGCTTTTGTGTTTATCGATGAGCTTGTCTGTAGTGAACTCTTTTGTGTCAGTGAGCTTTTCTGTAGTCAGTGTGTGTGTGTGTGCCATTGAACTAGTGTGATTTATTAATGTGGGACATTCTTTTAATATATATATTTTCTGAAATTATACAATTGACACACTGATGCCGATATGCTGATATCGGCATGGAGTGTTTCCCTGCTTAAAGAATTGTCCCCAAGCAGAGCCAGTCACAACGGACAAGGGGCGGCCTGGAGGGTGGTGGTTATAGCACTGTAACACCCATGGATCATCTAGAACGAGGGGCTGCAGGTAAGACAAAAGTCTTCTTCAAAGTGCATACATATAAACAATACAAGCATACTATATGACACAATGAATTAGAGGGCTGAAATATTTTTTTTCCAGGGCTGCTTTCTGTTCCCAGTCCGGCCCTGGCTGCTTGTGGGACTTCATAGCTGCAGACTGGTCAGGTATTTGAGATATAACCTATTTGAGCATAGGTTATTAATATAATCCAGTGTCTGTCTGTCTATCTATCTATTTGCCTACTTTAAATGAATGTGAATAAACTTAACTGTGTGTGATTGACTTTGACATTTAATTGCATTATGATTATTAAGACCCGACTTTACACAGTTAATACACATATTGTCCTTGATGTAAGCATGTATAAATTATGCTACAAAACAATGGGGTGCAACTAAAAACTCAAAGGAAATCTAAGTTTGACAGAATTCACATTATCTATTAAAAGAGGTGAAGCGCTGCAAAGGAAGAACAAAGGAAATATTCCATAATCAATGTACAATAAACTTTTCCCCTTTTATATTTAACAGTAAAAGCTGCATTTAAGTATAACAGTGGTATAAGCAAAAAAAAAAAAAGCAAACACGACTGACATTGAAAATGTTAATTATAAACTTTTATTCCAGTGTCATTCTCAAGGAGAAAATGCAGAGATTAACACCTTGAACAGTTTTAAAGATCTTGAATAATTCTACAAATCATCACATGAATCCTTTTGTGCTGCTTTGCAAATTGTTTCCTTAAATTTCTTAAAGCAATGAGTAATTTGCCACATAACATAATTGTTAGCTCTTTTTAAAAGTTCCTGTTCTGTTAATGTAATAAGGCAGAAAACGTCTCATGTATAATGATAAGTATCATACAATCCCAGTGAAAAAACAGTTGTAGAGTGATAAGTGCCTTTATCTCAATGTGTTTCTTACAGATCCCATACTAACAAGGAATGTCCTTATCTTTCAATACGAGCAACATTCTACAGTTCTATTTAAAGGAATTTGTAGGCACTGTAACTGCTTCATCTCATTGAGTGGTTATAGTGTCTAGAGTCCACATGGTGCTGTCCTCCCATTCAGCATTAAATAATTTGTAATGTTTTAATGCTAAATGATAGTCCCAAGCTGCTTATCCCCATTTGGCTGAGTAGCAATTTGTTAATGTGATTGGCAGGGGGTGTAGGCTGAACACTTTCAGCCTATCACAGTATAAGCAGGTATGAATCGGTTTGGCTAGAGCAGTGGCTCCCCACCCAGTCCTCAAGTACCCCCTAACGGTCCAGGATTTAGGGATTAACCCATCGTGTCTAAGGTGTTTTTAGAAAGAAAAAAAAAGCCCAATACTTTAGACACAACAGGGTAATCCCTAAATCCTGGACTGGTAGGGGGGACTTGGGGACTGCATTGAGTACCCCTCTACTATTGGAAAGTGTGTAATCTCTGCCTTAGCTGTACCCGTCAGTATGAGCTGAGCTGTGGGTGGCCCTCATTCAGAGTTATATTGCGCAAAAATGGAGGGACAGCACCAGAGGACTCGAGTTGCTAGAAAAGGCTCCATCCCCTGAGGAATAATGGGGTTATTTCATCTCCTTGGTTAATGGGTCTCGAACACTATAAATTTTAAAGAGTGGTCCTAGTGTCCAGGCCCCCCACCGGTGCAGTTGGGTGTGGTCCCTAATTCGTATAATCGGGGGGAGGGGTGGTAGTATCCCCTCCCCAACTCTAACCTATGTTGGCGGGTGGGGATCCTAATATTTCTAATAAAGGGTAGGGGAACAAGTCTCCCTCTCCCTGGCCTCAACCCATGCCGATGGTAGGGATATTAATATTTTTAATATGAAGGGCAGCCTTGTGTCCCTTTCCCCGACTGCCACCAATGCTGGCGTTACGCCCTAATAACTATACTAAGGGAGTGTGTATTGTTTCAGTGAAGGAAGTTCTATTGCCATTGCCTCATCAAAGTTAGAATAAGTGGAAATATAAACAGAGATTGGGTTTACAGCAAGACATGTTTAAAATCACCAGAAAGTAGAACATCTTTATGTATCAGTCAATGTATGAGTTTAAAATACGCTCTTCTATAAAACAGTGAAAGCTTTGGAAGGAAATTTGTATATGAAGTAACACAGAGCTGTAGGGCGTGGGGATTGAATTGTAACTGCTCCTATTTGCTCCTATTACATCCACAAACAAATCTTTGTTCATCTTCTTGAATTCCCGAGTAACCACGCTTGAAATGAAATTACGGTAGCTGTTTTTTAAATTTTCACATGATTATATATATATATATATATATATATATATATATATATACACACACACACATATATATATATACACACACATATATATATATATACACACACACACACATATACACACACTAATCCAATTTTAATGCTCTTGTGTATTTTTTAAAAATGATATAGTATATATTGGATATAGATTACAATAAAAAATTTGAAATCTTTCACTTCAATAAGATGTCAATTAGAGCAATAGAAAATCCATAAAATTTTGTGGAGAATTAAAACATTTAACAAAAAAAAAAAAATTATAACTCATAACTAATAATTAAAAAAATAATAAAATGATACACGTCACTCTGACTACAGAAACATTTTAGAAACAAATGAATAAAATAAAATAAAATAAATAAATAAATAAATAAATAAATGATGTTTTCCACCTTTTTTTTAGATTCCACTATTTATCTGTCTTGCAATAAAAGACTCACTTACAGGTATATATTTGAGTGTCAACACCTGGACTATATGATATATATTTATCTTTACAGACACTGCAGTGAGTTGCAGTTACTGCTAATGGCTTTTATTCAGCAAGAGACAGGACACAGCTTTAATGTATATTTGCAGAGAGAATTACTGTGAATAGTGTTACTTGATCATGCCAGAAATAAACACTTTCCAGAAAGAATATAATTATACAAATATCAAGCCAGGTAGTGCCCTAATTGCTGTCAGGAATTTGCAAGCTGTAGAATTGTATGAAAAGAAAAGAAAATCCTTACATCTTTGCCTTTTAGGGTTGTATTGAAGATTAGTTGAAGAGCTATGGTTCAGAATACAGAACAAGATCAAATTTAAATAATTAACAATGCAAAATACACACATAATATTTTGAAATTAAAACATGTTTTTTGTTTAATGCTTTTTTTTTTTTTTCTTTTTTTTGCTACAGGCATTTAGGAGTAACAAAATTCGTCCACGAGCCTGCAGTTTTTCAACAGTTCGGATATATGATACTGGTATTTGTATTAATAGCATTTCTGTAGTCATTTGGTTACATGTGGTTTTGGAGCTAACAAAAATAAGAAAGCCAAAAGAACGAAATTTACTACAATGCTTAAGTGGTTAATATATTTGTTCCCATTGAGCACAGTGCTTGTGAAATGTGGATAGAGTGTTCCTGACCAGTGCTGTTAACGTGTCCATTAGATAGTGATCTTTGATATTATTTATA
Source organism: Pelobates fuscus (assembly GCF_036172605.1). Lineage (NCBI taxonomy): Eukaryota > Metazoa > Chordata > Amphibia > Anura > Pelobatidae > Pelobates > Pelobates fuscus. Next base: position 310,523,976 of record NC_086317.1, on the reverse strand, counting down.
ACTTCAGACATAATCGAGCCTCAGATTTCAGCCATTATTGCGCTAAAGATCGGCGTGCTGCAAGGTTGAACATATTGAGGAGTTTTTGTTCCTTAGTGGTCAGACCATCTATGGGTCTAGATAGCAAACATGCTAAGGGGTCTAGGTCAATGTGTTTATTCTCTAGAGTGGTCACCTCCCTCCAGAACTTAGCCTCCTGTGGGCAGGGCTATCACATATGTGTATAAGTACCTCTCTCCCTGCATAAGCACCACCATGTATATGTGTCTGTTTTTTCCATGTGGTAGAGCTTGACTGGCATTGTGTACCAGCGAAATAATATTTTGACCAATTGTTCTTGATGATGATATTGATGATTTAGCACATAAGTGGTTTCCTATTCCCCTTCCTCCAGCACCTCCCCCAGATGGCCTCTCATTGCTCTACACACACCCCACCCTCCACCACCCCAATTCATTGGACATTGAGCTAATGTGTTGGTATAACATATTACTCGACTTTATTTATCTGGTTTCTTGGAAACATAGTTTCTCAAAGAAGGTAAGACTGCCTGCCTAACTTCTTTTTGTTTGGTGAAGATCTGGAGGTATCTAAAGTAATCCCCAGGTTTCATTTGAGGTAATCTTTGTAGTGTGGAAAAGGGAATGACTTCCTTATCTTTATATGAATGAAGGCATCTTTGTAGCTCCATTCTCTCAATACCCCTGAAATCCCTAGACAGCATACATGCCAGAAATGCCCAGTTGCATTTATAGAGCTTTCCTTTTGAAGGTGAGGAGGACATAGCCTACATATGCAGACACTTTAAAACAGTTTTTCACAATTTCTACTCCCCTGAAGTTTGGATGCTGTCTTTTTGGAAGTAATAAGGGTTCCAAAGATATGGCAAATAATAGAGGGGATAAGGGACATCCCTGTTGTGTCCTGTTAACTAATCTAAACAGTGTCTGGCGAGGAACTGTTATTAGTGTTTGAGCTTGTAGGTTAATATAAAATGCTCTAATGGCTAAACTATAATGGTCAGGGAAATATAATGCCCAGAAATATCAAGAACCCAAAATAGTACGACAACTTCACTCTACTACTGAACTTCTTCATAGAACCAGAGAAGGTCCACACTATGTTTCTATAGGGCCCTTTCTTTGTATGTCCTGGTATAGGTGGTCAAATATCTTGACCATGACTGGTCCTGGGAGGTGAGTTTCATGCAGAAAATCTGCCTTTTTTGTTTTTAACTCCTGGAGGAGAATTCTCCTTTTTTGGGATGTTGGGCCCTTTTACATTAGCAAAGTTACTTTCAGGGCCATTTGTACTGATTTACTGTTGGGCTACTGGTAGTTCTGCGAGGGCTACTATCTTTGTGTTTCCCTGCATTGGGGTGTTTAATTATATTGTTTAATACAAGGCTTTTCAAATTCTGTTGTAGGGTAGTGTAATACTGGTCTGCCCCCTTTCCCCTCGGCATTGAGAACAAAAATGAGGAACAGAACAGACAAATAGACATGTGCAACTCGTTTCGTTCGGAATGCAAATTCGGACGAATTTTGGAAATTCGGACATTCGTATGCTTCCGAATGTCCGAAGGGCCGAAGTGCCGAATTGCCAAACTTCTGAAATGCCAAATTACGGAATGCCAAACCGACACGAATTGCCCAAGTACCGAATTTCTGAAGTGCCAAAGTGCCTAACCCTAACCCTGCTCATAACCCAACCCTACCATAACCCTACCCCTACCTCTAACCCTACCCCTACCCTAACCTAACCTAACCCAACCCCTAACCTAACCCTACCCTAAACTTACCCAAAGTTCCAAAGTTCTGAAGTGTCAAAGTTCTGAAGTGCTGAAGTTCCCAAAAGCGCCGAAGTCCCGAATTTTGGAATGCTGAACCGAATATTTTTCCCATGCACATCCCTACAGATAAACAAGAACAATGTATGGACATTGTTATATTATAATCTGGTCTTACATTTCTGGATAACAAGAATCCAATAAATATAAAAGGATAAGCCAACTACCTGTCAACACCAATTGTCAATGCATCAATGTGACTGTGGAAGAAATGTATATCTTTTTTATATAGATGTGTGGTCAATTACAGAATTTTCCTACAGTACTGTATCCCTGAAGGGCACCTGTAATTCCCTTCTGCACTCTGGTCCTCAAAGCAAGTTATGTCCTGTGTTTATAAGTATGTTAGAGTTGGTTGATTCATTCTCTGTCTCGTATTGGGAGTTCCCCCTCCCATGGTCTTTCTGTGTTAAATGTGTAGGCTATGTCCGGACTGACACATTCCCTTCTTTCTGCTGGTGTCTCCTGTAGTCTTAGGTCATCAGCACTAGAAGGTACCTATGTTAGAGCTTCACTGGTAAGGAATTGGAGTGTTGGTCTAAGGTTAGAGCATGGGTCTATTGTCCGCTCACTAGGAAAAGGGACAGTACTTTTGACGTATTTGGACTTATTTTACCTAGATGCTAGTGCTACTAGGTGGCAAATTACCAATTCACTTGCAAAATGCAAGCCATGTTAATGTTAATTTATATGTATGACCTACCAAAAATGTGAATCTGAATATTGTTAAAATTGAAGTTTTGTGAATCTTCCAAATGCATTTTAGATCCGGTTGGACTGACTGAATTCCAAATGGAAATTGCTTTAATAAATCTGCGAATTGCCATCATAATTTGGTTATTTTCACTGGATTTTGTCCATTTCAATAAATCTGATTGTTTAGTAAATAACTTTGGAGTTATTACCCTAAAATACCCCTAATTTAGAGGTTTTGGAGTTATTATTTTAGAGATGTTTCCAGATGTATGGGTAATGTGTCTAAACATAAAATCATTAATTTTCTGCAGTAAAGCAACATTTAACTTAGTCTACTTTAAATATGCCTTCATCCATATATTCAGGTATACAAAAATATAATTATAATGACATTGTGATATTTATGTATTTGTAATAAAGTGTCTTATTTCTGTTACTGTTTTAGAGTGCTACATAAACACATTTTATACAAAAAACAGTAATATTTTCAAAAGCCAAACTACACCCGCTCCCCAGAATTTTTTTTACTTATTAATACACAAAGCTCCCATGCAGTTGTTTTTTTTATGCAACATTTCTTATAATAAACATATTTTGTTAAATGTATTTAACAAATAACTTATACATATTTAAACTAAACATTTTAGTAAAATATTATATATGAGGAACAACAAACAAAACAATAATTATTAAACATTTGAACTACTCTAGTGACTTTCCATGTTCAAACAACAATTTTGCTCTTTTAGATCAATTTATATCTGTGGATTATATATTACTATTAATGTGCAATTTGTAAATCATCAATCATATGAGTGTCAGTGGGAAAGAGTAATCATTTTAACTTTCACAGGATGAGAGGTTGATTAGACCTTGCTGGGATTTGAACTGGTGACCTTGATGTCACAAGGTTAAGCCACCTCCTTGGAATATGGATCAGTCCCCTGTGTGATTTGCAAGGTCTATGCAACTGCAGTGAGCTATGACAATTTAAATGTTTAGACAGATGGGATAGATTACATATTACAAAGCATAGTTTACTGTGTTGAAGTAACAGTGATTCTATTTGGAATACAACAACCTGAGTTCTGAAAACACTATAGCTTCCACTATATAGCTACTGTAGATGTGTTGATGGATATTTAAACTATAACAGTAATTCAACTGAAACTCTTTTAATGCATGGCTATGAAAGTAATATGATTGGATGGGTACCTTTTATAAGGTAGAGAGACATTTCAGTTGTCCTTCTAGGTCTGCAGAACAAATACATTATACCAAATGCTGTGATTAAGGCCTCATTGTTGATGCTAGGGAAAAGAACATAATGGCATATATAATCATCTAGAAAATAGATATATAGTCATGGGAAAAAGAAAGTACACCTGCTTGAATTTTATGGTTTTACATATCGGCACATAATAACAATCATCTGTTCCTTAGTAGGTTTTAAAATTAGGTAAATAGAATTTAATTTTTAGAAGTTATTAAAAAAAATATTGCAGTGAATTTTGGTTTTAATGCTAACATTTTGCAATATTTGGCATGCTGAGATTAAAACTTTTAAAGTAGTCACAGAATCCAAAACTGCTTCACAAAGGTATATATATGAAGAAAGTAAATCTCCCCTGGCTATTTTGACACTTTTTATTTAGACATTTTACCTCAAATCAGAATATTTCATTATTTGTGTTTTTCACACATCATGCATGTCCCATTACTGTAAACAACCCATATTGAACTACTGTTCTTAACTACACTGATACCCCATATTATATGCATTTTTCTGTAAGCCTACCCCCAATACAACCCCTAATTTTACCCAAATCCAACCCCTAAAAATAACAACCATAAAAAGTGGTTAGGTGGATTGGAATACATTAAGAGGGGTAGTCTATATAATCATCACACTAGCAGCAGTAAAGGATTGGATGATCCATAACTATGTACTGATAAGGTGTGGATAAGGACTGTCCTAAAAAACAGGAGAAATAAATATTAAGTGACTCGTTAAGGCCCGTTTTTGAAAGGCACAAAGAACTAAATCAAAAAAGTTAAATGTGTGCTAGGTAAGAGAAGAAAGTTTATGAAAAGGTAATTGAAATGCTTTTGATACAGAAATGGCCTGTTCATTAAATAAGCCTATTTCCCGATCTGACCTGTTCAGCTCGGGAGTCGGCATCATTCAGTTAGGTTTCCCATATTGTGTAGAAGGATTTGGTATAAAGGCATTAAAGCGATCTACATTGATCAACTCCATAAGGAGCTATGACAAGCACTATGACCACTACTGTTAGAGATGCATATGTTTTCACCGTAGATCTTGTTTATTGACAGTCGTGCAGTGTAAAAAGGTAAATGATATATACAATGTTAAAAACTATTTTTCAGAAAACAAATCCCACTATAGCCTCAGTTTATTATTGTTGGATAAGTTTTCTTTTTTTTTTTAGAAACAAATCTATTTTGAACAGTCATTCAAAGATACATACATTTTGTGAATGTTGCACCATAATATTTTACTATGGACCATTGTAAGTGTATCGTTATGTCAAACACAATGAATTAGGGTAAAGCATACACATAATCACTCAAACATATACAAAGTTGTGCCTTTGAATGGATGTATCCTTTCACAGGAGGTGCCATGCAATACTGCCTAATGTGGATAATATTATAGAACTTAAACTAAATCAGAACAAAAAGAACAAAATTAAATATATTTTTTCGACCCAGTTGCTGTGTTGGTTAAGGCATATTATTCAGTCTGTAAATGGATAGTACTGGTATACCTAATGTAATACCCAGGGGAGAGGGAGTCCAACTAACAATAGGTCGCTCAAAAACTGGAAAAATAGGGATTCACTAAAACCTATACAAAAATGGAACACTCTGCTATAGTATGCAGAAACCAGGAGCTAACCTATGATACTGGCTGAGTGTGGTAAACGGTAAGAGACTGCAAATATATAAATGTGTACTATGCCTTTAAGGTATGAGAAATATGTGCTGTGCCTTCAAATCTCACATAATGTGCGTGGCAGGTCTGTTGGTAAGAGAGAAAATAAAACAGAAAAAGAGTCCAATAAATCGCAGAAAGAATAGAGAAAGTGAGATGAGAAAATAGGAGGAAGAAGGATAAAGAGAAAGAAAAAATGAAATGAAATAGAGTATAGAAAATGAAAATAAGTAATGGAAATAAATAGGTGAATAGTGGATAACGCAGCCGATGATATGTGCAGTGCAGATAACTCTATCCCTAATGGGGTATAGGGTAGTTTGATATCTGCTCCAAATATTATACTTTGTATATATCAAAGATCTGGTTCAAATTATGATAGCAGTACAGTATGTGGAACTGGATGCTAAGGTGGTTATTTAAAAAAAGTATCACTCGATATAGAAAGCAATGGTACAAACTAGATGTAAATAACATAAACCAGTTTATTGGTAAAATTATAAAAATATAAAAATATATAATAATATAATGCAGGAACAGTTCATGCAGTGGTTACCAGTCTAATGAGGTTCAGAAAAGTGCAGGAACCCTTGGATTTGGCTGGGATTGATGTGGATTGACTTTGGCCGATGAGCTTCAGAAATCCTGCTGCCGGTGAGGACGGCGGGCTTTTCGGTGTGCGTCCCGATAAGGATCTCACTCCAGGGGACGTGCTCTGTAAACGGCTCCACTCGGCAAATACACAAAAGGTCCTGTGCGAATACTGTTCTCTGCTGGTAAGCGCTCTGCGCACTGGAACTCAGTCCTGGTGGATTGCTGTGCTTGTCTAAGCATATTATTCAGTCTATCTATGAGCCTCATTGCACTTACGGTTTATTGTTTCTTTTAGTTAGGTATACCAGTGTTTTATTTGTTTGAATTTGTGTGTGCATTGGTCATTGATTGTGAGTGTCTGGACCATTAAGTGTGAGTGAATGAGTGTGTGCATGAGCATGTGTGAATGTATCTATCAGTGATTGCATTTGGGCACAAAGAACCATTTTAATAAAACAAAACAAAAAACAAAATACTTTTAAAGGAACACAGTAGGGGTTGGAATATAAACCTGTATTCCGAATACTATAAAGTCTGTGTCCCTACATAGATTCAAGCCCTCCACCATAAAACATATTTAAAAAGGGGTTTACTTACAGTTTTCAAGCATCAAGACTCCCTCTGCATTGTTTGCCTCCTTACCTCACAAAACATCACCAATGGGACAATGCTGGTCCAATCCAATGTTCCTCGTACAGGAGCATTGGGGACCTGATGCACATGTCTGGCAAGGGCTATGCACTTTCAATGCTTCTCATAGTTTAACATGGCATTACAGCGGAAGCACCTCTAGTGGCTGTCAGTGTGACTGTATAGGGTGGTAAAGGGCCCCTCCTGTGGAGTTTGAATTAACCAAAATTTCTCAGACAGTGTGAGGGGAGATGCTGCCGCTGCTCTGACCTAAGGTCAAGTGACAAGTCCTGAATTTGCAAATACCAAAAATATCCTCTTTTACTGACTTAATTTCTTGAAAAGTGACTATATTATTGTCATGGTATAAATGTAAAGAGTAAGAGAAAACCTCTTATGACAGGTGTCCCATCTCTGTATAGAATTTACAATTGCTGGACAAGAAGGGTCCTGCAGTCTGTGGGAACCAAAAGTAGAATTGTGGCAAGTCTTGTCACATCAGCAGTGACTCAACATTCACCCATCTTCTGCTGTCTAGAGGGGAGTGCCATGTAAACCCTTATGCTAACTGGGCAGAGAGATAATAGAGGTACAAATGTGGAGGCCCGAAACCCCTTAGCCTTGGGTCTGTACAATATGTTTCAAACTAGTCTGTGCAGTTTGTATTACCAAACAAGATTATTGATTATTCTTTATAGGTTTGTTAAATCATTCTTAGTGACCTTTATTGGGAGAGCCTAAAATAGGAGTATTCTTGGGAGAATGTTCATCTTTACTTTGTGAATATGATCTATCCATGAGATGGGTTTTTCTGTCCAACCTAGTCTGTTGCCAGACACAGCAATGCATTAAAGGATCACTATAGGGTCAGGAACACAAACATGTATTCCTGAGTCTAGTGTTAACACCACCATCTAGCCCCACTGGGCCCCTTCATGCCTCCATAAATATAGCAAAATCTTACTGTATTCAAGCCTGAAGCTGTAACTCTGCATGCTGTTTGCCTCAGAAAAACAAGCAGTCTGTTGACATCATTAGAAGTGGTGGCCTGATCCAATCACAGTGCTTCCCCATAGGATTGGCTGAGTCTGACAAAGAGGCAGATCAGGGGCAGAGCCAGCATGATTCAAACACAGCCCTGACCAATCAGCATCTCCTCATAGAGATGAATTGCATCAATGCATCTCTATGAGTTCAGTGTCTGCATGCAGAGTGAGGAGATACTGAATGTCTGGATGCATTTTAGGCAGCCATGACCCAGGAAGGATCTCTGGCAGCCACCTAAGGAGTGACCAGTGAAGTTATCACTAGGCTATAATGTAAACACTGCATTTTCTCTGAAAAGACAGTGTTTACAGCAAAAAAGCCTGAAGGGAATGATTCTACTCACCAGAACAAATTCAATAAGCTGTAGTTTATCAGGTGACTTTAGTGTCCCTTTAAAATCCATTCCCACCAACATGAGACTGATACAGTTTGCAATAACATTTTTCAGGAGCTAAGATCCAGCACCCACTTCAGAGTTTGGGAGGCTTGATCCCCACCTGAGGATATAGTGTAGTCTTGTGTATCCAGTGATTATGAATTATAGGAGGGTGGGTGGGGGCCCTAAACAAAAATAAAGGGGGGGACCTAATGTCCTCCCCCCTGGCCCCCACCCCTGAGCGGCGGGTGGGGGCCCTAAATACATATTTGACCCCCCGCCCCCAGGTGACTAGGGGTCCCCAAGCCCCTAGTCACCCCCTCCCCCCAAAAAATAAACTCCTACCTACCCCCCTCACCCTAAAAATAATGAGGGGGGACCATTTAACTAAGTACCTTTAAAAATAAAAATACACTTACCATTCGATGTTTTCTTTCTTCTAAAATCTTCTTTTTCAGCCCCAAAAAAGGCTAAATAAAAATCCATAATAACTGACGCAATAAAAAAAATAAATAAAAAAAATAAACGAGCACAAAAAAAAATCCATCTTCACCCGGCGAGGGCTCCGCGCAGACTGAGCTCTGCAGGGCCGGGGAAGGCTTATAAAGCCTTGCCCCGCCCTGCAATTAGGCTCAGAGCACTCTGATTGGTGGGTTTAAGCCATCCAATCAGAATGCTCTGACAGGTAAATGAAGAGACTGACAGGTAAGTCTCTACATTTACCTGTCACAGCACTCTGATTGGTTGGTTTGAAATCCACCAATCAGAGTGCTCTGTGTCATTTTACACAGCGTGGGAAAGTTCTGTGGAATTTTCCCACGCTGTGTAATTTGTCTCAAACCACTCTGATTGGTGGATTAAGTGGGGGCCAGGGGGGAGGACAATAGGCCCCCCCCTTATTTTTGTTTAGGGCCCCCACCCACCACTCTGGGGTGGGGGCCAGGGGGAGGTCAATAGGTCCCCCTCAGTTTGTATTTAGTGCCCCCACCCACCGCTCAGGGGTGGGGGCCAGGGGGGAGGACATTAGGTCCCCCCATTTGTATTTAGGGCCCCCCCTTATTCTTGTTTAGGGCCCCCACGGCTCAGGGGTGGGGGCCAGGAGGAGGACATTAGGTCCCCCCATTTGTATTTAGGGCCCCTGCCGCTCAGGGGTGGGGGCCAGGGGGAGGACATTAGGTCCCCCCATTTGTATTTAGGGCCCCCACCCACCGCTCAGGGGTTTGGGCCAGGGGGGAGGACATTAGGTCCCCCCCCACATTTTTATTTAGTGCCCCCACGCCACTCACTTGCCAAAGTGCCGAAGTTCCAAAGTGTCTAAGATCCGAAGTTCCGAAGTTGCCGAAGTTCCAAAGTGGCAAAGTTCCGAAGTGCCAAAGTTCCGAAGTGGTCAAATGCCGAAGTTCCGAAGTGTCGAAGTGCCGAATTGCCGAAGTCCCGAATTGATGAAGTCCCGAATTTCGGAATGCTGATCCAAGCCGAATATTTTCCCCATGCACATGCCTAGTTATAACCAATGTGAGGAATTCGTGACAGTTTGTCTCCTTTATTAAAGTGATATCTACTCCTTTTTTCTTAAGATCATGAAGCTGAGTTGTCTCTTTTGTGGGGAATTTTGGCCTTTTATATTTAGAGATTCTATCTTTAAAGCCATTTTAAATGTGGAGGGATAGCGCAAGCTTGAAATATATCGAAAGACAACACTTGTAGCATCTATACCACCTGGGGGGATTGATCCTCCAATGGTCAACTTCCTCCATGGCTTCCCTGGTTACTGCTAGTAAAAAAGTAGAGTAGAGAGGAGTAAGAGAATAATTGAGATAGAAAGAGTTAGAATAGAGAGAACATAAACAGAACTTTAGTGTAGTATGTTTACAATTTATAAACCTTGATAATATCACGTATAGTTAAAACCAACATATTGAAAACCTGGTATAGGTTGACTGATTATCTGTCTGGCCGATATCAGCCAATATTCAGCATTTTCAGCTGTATTGGTATCAGCCTATGATAATACTTATTATGTGGGTGGAGGCAGAGGCACAGCACATGCTTTCTTCAGCTCCTCTCTTCATCTCTAACAAGCGATCATGTGCAAGGTACCAGTGCCCCCAGTTTAGTGTAAACCCTCCTGACAGCTTTCACAAAGCCACTGGACCACCGGAGAGTGTAATGGCCACAGGTAAAAGGCAGGGAGGGTGGAATAAATGAAAATTCTATTTATATATTAAATAATGTAATGATAATTACAGTTGTGCTCAAAAGTTTGTATACCTACCCGGCAGAAATTGTGGCATTGATTTTGAAAATATGACCGATAAAGCAAAAAATATATATTTTATTGAAGAATAGTGATCTTATGAAGCCATTTATTATCACATAGTTGTTTTGATCTTTTTTTTTTTTTTTTTTTTTAATCATAATGATAACAGAAATCTCCCAAATGGCCCTGATCAAAAGTTGATATACCATTGAATGTTTGGCGTGGTTACAGACACACAAGGTGACACACACAGTTAAAATAACAATTAAAGGTTAATTTTCCACACCTGTGGCTATTTAAATTGCAATTAGTTTCTGTGTATAAACAGTTAATTAGTTTGTTAGCTCTCATGCGGATGCACTGAGCAGGCTAGATACTGAGCCATGTGGAGTAGAAATAAAACTGTCAAAAGACCTGTGTAACAAGGTAATAGAACTTTATAAAGATGGAAAAGGATATAAAAAAATAAAAAAAAGAACACCTGAATTTGTCTCAAAGCCAAATCTTCAAAAAGCCAGAGCTCCTTGCCCATATATTTTATTGAGCTATCACTGCTGCATCAAAGAAAATCTTCTTTGGTTTGGAAATAGTGGAAATGGATGATGACATCTATGGGTGTTTTATGTGTTGCTCCACAGGCTCTCAAGGTGCAGTGAACCCGATCAATCTTCCATAGGTGGTCTGGAATATTTGGTGTCTTGGAAAGAGCCCTCTCTGACCTGCTCTGGAAGTCCCCTCACCCACAGGTTATTCCACCGTGAGTGGTTACTGAGGTATTCCAATGTGTTTTTTACTTGTTCCAGTCATGGTGCCAGGGTATATGAGTATCCGATTTTCTCATTATGTGCTTTGACCACATATTCTGGTCGTTGCTCTAGTGCTACAATCTGTCCTCCAAAGGCCTGCATCTCTATTTTTACTTCCCTTATGTTCCAGTTTATTTCTTGTGCAGGGAAATGTTTTACCATGGCCAGCTTAGCTAAAATTTGTGCAGTGGGGGGAAATTTAGTTCCAAGGGGGAAAGTTTCCTCCTGCAAATAGAACATTGGTGAGGAGTGTGGACTTGTGCAGATGCCATCTCATGAGGCCTGCTTTGTGGTCTGCGACCCACAAACAAGTCCTTGACTGATGAGTTTGGTGTCAGTTGGTTGTCTGGGCACTTTTCACGGAGTCCGCATCTCCGTCTACCCTACTAGGGCTAGCAAGTGATCAGGTTATGATTTTTTTGTTTTTATAGATTAGCTGTTTGCAGGGGCTGTTTGTGGTCTGGTTGTGGAGCAGCAATCAATGGACTCAAGTATATTGCATTGGTGACAGAGGCGTAACTAGAAACCATGGGGTCCCGGCGCGAAAATAGCCTTTGGGCCCCCACCATACATTTACCCCTGCTACTCCCCCCTACGTCTTACTTTCTCCCTCCAATATGTTCTTAGCACACATGCAGGCAAACAGATACACTTGCAGACACACACACACACACACACACATAGACACACATATGCACACATGCAGACACACACACACACACACACACACACATACAGACACATACACACACACACATACAGACACATACACACACACACATACACACACACACATACAGACACAGACACACACACACATACAGACACACACACACATACAGACACACACACACATACAGACACACACACACATACAGACACACACACACATACAGACACACACACACATACAGACACACACACACATACAGACACACACACACATACAGACACACACACACACATACAGACACACACACACACATACAGACACACACACACACATACAGACACACACACACATACAGACACACACACACATACAGACACACACACACATACAGACACACACACACATACAGACACACACACATACAGACACACACACATACAGACACACACACACATACAGACACACACACATACAGACACACACACATACAGACACACACACATACAGACACACACACACATACAGACACACACACACATACAGACACACACACACACACACAAACACACATACATACACAAATACAGACATACACACATACATGCAAACACACACATACAAACACACACATAGACAGACACACACACATACACACAAAACACACACACAAAACACACACACAAACACACAAAATACACACATATACAGACACATATACAAAATGTTTTAGTCACCCTCCTGTTTCTTCCCTTTTAGATGCAGGACTGGGGTCCAGTGGTGGCTAAGACTGATGGAAGTCAGAGTTCCCACTCTGAATCCCTCCTCTTCCTCCTCCTCCCGTGTGGCTCCAGGTGGTTGCTGGGAGGAAGTGACCAGGGAAGTCACTTCCTCCCAGTTCTAATGTCATCTCAGGGGGCCCGGTCGCCCTGTTAAAGTGCTACAGTGCTGACTGGGCCCCCTGGAAATACATTGCCATCGGGTGGCCCTAACAGCATGGGCCACCCGATGGCCCTTTTCATTGTTAGTTAGCGGGCGGGCACCTCGATCGCAGGGGTCTGCAGGTTGGCCGAGTGCCCTGGAGTGATGAACCCGGTCGCAGCTGCAACCCTTACGACCGCAGTAGTTCTGCCACTGATTGGTGATTACCCCAGTTTAATACATATCCTCCAATATGCCTGCTGCCTAGCTAAAGGAGAAATGTCACCTTAAAACTATTTTAAATACAATGATTCATCAAGTCTTGAAGAGAAGTGGATTATTTGGTAAATAATTAGAAAAACTCATCCCTACCTTTAGTACATGACAAAATCCTTCAGCCGTATACATGCATCTTGAGTCAGACCGTGTTTGAAAACCTTTTATGTAGTCTCTATGGTTTGCCCTGCTTCACTCTCTGCACAATCTAGTGACATCATCAGACCCACTAGTTGTCAAATTGAAACACTGTCTGACCCAAGGAGTATGAAGCATCCAGCCATCTAGAGATGAGATTTTCTTGTTTGTTTGTACTTCATTTAACACAGAATCTATTTTCTTTCAAAATTTGATGAAAGGGCCATTTTATTAAAAATAGTGTTGAGGTGACAGTGGTCCTTTAAATTAATAAGCTCAATACCGTTATCAGAAATGTTTTTACAGTAATTGAATTAATGAAGTAGGACCCTATTATTTAATGTTTCGAGTATACCTATCATTTGTTTCCTTAAACAATTTCCACAATTCCACTTTCCATGAGTTAAGTGGAATAGAACAAATATATCCATGTATATGTATGCACATTCCTCTCTTAATCTACTTCTTCCTAAAACTCATTGTGGCAAAATCCAAACAGGCAGGTGAAGAAAAGAGATCAATCTTATTCCCAATCACATATTGTTCTTCAGCCACTGTGTGTCTGTCAGTTTCTCCAGTTATTCTGGATCCTATTGTACCTGCATCCTCTGCATCCCCTATTTCTCCACCACTACTCCTACACCATTCATATTTATTACAAGGATGCGATTATGCAATACATTTTTTTTATATTTTTATATTTTTACTTTATATAACTTATATGCACTGTTGAACGATGCAAAATATGGAGAAGAGTTAGAGTTAAAAATTATCAATTCAAATTAACTCATCTTATAAAAGGCAGGAGATGCTATAAAATATTTAGTAAAAGAAAGGCCCAGTAGTCAAGCCCGGTGTTTACCAAGTTTTGCCCGACTTGGCAATAAATCCTATAGCGTCTTCATGACATTACTGGTAAGTATAATATAAAAATAGTGTTAATAGAAAATAGTGTTAGTGACAGAGTGTGTTAGCTAGTCATTGAGCAATTATAATCCAGAAGAATGTATGAATTGGCGCAGAGCTGCAGGTGATTTAAAATTCATTTACGTCCATCACACTTTCCATTCAATAAACCCAATTGTGTCAAACACTCATTGCTAGTCTTGGTATTTTCAAGATCTTTAGCCCTGTATTTAACAGGAAGGAAATTATTACTCTCTCTTTTCCAAGAAAAATAGAGGCAAAACCATTCTGCGGCGTGTTGAGTTATTTGAAAATACTTTGAGGGATCAGTATGGGTCAAGATTTCCTCAACAGTGGAAGGCTTTGGTGGCCAGATTTCTATGTTGAGATACAGATCCTAAAATTCCTGAGGTGAACCAAGTAAATGAGGAAAAATAAATAACTTAAAAAAAAAAAAAAGAAATTTAAAAAAGAAAGAAAGTAAAATAAATAGACAATAGTTATACTGTGCCAGTCAGCTTCTCATAGAGATGCTTTTGAACTGTACAGAGCGTGTGAGATGCTGAACTTAAGGACTGCACACTGTGCAGCACTGACACAGGAAGCACCTCTAGTGGCCATCTGAGTGATTGCCACTATAGGTGTTCCTAGGCACCAATGTAAACACTGCCCTTTCTCTGAAAAGGCTGTGTTTACGTTGAAAAGCCTGCAGGGACGTGCTATAGACACCAGAACCACTACATTAAACTGCATTTGTTCTGGTGACTATAGTGTACCTTTAATATTTAGATACATCTCAAAAAATGAATGCTATTTAGGATATCAAATAAATTGATAGTAATGGGCACAATGTAGCAGTATATGCACCACCCTGTGATTGTGGACATATTTTTTTATTATTGCTGTAAGGAGCACCTGTCTGGGAGACACAACTTGCCAGGTCAGTAATTGTTTAATTCCTCATTCCTTATGTAGATGTTTCTGTATTTAGTTATGCTTAGATTTCTGATCAATCTATTTCCTCTGGATAAAATTACTGGAAAAAAAAACAAACTACTAGTCAAATATGAAATACAGCAGTTAGTGGCCTGAACACATATTGGGGTGTTCTTTGGCAGTAACCTTTAACCCCTTAAGGACACATGACATGTCTGACATGTCATGATTCCCTTTTATTCCAGAAGTTTGGTCCTTAAGGGGTTAAAGTTCTCAGTACATGTATTCTTAAATTGCTAAATGTGTCTAAAAAAAATCACCAATTATTATTTGTTTACATTTGGCATAGATTGGTGTAAAATGGTTGCATGAAAAGAGTCAAAACACCCCAAGTTTAATACCTTAGGTTGTCTTCTTTTAAAAAATATATACATGTGAAGGGTTATTCAGGGATCCTGACAGATGTTAGTGTTACAATGCAACTTTTGTTAATTTTGAAATAAAATGGTTTGGAAATAGCAAAGGGCTACTTGTACTTATTGCCCTATAACTTTAAAAAAAGCTAAGAACATGTTAACATTGGGTATTTCTAAACTCAGGACAAAATTTAGAAACTATTTAGCATGGGTGTTTTTTGGCGGTTGTAGATGCTTAACAGAGTTTGAGGGTCAAAGTTCGAAAAAGTGTGTTTTTTAAAAAGAAAAATCATCATATTTTATAATTTTTTGTAGTAAATTTATAGGAAAATAATGGTATCTTTAGAAAAGTCCATTTAATGTCGAGAAAATCAGTATATAATATGTGTGGGTACAGTAAATGAGTGAGAGGAAAATTACAACTATACAACAGCAAACAAATGTAAAAACAGCCCTGGTCCTTAACGATAAGACAATTGAAAAGTGGTCTGGTCACTAAGGGGTTAAATAAAATCCAATACTGGATTAAACATATAGCCATTATTATCCATATTTGACTTCACATATTTAAAGAAACTAAGTGGTTATTCATATTTCTGTTACCCCCATTATCCTCTCCTCAGAGGCTCCCAATCCTGAGGGCTGCTATTTGTTTGTGAAAGGGAAAATTTATAAAACTATATATACTTTTGCTAATCTGTATTTGCCTAACAGAAATCTAAATCCTTTTTAGTAATGGTAATACATGGGGAGAGGAGGGGGGGGAGTGGGGGTTTCTTCAACCTTCCTCTTGACCCTGGAATGGATACCCTCTAGTGGAAGACACACCTGCGAGGTATCTGTTCTCCATTGAACTATTCAGGTAAAGATTGCACATTCTATTCACCACCCCACAGCTCATATTCTTGCATAGATTAATGAATGTAGCATAGGACTGGTGACATGGCCTGACCATGCACCGGTGACCCTCAAGATAATCTCTCCATTAACAAAGTCTTCTAAATTCAATTGGCTACTCAACGAGTCTCTACTAGATGACCCACTAATTGTTTCTGACACCTTAGTAACACTCACCTGAACTCCTCATACCTGATCATTTGGGAAGCACACACATGTAT
Source organism: Pelobates fuscus (assembly GCF_036172605.1). Classification (NCBI taxonomy): domain Eukaryota; kingdom Metazoa; phylum Chordata; class Amphibia; order Anura; family Pelobatidae; genus Pelobates; species Pelobates fuscus. The sequence continues at coordinate 310,507,378 of NC_086317.1, read as the reverse complement.
GACGCAGGGACACTTTATTAAAGTGGCCTGAACACTGAAAAAAGCAGAGAACTGAGTAATCCAGAGTCTATTTGGGATAATCGCTGAACTTGAATTGACACACAAAGAGACATTAGATGATGCAACCTTTCATCAGTTAACTGACCTTCGCTCACAGCTTAATTTACTCCTAAATTTTCAAATGTGATTTCAATTTAAACTACAAGCTTCTACAAGATTTGCAAAAAAGTTAGAAACTTTTAGCTAGAGCCCTAAGAGCCAGGAGACACAATATGTTTGTTAGCAAAATACACGCTACCAACCTCACACATTCCACTTATAACTTTATTGCTGACACCTTAAGGCAATATTAAGACTCCTAAATATTACATTGTGATGGGTAGAACACTGTCCTGCCCTGAAGTAGCTGAATATTTCATTAATCACATACATACTACCCTGTGAACAGACAAGGCCCAGAGTCTGGAGGAACCTCTCACATGCATTCAAATCTTCCATACCAGGAAAAAGCCCAGGGCTTGATGGGTTCACATTAAAGTACTATAAAACTTTCTTTGACATTCTGGTCCCCCCCATCTCCTCCTAAACTTGAACTGCCTAATGGAGGGAGCTGTCCTGTCACCCCAGTTGCTAAATTCACTTATTGTAGTAAGTACTCTCAAAAGAGGGCAAGGACCCTACCCTATGCCCGAACTGTAGACCGATCTCCCTGTTTGGCACCAATCTAAAGTTAAATGTTCTCGCCCAAAGGCTGCACCCATGGATCCCAAGACTGAGGAGTCCAGCCCAGGTGGATTTTGTGGGGGGAAGGGAGGTTACAATATGGTTAAGGTGTTAAACGTTATATATGCATAAAAGCTCTGAATTATTGGCCCTACTTTCTGATTGGTCTTATCTCTACACCATGGGTCTGGGTCTAAACATTGTTACATAGATAGCTGCACTCTAGTCTGCCCTGTAGGCAGGGTCCTTGTCCAAACCCTTTAATATTAGGAACGGGACTTGACAGGGCTCTCCCCTCGCACCCAATTTATTCATATGAGCCTGGGGCCGTTCCTAAATGTGGTGAAATCGCATTAAGGGGATTGCGGTAGTGGGACAACAGCATAAATTAGCAGCATTTGCGGATGATATGCTGTTTACCCTTAGCCATCCACCCACCTCATTACCCCATGTGATTAGTCCTAGGAATGTGTATCACTTCAGCCCTCCAATGCAATTTCCAACACGCCCTTTCATTCCGGTGATGCACAGAATCAATTAAATATCTGGATACACTAATCCCATCGGACTTATCTAAGGACTAAACTTCCCTCCACTACTACAGAAGGTAAAGCAGGACCTGCAGTGTTGGTCATTGCCACAAATCACGTGGCTGGTTGGAGTGGGGATATTAATAATGAACACACTCCCCAGAATTCTGTACTTCCCATAAACTCTCCCAATCCACAAACTTCCGTCCTATTTCACGCAGGTAAAACCTTTGCTAACATACCTTTGGCAAAAATGTTGGCTAGACTTTGATGTGTCATATTAATTAAAACAAAACAATACGGAGGACTGTGTCTACCTAACCTCGTTCTTTATCATAAATATATACATGTTCATAGAATATTGGAGTCCTCCACCACATTGTTCTTCCTACATGTATAAGTTATTCATTACTCCACCGGCAGATTCTCCTCTACCTTCTTTCCCTAAATATTGGAAACGAGACTTAAGTAGAGGAATGGACAGATATAAATGGGAGAAAATCTTCATTCTTACTCACAAATCTTCCATTAGCACTAATTATCAGGAGGCCGGATACGAATTACTCACACATTGGTACTGCACCCCAGAGACCTTGATTCAATTGTCCTCAGCAATAGATGGGGAATGCTGAAGATGCAATAGTCAATCAGGATCCTTGGTTCACACATGGTGGACTTGCACACTAACCCAGCCATTCTGGAAAAACGTATGAGGCAATTACCAATCTAGTAATCTTCAATATGTAAACTTATATTTTACAGATCAAAAATCTCTAAATCCATTCATACCACAAATCAGCTTTACCACACCTTATGAAAGCAGTTGAAGTGTCATCCCTAGGTACTGGAAGCAGAGAGCGGTACTGATGTCCCAGGACTGGATATGCAGAGTGGAGGAGATACATTCCATTGTAGAGGGGATTATCCATGCTTCCATAAGGTACCAGATATACATATATATATATATATATATATATATATACATATATATATATATATATATATATATATATATATATATATATATACATACATACAAAAAAATATACAAACCAGTGCACTCGCTTATTAACCCCTTCAGGACCGCTGACGGTTCAGGACCGTCAGCGGTAAAACGTGCGTTTGGACCGCTGACGGTCCTGAACCGTCATAACGGTTTTGGGCTACTTACCTGATCGCCGTCGGTCCCACGGCGGCGATCAGCTCTCCTCCCGGTCCAGGGGGACTGCCTGTCTGCCCGGGCAGTCCCCCCTCGGCAGATCAGGACCCCACGGCCATGTGATCACTCGATCACATGACCGCAATAGGGGTCTTTGTATCTGCCTGCAGGGGGACTGTCTGTGCTGACAGGCAGTCTCCCTGCAAGTGAAAAATCAGAAATAAAGTTAAAAAAAAAAACAATCAGTGTAAAAAAAATTATAATATGTGTATATATATATGATATATATACATGTATTATATCTATATATATAATATATGTATATGTATCATATATATAATGTCACACTAAGTGTATTTTTATATTTATATATACGTATATTAATATAAAAATACACTTATATTTAAATTACACACGAATATATACAATATATATAATAACTATATATATGGTATATATATATTATTATAAAATACAAATAATATGTTAATAAAAATAAATAACAAAAAATAAAAATAATTTTTAATAATTAAAAAAAAATTATATATATATATTCAATTTTATTCTAACAGTATTTTGATATTGATATATATATATTTATATCAAAATACACTTAGAATGTAATGATATATATATCTATGTATAAATAAATAAATAAAAATAATACGAAATATACATATGTCCACATACAAAATTACATTAATAATTTCATAAATATACACGTAGACGTCAAATATATAAATATGTATATATATTAAAATTCTACGTGCATATTTATGTAATATTTTTACCTAATTAAGTAATTTTAATGATTGCAATTTGAGGGACCTGCCTGCCAACCCAGGCCAAAAGTCCAGATAATTTAATTTGCTAGCACTGTGCTTAACCCTGTAACTTTCTATGACACCCTAAATCCTGTACATGGGGGTACTGTTTTACTCGGGAGACTTCGCTGAACACAAATATTAGTGTTTCAAAACAGTAAAACATATCACAGCGATGATATTGTCAGTGAAAGTGAAGTTTTTTGCATTTTTCACACACAAACAGCTCTTTCACTGAGGATATTATTGCTGTGATATATTTTACTGTTCTGATACACTAATATTTGTGTTCAGCGAAGTCTCCTGAGTATAACAGTACCCCACATGTAGAGGTTTTATAGTGTTTGTGAAAGTTACAGGGTCAAATATAAGGCTTGATTTTTTTTATTGAAATTTGTCAGATTGGTTAGGTTGCCTTTGACAGCGTATGGTAGCCAAGGAATGAGAATTAGCCCCATGATGGCATACCATTTACAAAAGAAGACAACCCAAGGTATTGCAAATGGAGTATGTTCAGCCTTTTTTAGTAGCCACTTAGTCACAAACACCGGCCAAAGTTAGCGGTTTTTGCATTTTTAACACACAAACAAATATAAATGCTAACTTTGGCCAGTGTTTGTGACTAGGTGGCTACTAAAAAAGACTGGACATACCCCATTTTAAATACCCTGGGTTGTCTACTTTAAAAAATATGTACATGTTAGGTGTGTTTCGGGGATTTATGACAGATAACGGTGTAACAATGTCACTATTGATACATTTAAAATATATATATATTGAAACAGCAATTTCCTACTTGTATTTATAGGCCTATAACTTGCAAAAAAAAGCAATAAAGCATGTAAACACTGGGTGTTTTTAAACTCGGGACAAAATTTTGAATCTATTTAGCAGTTTTTTTCATTAGCTTTTGTAGATAAGTAAAAGATTTTTCAAGTAAAAGTCCAAAAACATGTTTTTTTTTTTATTTTTCACCATATTTCATTATTTTTTTTAAATACAATATATGACATAATATAAATACTGGTATGTAAAGAAAGCCCTTCTTGTCTTGAAAAAAACAATATATAACTTGTATGGGAACCGTAAATGAGAGAGCGGAAAATTACAGCTAAACACAAACACCACAAAAGTGTTAAAACTGCTCTGGTCCTTAACGTACAAACATCGCAAAAACAGGCCGGTCCTGAAGGGGTTAACTAAACAGAGATTTCAAATCCTAAATAGTACTATTTAAAAACACCTCACCTAGGTAGAAAATAATGGGGGTTTGGTTACATTATATGATCATACATTGCATAAGCCTGCCAACTGCATCAAAGTACCCCATTCTTGGCAGGTCCTACTCTAGCAGCCTAATGCTTGCTCTTATGAGATTAATCCACTTACTTGGGAAATGCTTCCTTACTGGGACTCTCTGCAAGTCAAGGCTAAATAGGGTCCTGGAATGAGACACCTGTGACAGGGAGGGGTGCAAAACCCAGGGGTTGGCCTAGACCCCCACAATTATAAACAAAGTCAGGAGGGCTGCACTCGCCTAAACATGCATATATTACAGGGTGCTACTGGGACCAAAATACAAAAAAAATATACAAACCAGTGCACTCGCTTATTAACTAAACAGAGATTTCAAATCCTAAATAGTACTATTTAAAAACACCTCACCTAGGTAGAAAATAATGGGGGTTTGGTTACATTATATGATCATACATACATACATATACACAATTCTCTAAACCTCTAAACCTCCACCCATTTCTAGAAACGTTTCCCATTTATATCTCATCTCATCCTCTTTCCATACCTTTGCTTTGTTGACAAATAATTGCTGTTATGTTACTCATCACTTGCCTACAAGGTTAAACCTACAGTTAACATGTTTTAGAAGAATATATCTACTTTTGCCTATGATTTACCTATGTTAACTGATGTCAATTTATATGAGACAGAATTGGAGTGTTTAAAATCTATCTATGCAATTGTACTATCTTTCGCTTTTTGTCCAGATTGTGTTAACACTGGATAAAAGCTGAATGAAGACAAGAAACTAAGCCAATTAAAAATAGCAATAGCCAATGTTATTTAGTATTACTACCTCTTCATAAGATATTTTAATGAAGAAAGTCCAGCCTAATTAAAATACTAGTGCTTTCTCTGTCCTACATATGCCAGTCCCATGTCATTTTAAATGCCTCTTGGGAACTCTGTATCTTAATTATTCTTCAATATACAAGAAATTCAACCTTTAATTGGTGTGAATTGAGCAGCGTTCTGTGACAAACAAGGAAGGACAAACAATCAATGATCTTTTACAGATCTGTTTGCAACGTCAATGTCATTAGGTAAGCCACACACTGAATGTTTTAGCCACTTGGAAATAAGCGAGCCACGCATCTTTTTTTTTTTTTTTTTTAAACTAATATACTCTAACAGGAGGAGGAAAGTATTAGCATAGCAGCAACTGGATGAGAAAGAACATCTTTGTAAATATTTTCTTCTTGCAGACAATATGATATAAGCAGCAATTGGTATGCTTTATAATCCAGCTACTTTGCACTACAATTCCCATGATACCTAGCTCACTCCTTACATGAAAGATCAGCTGATCAGACGCCACCTCTCTTTAAGGAGCATGTTCTTTAGGGGTGTTTCTTCAATCAAGTCTGAAAGCTTTCATCAAAGCGTTTCATCTACTACTGTAGCTTTATCAAGATGACTTTTCAAAAGCAAGTGCATATCAATTTTCTAAAAGTAAACATTGCTGGATGTCACATTGTCCAATATTTAACTGCAGGTTTCAATGGTTTATTGCAGACGATGCAGTAGCAGAATTATGCTGATTATTGTGACCTTGTTCACAAACATTTATAATTTAGACTCAGTGGGGGATGCACAATACAATATATGAAAAAAAAAAATGTATGATGATGGCACTCAACAGGGAAATCGGTGCAGGTATCGAGGTCACCCTGAAATTCAACCTCTGAAAATTCTAATCAACCAATAAATAAGATACTGCACTCAAAATAGTGTAGCAAAGTGTTGTATTGAAATTCTGCACAAAAAAGACAATCAGAACCTATATTCACAATACATTCAAAGGGAAAACACAATTACTTTGTGTGCCCATAGAGTCAACAGCACATCAGACACATATAATTCATAATGTGTAATGATCACTCAATAGGAATACAAGAGAAAGTGTGTACTTCTAAGGTCAATGCTACTCACAGAGAGTTACTGCAGTAAATCCACCCCTTAATTTCAAAAAATGTTGGTTAGTCCATTAATATAAATGGATATCAGTAATCCATATTAATGATGCGGCAAACAAATTATAAAAACTGTATATAGTGAAAAAAGAAAAAAGTAAACAAAGAAAACAAGGAAAAAAGAAAAAATGGGAAAAAATGACAAAAAAGGAAAAACTGGTTCAGTCTCACCACTCTGTTGGGTAAATCAGTCCTGATCAGAGGAGTAAATGTACGAGCGATGGGTATTGTAGAAAAGATGGATGCAGTCCTTCTGAATCTTTGGAGTCCGGCACCTGTCTCAGGATCGGTCAAATGTGTAGATGGCTGGTGGGCTGGAGACATACGGGCTGTAGTTGGGCTGCGCGCTTGGGACCACATTGTCCCTTCAATGGCCCTGGTGTAATGACCGCACATAACAGGGTTTAAATACAGAAGAGGAGCTTCCAATGGATACCTCCTCCTGTTACTCATTGCATCCACGTGGGGCTTCTGGGATGCATCATGTGATCACGTGCATGGCGTCCCGACGTCCCACGTGAGTTCAGGTTGAAAAGAAAAAAAAAAACCTTTTTTTTTTTAAATCACAAAACATACAATATGCCATATACTACAAAAGACTAACACTTATTGCTTAACCACATGTCAAAGTGTACATATACTTAAAAACCTATCAGAGATGCAATATCAAATCCAATCAAGATATAAAAAATAGCAAATATATGGAGATGAATTATATACACAGAATTTGACAGATATTATATCATAAATACCCTAGGGTATAATTAGCTTCCACTGCAACATCTAACCAGGGGAATACCAATGATGATATATAGTGGGAATCATCCCTAAATATACTATATAGAAAGAGAGGGTGCCCATACACAGAAAAATCCGTAGATAAATTAACAAAAAATATATTTTTTAAATTGTTGAAAAAGTCCTTTATATATAATATCTAGTTAATATGCAATCAATCCCCAAATTAATTATTATTATGTCTATACAAAAAATAGTGTATATACAAGAATGCCTCCACTTACCATATAGGCAGTATACGTGTGTGTTCCAAGTAGGGAACCCTGGAATTTAGGTAGCGAACCACAGTGGTCATAACTGTGCCATGTAAAAGGTTTGGACCAAAACTGGTCTAGTTGGAGAACTGTTTATCATAAATAAATTGTTTAATTAAGCAGCATTGTAAGGAAGGGGAAAATAATGTCCACACATAATATTTAAGGTCACAAAAAATGCTTCAAATTGTAATCCTCATTCAGTCCCATTGGGGAAAGTGTCTCTAGTATGGAGATCCATTTAGTCTCCTTCTGTAGTAAGAGTCTCTGCCTATCTCCACCTCTCCGTAGAGGGGGGACTCTATCTATAATTTGGAATCGTAATTGATTCACACTGTGTCCGTGGGATTTAAAGTGTCTGGGTACTGGGGCTTCACATATGCCCCTTTGTAATGCTGCTCTGATGCTCCTCTTGTGTTCCCCTATACGTTCTTTTACAGGTTGTAGTCTCCCCCACGTAGATATACCCACACAGGCATTTTAGGATATACACTATGTAATCAGAGTTGCAGGTGTAATAATCTCTGACCCTATATTGTTTACCTGAATGAGGGTGTGAAAAGTGATTACATTATTGCAGTCGGGGCAACCCAGGCATGGAAATGTGCCTTTCTTAGGTGTGTAAAAAAATCTGGTCTTATCTCTTGTTACTCCCAATGTCACCAATGTCAGATTTAACCACTAGGTCTCTAATGTTCTGTGCTCTTTTGTACGAGAACATTGGAGGATTCTGAAATCCAATAGGTAAGTTCATGTCTCCTTTAAAAACTCGCCAATGATTTAAAATAATCTTTCAAATTTCTTTGTTAAGAGGGGTATATGGGACTACAAATGGAATTCTATTTAGTTTGTCATGCTATCTATTAGGGTGCAACGTCTCTTCCTTTGATAGGTTTTGTATCTTCTCCCTCTTTTTAGATATTATTTCTGTTGGATATTCCTTTTCTCTGAATTTATTAGCCATATAATCTAAACCTGGCTGTATCCTTTCTTCTTGTGAGATTATACATTTTACTCTAAATAGCTGACTGTAGGGTAATCCATCCTACATATGTGTTGGATGATAGCTGCTATAGGTCAAGAGTTAAATTTTTATCAGTGGGCTTTGTATATAAATCACTGTGTAACTTGTTTCCTACCCGTTGGACTTGTACATCTAGAAATGGAACTGTGTATTTATCACAGACCATCATGCATTTGATATTTGGGTCCAGACAGTTTAGTTGTTCAAAAATCTCCTGTAGTTTGCCGCTCCAACATATGAACACATCATCTATGTATCGTTTCCAGCTGATACATTTCTCAAATGGGGGAAGTGTGTAAATTAATATCTCCTCCATGCCATTCATATATATTTTGCATATGTCGGTGCGACATTCAAGCCCATGGCAATCCCCTTGATCCTTCCTTTAGTTGTTGATGTTAACCCAGTCTTCTTTAGTAAAATTAGGAGTACGTGTCCTGTATTTGTGTGTCTTTGTCTGTTTCTTCCTTAATTTATTCATGTCCCATCTAACCAAGTTTGTGAAAATATAAACTGAAGTATTAACACAATTAGGAGTGAAAGTACATCATGGTTTCAGACCTGTATTAAGGGGTAGAACCATGCTGTCACTGTCATTGGATAATTGTGAAGTCATATCTCCAACTATCTCTCTCTCTGTGAATCTGTTCTCAGTCTAAAGGCAACCATAGCCGTGGTCTCTGTAGTGAAGGGGTGTGATGTATTTTCAGTCATAATATCAGTCGTGCCTGTAGAAAAAAAAAATCTGAGTTTTAATTGTCTAAAAAACTTATATAAGCTTACGTCATATGCATGCCATTCTGTTTTTGGTATAGGGACAAATTGCAAATACAATACAATATATGCATTCTGATGAGCTGAGTGCATCCGAATGGAACTTTAGCTTGTTTTGTTTGACTTCATTTATGTCAAAAAGCTACTCAGTCCATTTAAAAAAAAAAAAAATTTTTTACATTTATATACCATATTTTTCCCTTCAATGTCCCAGTGACCAGTGGGAGGAGGAGCTTTGACCTCCACCCTACCACCAGTCAATCAGTATATCATGACCATGCACACTGGAAGAGTATCCTTTTTATTTGCTCTCCAGTCAGACAAGAAACTTCATGTTAAGAGCAACAAGCAACTGGGCAGAGCCCACAAAATAAGGTTTGGGGGAGCAAACGACACTAGTGGGGTGAGGGAAATACTGAGGTTAGAGATACAAGGGGGGTGCAAGAGACACAAGAGGAGTAAGATATATAAGTTGGTGTAAGAGACACAAGTAGGGTGTAAGAGACATGGGTTATAAATGATACAAAAGAAGTCAAGACATTCAAATTGTTGCTTTATTTTTATTCTATATTTCTAGTTAAACTAGATGGACACATCTTATATTCCAGTGTGTCTTATATAATAAAACTTTATACAGTATCAAATCTGGTTAGCAAACTAAATTTCCTCTCATTGAAGTGGTCTGAGTGAAGTACCCCTGTCCCCTTAACCCCAAAAGTGAAAACATTGCCGTTTCAGGGAATCTGCAATGCTTACACATTGTTAAGTCCACCTCTAATGGCTGTGTCCCAGACAGCCACTAGAGGTGCTTCCTTTCTTCTCACAGCTTGACGTCACTGGAGGAAGAGAGCGATACAGCGCTGAGGGACCTTGACCCTGGAATTAAGGTGGGTGAAAAAAGGGTTTTTAACCCTTTTCATGCTTACAGGTGGTGACCCAAAGCTAGAGAAAGGGGCTTACTAAGCATTAAGAATGTTACATTAAGAATACAGTTTTGTATTCCTAATGCTATTTTTTTTCATTAATCCAGCTCAGTCCCGGCATAACCAGGGCACACATTGAAAATGAGGAGGAGACATTGGAAGAAGAAATTGATACGTTGTTTATTTATTTCTCTTCTCTGCGGGATGTAAAAGACTGAACTTATAACAATGACTGACAAGGAGGCATTCAGCTGCAAGGCACATAAGTAATCACAATATTAATATGTGCTGTGAAGTGCTCTGATACACTGATGCTAGTGGCATAGATAGAGCTTTTTCCATCCAGAAAGGTCCCGAGTTTGCCACTCCTCTCAGCCCTGCCTCATCACTAAGGAGGCGCCACTCTAGCTGCGCTGGGAAATTGCATGCGTTATACCCACACCTTCTCCACACAGCCTGCACATGCTCCAGATCTGGTAGGCTAGACAGAGGTGTTGGTGAAGCTCGGTTTATGTAGCATTGTCGAGCTCCGCCAGAACCTGCGTCCAGTCCATGGACTTTGAAGTGTGCCCCCAGCCCAGCCCTGTTTCTGATGTGAAATATGCCACCTAGGCCAACAGCCCCCTTGACCCCACCACCAATCTATGCCACTGACTGATACACTTCTCAAATTGCTCTTTTGTTGCTGTGGAATTCTGAAATATACCTCACATAATGTGCAGGAATGCATTTGAGAATTGCACATTACTAAACCTGAAATAGTAGAGTGTAGGAGTAGTTTTGTGAAGCTATGTGATACACCCATATACATTGCATATCACAGTATCATGCTCATCCCATGGTAAGTATTTACCTGTATCCCACTGAGTTATATTGCTCTGATTTTCACACCACCCTTCTTTAAAGTCACTTATGCTGTGTTTGCCTCCCTAAATCACTAGCTCAGTATCCTTACCGTTCCATATCACTTTCCTTAACTCCATTCACTACCTTCCTTTCACTTTCCTTATCTAGACAAGTAGTAGAGTGTTTCACACTGGTATCATTAGCACAGGAGCTCTATTGTAGAGGTCCATAAACCTCTACAACATCTGACTTCCTCATTTGTTTGCCTTATCTATCCTTATCCAATCTTTCCCTTCTCATATCCCTTCCACTATCCATCCACCAGTCATTCCTCTCCCATATCACTTTCACTACCAATCCACCAGTCATTCCTCTCCCATATCACTTTCACTATCCATCCACCAGTCATTCCTCTCCCATATAACTTTCATTATCCATCCACCAGTCATTCCTCTCCCATATCACTTTCACTATCCATCCACCAGTCATTCCTCTCCCATATCACTTTCACTATCCATCCACCAATCATTCCCTTCCCATATCACTTTCACCATCCATCCACCAATCATTCCCCTCCCTTATCACTTTCACTATCCATCCACCAGTCATTCCCCTCCCATATCACTTTCACTATCCAAACACCAATCATTCACCTCCCTTATCACTTTCACTATCCATCCACCAGTCATTCCTCTCCCATATCACTTTCACTATCCATCCACCAATCATTCCTCTCCCATATCACTTTCTCTATCTATCCACCAGTCATTCCTCTCCCATATCACTTCCACTATCCATCCACCAATCATTCCTCTCCCATATCACTTTCACTATCCATCCACCAATCATTCCTCTTCCCATATCACTTTCACTATACATCCACCAATAATTCCCCTCCCTTATCACTTTCACTATCCATCCACCAATCATTCCCCTCCCATATCACTTTCACTATCCATCCACCAATCATTCCCCTCCCTTATCACTTCCACTATCCATCCACCAGTCATTCCTCTCCCATATCACTTTCACTATCCATCCACCAATCATTCCTCTCCCATATAACTTCCACTATCCATCCACCAGTCATTCCTCTCCCATATCACTTTCACTATCCATCCACCAATCATTCCTCTCCCATATAACTTTCACTATCCATCCACCAATCATTCCCCTGCCATGCCATTTTCCTTAACATTGTTCATGTATTTAATAGCTAAATCAATCTAGATCCATACTCATCTTTTCTATTGTTCACTTTGTCTCTCCCTCAGTCTTTTAGCACATCTTCTATCCTGCTTTTCACAATGTAACCTATTAAAAACATTAGCAATATGAAGAAGCATTAATGTTCAGTTACTTGTTTTGGTATACCCAACAACCTACTTCAGTGGTATTAGCAGGCTGGTAATAAACAAACAATGCCTCATTTGCTGGAAGGGAGCTTATAAGAACTAAAATGTGTTTATGGAAGGGGTCATTAGCTCTTGAAGGGCTAGATGTTAATTTGAGGTAAAGATAAGGTTTTAACAACAAAGGGGGATACTAAAATGTTTTGTACCCTTAGTAACTGATAAAAAACATTCCTGGTTAACATCCATTTAAAAAAAAAAATCTTTTGTATGAGAATTTTTTTTTTTTTTTTAACTTCATGATAACCACTGTGTGACATTAGTAGCAACATCCACCATTAACTGTTCCTCTCAGCAGCCTAAGTAAATAGTATGTGGCAGGCACTCCACAGCAAATTCCACTTTTCATTGCTGGTATTAGAAAGTGGGGTACCTGTTCACCTTGATCCATGGTAATGAGCAAAGAAAAAATAAATGTCCTCAGCACTCAGCAATAAATTCAGGCGTTTTATTCAGCTATCAAAATGAAATGGCAACGTTTTGACAAGTATGTGACTTTTTCAAGCCTCACACAGCACGGTGTCATTTGCCATCATGTGACTCAGGACACTGTTCCACCTACTGTCATCTCCAAAGCTGTGTCACCCTTTGAATTGTCTCATTTTTACTATATTGTGTTAATTTGTCGTAATGTCATTTTCATTGCTTACTTTATATAAATCACTAGTCATTGTAAGGCATCCTGGCTATGTGTACTATTTACATAGTATAAAAAAGAATAAAAACATTTTTTATATCTACATAACATAGCTGTTAATACTTGTATAAATATGTGCAAAAACATCAATTACTATACAGCTGTGCACAAATGTGCATGCTCAATAGTTGCATTGAAGGTCAGTTAAGAAGTGTAAGAATGGTGTTGCTTTAAAAGTGTAGGAATGAGCAGGAAAATTCCATTGGTTTCCATGGTGATCATTCCACTTATAGAACTTTGTTCCCAATCGCTTTTTATAAATAACCTCAAAACTGTCTACATCAACAGAGTGTAAAGCTGGAGAGCGCCACACAGTCAAATATTTTTAGGGTTCCTCTTTACATATATCTTCTGTGCGTAACCATTCTATTCTTGGTGTTCTAACAGGAGAGATCATTGATATATATAATCTGATAGATTGTGATGTTTTTATACTTGCATGTCTGTGTCTACATAGATTCAACAACAGCTACTGTAGCCTTAATATACTTTCCAAGAGCAGTTTGTCAAAATGTAACATGAATTTAAAGACAACAATAGTACAACAAAATAACATTTTTATCTGCCTTTAATTCTACGCTTTCTCCACATGGTAAGCAGCAAATATTTGCTGTAAATATTTGTCGAAACATTCAGCTTAGCTTTGAAAATACGTCTCTAGAAAACGCAATTTTATCCTCGCCAGTTCTAATCCTTGAAGCCGTGTGGAGGGTAAATGATTTTAAAATATAAAGCCTCATGGTAAATTTGCATTTTAAAATTAATTGCATCTCTAATTATATGTCGCATAAAAAACATGACTTAAGTAAATATAACTTACAGTAAGCTGCTAGACACCCACAGGACTCTTCCCAAGAGCTCTATGTCAGAAAAGTCCAGTTAAATAATCCATCCTTGTTGTCATCATTTATATGAGTAAAATCTAACTGGGAATAAGTCACCATATGGTTACACAACAGATTTTTTTTTAAGCTTGCTTCATAAAAGCAAAGAAACTATGATGGTAGTTCTTTAATTGTAGTCTCTCTGCAGAAAAACACAATTACTCATTAATTGGTTAACACTTTCGCTACCAGAAATGTCTTGTAAAAAGGCTTTGAGATCACAGCAATAATCTTAGCAATGTCTTCAAATTACAGAAATAGTACAAGTTTCATTTGTTTTTATTATTTTCTAAAAAGAAAATAATAATACCATCATTTGCAGATCACATTTTTTTTTTATTTTTTTTTATGTGTTAGAATTCTGTAAGTAAAATGCTATTTTTCCAAGATTTTCTATATCTTTATTTTTAATAAATATTTATTTTTGCTGGAAAAATTCTATTTTGGCTGAATGAACTACTTTCTTTTGCAATGCCACCCAGCTTAATTTTCCATTAATTCTAGACCATAGAATTCCATCGACCTTTGGGTAATGGGTTCAAGGTCGTCATTCTTCTCTGGCTTTTGGACAGAAGTATTACATGGAGAACTGAACTAGAAGCAAATCTTTTCAGTTGCAGCTCCTCTAGGGATGTTTGAAAGGGTCCATATTCTTCGTATGCAACCATTATGGCAATGAGGCAAGTTAGGGGGTTACCATGGTTTGGAAGCGTGGTGGATTTCAGATATTCATTGAAGACCAGTGTGATCATCCATATGAATGGCATTCATGTCTCACTATGTTCACTAAACATAGCTAGTGATTGCTTTAATTACGGATTTGGAAAAAATGCAGACTCATCACAACTCACTCAGAGTTATGTACAAAAGTGTGAATTCAGAGTATTGCAAATTTTAGGACAAAATCCCCAAATCAGAAAACTTTAGTCAGTTGTGTTTTTAGTTTGCTATTTTAAACATTTGAAATTAGCTTTGGTTTCTTGACATTGAGACTTTAGTGATTATCATGTTTTGAAGTTTTGTTTAGTCAATATAGTGGCTGATTTACAGTATGGGCCTTTTTTCATGGCGACGCTTTCCTGGTGGCAATATAAGAACAGTACTTTCTAGTAGTTTCTAGTTATTTAAGCTTCTCTTTGCTTATATCACTACATACACTTAGCCATCAAACTAGTTACATACCAGAGAAAAGGTTTGGTATTGGTACAAGGGAAATAATCACCTAGGATAAAATATTTTTGTATTTCCACAATAACCTGAAAAACTTGACAAAATAAAGAAAATTACAAAAGACACCAAGTTAGCAGACCAACATTATTAAGTACAAAAAAAAGTAAAATGTACCATAGCCGTTTCATATACTGCTTGCCAAATATACATTACATCCCCTGCGTGGGAACACTGTGTCCTAAATTGATTTAAATAAAACCGGATTTAACACAAAAAAACAAAACAAAAAACAAATATTTTCACTTTAACCAAGTACTTGTTAATAAAGGGGCTCATGTACTAATCCCCCCTGCAAAAAAACCCCAAAACTCTACCTTGTTGGGGATAGGAAATAATTCAACACCTAATTTCTGGGAATTTGTATTTTACTGCTCAGCAAAGCTTAGGGTTATGAAATTTCTCCCCCTTGGATGATTCATTTTTGCTATCGAATGTAACCATGTCTACATATTCAGTTACTTTTTTTGTATTTTTTGCAACGTTCAGTCAATGAGATCCTATTAAACCTGTATTGGTGTATTGGTTGAAGATGTATGTATGTGTAAATGCGGCACTTTCATTGTGGTATGGCAAAAGTGAAGGTTTGATATTTTTTTTAGTGGCTTGTTTTTTTACCACCAGGTACCCATGGTCACTACTGTAGAATTTACACGTCCACATTAGAAATATCAACTTTGCCTTTACCTGGAAGTAAATGATAAGGTGAAAAGGATCTGGTTTGGACACCACTGACAGCCTACTAGCACCATAACCACTGCAGTGGTCTGTAGTGATTATGTAGTTTACACTTACCCTTTAAATCATTGCTAAGATTATCTTTGAAAGGGCATTTATTCATTGAAAGTCAACTCGTAAGTATTAATTTACCTTTCATATTAAACCATTTAAATGTATCGGATCCAGCATCTTACAAGGCCACTGATGTTATCCTGTATATCATCATATTAAAAAGTATCTCGTGATCTGCACTGAATGCATGTTGATGATGCATATACTTCCTAGAGTTGCTTACTTGCTACAATGCACTCTTCATTATTCCGTCAAATAAAATCTTGATTTCTGGTGACTTTATCCAGCATATAACCAGAACTCTACTTTACTGAAATTTGTCCTTATATGCGGAATCACCAAAAACAGTTACGCTAGTAGCTTTGCCTTTGGGTATCAACACTTAGTGAACAGAAACATGTTTTTTTTTCCTGTAGTATATGAATGGCTCATTTTAATGCACAGAACACTGTACCTCTGTTACTTAGAAAGAAGCATGAAAGATCTAATGCATCTAAAATGTAGTAGGTGTCACTTTTAAAAAGTAAATAAAATAAAGTTTGGATCAATGCCGTTTACATCAGAACTCTTTCTAGCAGGTCGACACACACACACACACAAAATGAAACTTTTTTTTTTGATTGAGAAGTGAAAGGTGTTTTTCTCACCTGCAGTTGTAAAAGGTGATAATCTCACTTTCTTTGCATGCTGCTGTTGTCAAGTACAGAGTCACAGAGACACGCTCGTAAGGACTGCCCTTGAGAATAAGGGAAGAAAGCAAAGCATGAAACAACAGCAATCTTTTAAAGAAGCACATAACATAAAAAAAGGTGTTCTTAAGTTAGTAGCCTGCAGCTCTGTCAGGTAACATTTCCTTGCATGCCTCTTGTCTCCCCCTCCACCACATTCTATTCTTGCTCTAACTACCCAAGATATCTAATCATCATTTTTTTAAAGACATATCTCCTGTAGCAGAAACATTAAGTGAATAGTGGGGTCAAAGGCAATAATTAGGAGCGGCTGGACAGATGTCTGACAGCGTCTCTGTGGCTTTATGTCCAAGGTTTTGCTAGTCAGCAGGTACTGAGTGATATTAATTCAAGTCACATCATTTTCTGCTGATGACAGCACAGAACCTTCATCCATCACATTTACATTTCAAACTGCCACCCTGCTGCGATTGATTAATTATTTATCAATCCATGGTCATCTCAGAGTTCTCCTCGTCTCACATTTAAAATGTACATCCAATGTCTTTTATCAGCAGGAACACAGATACGTGGACTGGATCACTCTCAAAGAAAATCTGGCCATAAGCATTTTTATTATCCAAACACCCCCAAAATGTTCTAACGTCTACAGAAACATTATGGAAATTATCTTTTAGATGCTCATCGCTCTATTATGTGCAAATCCAACATAAAACAAGACTGAGATAAGGTCTCGTGGAAAGTTATTGCACTTCTGGATATTGTTATGGCACAGAAAGTTCGTTCAAGTAATTCAGGAGAAGAAGAGTTTCACTTTGTAGCTTAGCAGAAAAAAAAAAATCGTCTTCCCATTGCTCATTATGTTCGAATTATTTAATGCAGTGTCGAAGGCATCTCAATATATTACATGACTTTAATAGAAAATGTAAAAGTTAAAATTTTTCTTTTAAATAGTGAATTGCTAAAATGGTCCACCTGTCTATTTATTTGCCAGTCTTGTTTATAACTGAGCTATGATACCAGATGGACATCCCAATAATTTAACTGTATGGCACATGATTTAGAGGTGAAACGGTAGTTTAATGTTTATAAATGATCCAAGTATCTAGTGTTTCAGTGGTCACCAGAAGGCAGGTCCTTATCTACTGTAGAGCTGCACCTTCTATGATACTTCAACAGCTTAGAATCTTCCCTTTGGGCACTCAAGGAATACAAATGAAAATGTAAAAACTTTACCATAAATTAAGCACTTTTAGAATTTTTAGATATACCACGTGAACACATCTACATGTGTATTTGTCTCATAGGTGTTTTGAAAGACTATCAAGGGTTTTATTAACCCTGGAACAAACCGATGACACACCATTGGAACAAACCGATAACACACTTCATTACTAGAGGAGTAGAGATGTTCCGAATAGTTCGCTGGCGAATAGTTCCTGGCGAACATAGCTTGTTCGCGTTCGCCACGGCAGGCGAACATATGCGATGTTCGGTCCGCCCCCTATTCGTCATCATTGAGTAAACTTTAACCCTGTACCTCACAGTCAGCAGTCACATTTCAGCCAATCAGCAGTAGACCCTCCCTCCCAGACCCTCCCACCTCCTGGACAGCATCCATTTTAGATTCATTCGGAAGCTGCATTCTTTTTTTTTTATTTATTTTTTTAGACAGAAGTGTGTTATATTTGAGCATGCTAGGCTGAACGTGCGTATATCATGGCTAGTTGCACTCAGGGTATGAGTATATAGCTGTACATTGTTGTGAAAGATGTCTGTCATGTTTAGGGTGTAGCTTGCACGTTACCAACTGTGTATTTATATCAGCAGCTCCACCACTAGTTATAAATCAAGTGTGAGTCGCCCCATGAGATGAGACTAGTGAATAACATAATACATGAACGGTTAAGGTAAAGGCATAAAGGGGCTCATGTACTAATCCCCCCTGCAAAAAAAACCCAGGAAATAATTACTACGACAATAAACTCTTTAGAAGGTGATATAATGACATGCATAAACGCTTGCTACTTTACGATTAGTTAATGTGCAGAGAGCAGTTCATGTGATCAAAGGCATGGTGTGGAGGATCGGCTATAGTGGGACATGCTTGGCAGGCTGCTGTTTACTGCTTGTGCCCTTCGGGCGCCAGGTGCAGACCCTGGGAGTCCCTGATACCTGGAACAACAAAGGCAAGTCTCTGGCTGAGTGCCGGGTTCGTGGCTTGAGGTGGTGGAAGCTTGTTTTGTCGGGTGGTTGGATCTGTCCCAGTGGTGCTCACGTCCGGTGCGGGATTGTGGTGGCTTAAGGTGGAGGCGAGTGCTTGACGTGGGGTAGGCTCTGCATTTCTGTTTGTGCCTCCGGTCCCATCTTCGACGCCTTTTGCGTTGGTGGATTTTAATGGGGACTGCTTCGCTTAGCTGTGGTGGAGCTTGTTGGGGCTGTGGTGGAGCTTGTTGGGGCTTCCTGCTTGTTATTTGCTTCCAAAATTGATTAAAGAGTCTGTCCAGCTTAGACTCAATATCCTGCCATGCTTTGCTGGTACCAAGAGGACACACGGCTGCCACCATATTGGGAGAGTCGCAGATGAGTATGTCAGCCTAGGCGGCTGTGCTCTGTGCGTCCATTAGCTCCAGACAGCCTCTCAGGGGTGGACCGGGATAACCCCCACCGGTCCGAGGGAGGGGTAACGGAGCTCCTACCGGGAAGTAGCTGCTCCTGGGCATCCCAGGATCGGGAGATCAGCCGCCTCTCCCGCCCGGTGAGCACCAGGCCACACTTTCCACGCGGAGGTAAGTAAGACTCTGTCGAGTTGCTGACCGCTATTAAGCATGTCGGGTCGGTCAGGTAGGAGCAACATTGCTGGGTCATCCCCTTCTGGGGTGAAATTCGCTTGTTGATAGCTGCTTAAAGCAAGATATTGAGGGAGCTCACATGAAGTATGTCTTTCCTCCATGACTGCTAGGCCCGCCCCCCTGGAAGCTGCATTCTTAGTGAGAGGAGGGACAGTGTCGCTGCTGCTGATTTATCGATAAAAAAATCGATAGCTAGGCTAGTGTATTCAGTGTCCACTACAGTCCTGAAGGACTCATCTGATCTCTGCTGTAAGGACAGCACCCCAAAAAGACCTTTTTAGGGCTAGAACATCAGTCTGCTTTTTTTTTTCCTGTGTAATCTAATTGCAGTTGCCTGCCTGCCAGCGTGTGTGTCAGGCTCCCAGCATATACTGTGCCCACTTGCCCAGTGCCGCCACTCATATCTGGTGTCACAATAGCTTGCATTGAAAAAAAAAAAATGTTTTTGACTGTAATATAATAGCAGTCAGTTTCCTTCACACGTGTGCGTTTCAGGGCCTGCCAGGGCACAGTGTCACACCTGTGCAACTCATATCTGGTGTAACAGTAGTGTACATTTAAAAAAAAAAAAAATTTTGACTGTAATAGATTGAATAGCAGTTAGTGGTCTGCAAGCGTGTGTGTCAGGCCTACAGCGTCTACTCTGCCAACGTCTGCCAGTGCACAGTGCCACTCATATATGTTGTCACAGTAGCTTGCACGCATAGTACCACTAATCAAAAAAAAAATGACAGGCAGAGGCAGGCCACCCCGCAGGGGCCGTCGTGGTCGTGGTGCTGTGATTCCCTTTGGCCCTAGAATAATGCCCAGTGTTCAGAGGCCACATACCCTGAACTCGAAAAGTTCTGAGGACATAGTTGACTGGCTAACACAGGACACCCAATCTTCTACAGCTTCCACTCGGAACCTTGACGCACTATCCTCCTTCAGCTTAGCTTCGGGCACCTCTCAAGTTACCACTCGCCCGCCTGCCGCCACCACCAACACTAGCACCACAGCCGCTTCACTTGATCTGTCAGAGGAGTTATTTACACATTAGTTGGAAGAATTGAGCGATGCGCAACCATAATTGCCAGAGGATGTAGATAACAGGGATATGTCTCAGTCAGGCAGCATTACACACATGGACGTACGGTGTGATGATGATGATGTTGTACCCGCTGCTGCTTCCTTTGCTGAGTTGTCAGATACAAGTGAAGCGGTTGATGATGACGATGCGTCCGTGGATGTCACGTGGGTGCCCGCTAGAAGAGAAGAAGAACAGGGGGAAAGTTCAGATGGGGTGACAGAGATGAGGAGGAGACGAGTTGGAAGCAGGGGGAGGTCGTCACAAGGAGCTAGTGGCACAGTCAGACAGCATGCATCGGCACCCGAGGTGACACTGCCACGACTTGCAGGCAGGCCTGCTGCCCCCTCCTCTACTCCTCCGACTCCATCCTCTTCCATAACCTCCTCGGCTGAGTCCTCTTCTGCTGCTGCGTCTTGCTCCACATCAACGGCACCCCCCCAGCTTCCCAGGTACTATTCCACATCCTGGATACGGCAGTGTCACGCCGTCTTGGGGTTGACTTGCCTGAAAGCAGAGAGTCACACCGGACCAGCACTCCTGTCCGCCCTGAACGCATAGGTGGATCAGTGGCTGACTCCGCACCAACTGGAGATCAGCAAAGTGGTTTGTGACAACGGAAGAAATTTGTTGGCGGCATTGAATTTGGGCAAGTTGACACATGTGCCGTGCATGGCACATGTGTGTAATCTGATCGTACAACGCTTTGTGCATAAGTACCCAGGCTTACAGGACGTCCTGAAGCAGGCCAGGAAGGTGTGTGGCCATTTCAGGCATTCCTACACGGCCATGGCGCCAGGGGCGTATTAGCCACGAGGCAAGCAAGGCATTTGCCTTGGGCGGCATTTTCCAGGGGGCGGCAAAAAACGCCGCCCCCAAATGCCCAAGGCAAATGTCCTGTTAGCCTTGCGGCTAACAGACATGCTGGGCTGGTTGCTGGTTGTTGGGCGGCCGACGAGGGAGCTCTTCCCCTGAGCTCTCTGCTCAGCTCCCTCACGCGCCGCCCGCAGAGTGAGACTGGGAGCCGGAATATGACGTCGTATTCCGGCTCCACCTCCCAGCCTCACTCTGCGGGCGGCGCGCGAGGGAGCTGAGCAGAGAGCTCAGGGGAAGAGCTCCCTCGCCGGCCGCCCAGCCTGCCCGCCAGTGCCGTCCTGCAGCCACTTGACCACCAGGGAATTGGAGAACCCCCCCACCCCCAGCATTCCAAAGGTAGGGGGAGGGGAGGGGGAGTAAATAAAAAAAAAAAATGTGTTAATGTGAGTGTGTGTGTGTGTCTCTGACTGTGTGTGTCTGATAGTGTGTGTGTGTGTGTGTGTGTGTGTCTGTTAGTGTGTGTGTGTGTGTTAGTGTGTGTGTGTCTGTTAGTGTGTGTGTCTGTTAGTGTGTGTCTGTTAGTGTGTGTGTGTCCGACTGTGTGTGTCTGTTAGTGTGTGTGTCAGACTGTGTGTTTGTTAGTGTGTGTGTCTCACTGTGTGTGTCTGTTAGTGTGTGTGTGTGTCCGACTGTGTGTGTTTGTTAGTGTGTGTCTGACTGTGTGTGTTTGTTAGTGTGTGTGTGTCCGACTGTGTGTGTTTGTTAGTGTGTGTGTCCGACTGTGTGTGTTTGTTAGTGTGTGTGTCTCACTGTGTGTGTCTGTTAGTGTGTGTGTGTCCGACTGTGTGTGTTTGTTAGTGTGTGTGTCTGACTGTGTGTGTTTGTTAGTGTGTGTGTGTGTGTCCGACTGTGTGTGTCTGACTGTGTGTGTCTGTTAGCTAGTGTATGCGTATCTGTCAGTGAATGTGTGTGTATTTAGAAGGCGGGGCAGGGGGGAAGGGTTGGGTGGGGTGGCGCGCGCGCGCGGGGGGGGGGGTGTCTTAGTTTTGTCCTGCCTAGGGCAGCACAAAACCAAGATACACCACTGCATGGCGCACTTTCCAGATATCCAGCGGCGAAACAACATGCCAGTGAGGCGCTTGATTTGCGACAGCCCGACATGTTGGAATTCAACACTCCTAATGTTCGACCGCCTGCTCCAACAAGATAAAGCCGTTAACGACTATTTGTATGACCGGGGTGCTAGGACAGCCTCTGCGGAGCTGGGAATTTTTTTGCCACGTTACTGGACGCTCATGCGCAATGCCTGTAAGCTCATGCGTCCTTTTGAGGAGGTGACAAACCTAGTCAGTCGCACCGAAGGCACCATCAGCAACATCATACCATTTGTTTTCTTCATTGAGCGTGCCCTGCGAAGAGTGCTGGATCAGGCTGTAGATGAGCGTGAAGAGGAAGAGGAAGAGTTGTGGTCACCATCACCACCAGAAACAGCATTATCAGCATCGCTTGCTGGACCTGCGGCAACGCTGGAAGAGGATTGTGAGGAAGAGGAGTCAAAGGAGGAATGTGGCTTTGAGGAGGAGGAGGAAGACCAACCACAACAGGCATCCCAGGGTTCTCGTTGTCACCTATCTGGTACCCGGGGTGTTGTACGTGGGTGGGGGGAAGAACATACCTTCAGTGAGATCACTGAGGACGAGGAACGGGACATGAGTAGCTCGGCATCCAACCTTGTGCAAATGGGGTCTTTCATGCTTTCGTGCCTGTTGAGGGACCCTCGTATAAAAAGGCTGAAGGAGAACGACCTGTACTGGGTGTCCACGCTACTAGACCCCCGGTATAAGCAGAAAGTGCCTGAAATGTTACCGAATTACCACAAGTCGGAAAGGATGCAGCAGTTCCAAAATAAATTAAAAAGTATGCTTTACACAGCGTATAAGGGTGATGTCACAGCACAACAGGAATCTAACCTCCTAAGTAATCCTCCTCCTCCCACGACCACGCCGGCAAGGACAGGACGCTTTACAGAGCGTTGATGGAGGACATGCAGAGCTTTTTAAGTCCTACACATCGCCACAGCCCTTCGGGGTCCACCCTCAGAGAACGACTCGACCGATAGGTAGCAGACTACCTCGCCTTAACTGCAGATATCGAGACTCTGAGGAGCGATGAACCCCTTGACTACTGGGTGTGCAGGCTTGACCTGTGGCCTGAGCTATCCCAATTTGCGATAGAACTTCTGGCCTGCCCCGCTTCAAGTGTCCTGCCAGAAAGGACCTTCAGTGCAGCAGGAGGTATTGTCACTGAGAAGAGAAGTCGCCTAGGTCAAAAAAGTCTAGATTACCTCACCTTTATTAAGATGAATGAGGGATGGATCCCGAAGGGGCGATACATTCGACTAAAAAAGGCCTGATGAGGGAGACGTAACAGGGATTAAACTCATAAGAATTGTACTACTTAACACACTACTCTTATCTGGTGGCACATTAGATTACACGCGCAGTGCCCCAAATTTGAAGTAGGAGGACCAACCAAGCATCTTTTTCTATCTCCCGGTTCCTAAAATCGATGCCATATTCACGTCCCCTGATAGGGGCCATAACAGGGATTAAACGGATAAGAATAGTACTACTTAACACACCACTCCTATCTGGTGGCACATTAGATTGCACGCGCAGTGCCCAGAATTTGAAGTAGGAGGACCGACCAAGCATCTTTTTCCATCTCCCAGTTCCTAAAATTGATGCCATATACACGTCCCCTGATAGGGGACGTAACAGGGATTAAACTGATAAGAATAGTACTACTCAACACACCTTATAATAACGCAGAGAGAGGCAATGCAGAGAGAGGAGTCTGATGAAGAGGAGTCAGAGGAGGAAGGTGGCTTTGAGGAGGTGGAAGACCAAACACAACAGGCGTCCCAGGGGGCTTGTTGTCACCTTCCGGGGACCCTTGGTATTGTACGTGGCTGGGTGGAGGAAGAGACCTTCAATGACATCAGTGAGGACAAGGAACAAGACATGGCTAGCTTGGTATCCAACCTTGTGCAAATGGGGAGTTTGCGGTTATGCAAATGGACTGTTTGCGGTTGTTTGCGGTGCGTTAAACGGGGAGTTTGGTCTGTCACTGTGAAGCGGGCGTAACCCTTACACTACCTGATCGATAAAACATCATACCTGATGTTTTAACGCACGTTATTCCAAACAATTTAGGAATGTTAGGTGATGTATGCGCTTTATGGATTAAACCCAGACTCTGCATCAACTATGTAATTTTCCATGGGAGTTTTGCCATGGATCCCCCTCCGGCATGCCACAGTCCAGGTGTTAGTCCCCTTGAAACAACTTTTCCATCACTATTGTGGTCAGAAAGAGTCCCTGTGGGTTTTCAAATTTGCCTGCCTATTGAAGTCTATGGCGGTTTGGCCGGTTCGCCCGTTCGCAAACATTTGCGGAAATTCGCGTTCGCCGTTCGCGAACGGAAAATTTTATGTTCGCGACATCTCTATAGAGGAGTGCTGACCTGATTACCTCTTTCTTATGTATATTTGGAGCAGTGTTCACTATCGGTTTCACTCTAGTGGCAGGGGGCACTTTTTTATTTGAGCTAGTTTTTTTGTAGGTGATGGATGTCAAGAATGATCCTTTAGCATATTTAACTGGATCAGATGTTTTATCTGGATTAGGACAAAGCTATCACCCCTTGACTACTGAATGCTCTCAGATCAACTGCCTACTTACTCAGTATTTCTCAGTTACTTTTTCTAAAGATTTATAAGTTGGCAACTCTGTAGCTTTTTACCTAATAAAAGTTACTTTAGTTTACTCCTGCTGTTTTTCACACATTCGCTACCATTCAGTTCCAGCTCTCCCCTGGCTGTTTCCTCTTCTTTTTAGATAGCTGCTCTTTGAAACCTCTGAAACCAAACTAAATAGGAAGACATTTTATAGAAACCTGGCTTGAGAAAGACCTAATAGTAGGACCGACTAGTCAACATGTTTTGATGGTAAAGCAGTAGGGTCCCAACCCAATATTGATTACACAGACATCTCTTGTAGTTTATCTTATTCCAGAATGAGGATTTTAGACAAAGTTTGAAGTGGACGCTTGATCTACTCCAACAATTTTCCTAAATATGCATAGGAAACATGACTAAAGTATCGTTCCCTAGCTTTCAAGAGTAGTGAATCATGCCAAACCACCAATGCATTCTTACAGATACGAAGGATTCATGTAGGATGTAAGGTGTACACAATTTGAATATACTTTTAAAGGGAGTTCTGCTCCAACGTCATATCGTTTCATAAATAGCAGATACATTCCTAACATAATCTATCAGAAATACTGATATATTGAAAGACATTGAAGATGACGTAGTTGTATGTAAAGTGCATCCCCAATAATACAATTGTTTGAAGTGAGTCTGTGTATGTTAGCTTACATAAAATCTTTAAATGCCCAGACAGCTTTCAATCTTATACAAAGCTTTCATAAACTAGTATGATGATCTGTGTAATGCTCTCTGCTTACCAAATCAGCAGAAAGTTACTAATATCTGATGCTATACAGCCACGTGCAAATACCAGCATAACGATAATACCTCACTACACTACATTGGTTGCCAATTTATTATTGTAAGGAATAGCAGTCATCTATCTTTAGGGAATGATTCCTCTATCAGATTCTAAAGAAAAAGAACTTGGCAAAATGAAAGAAGCCATTGGTTATGGTAATGACTACATTCAGATGAAGAGTGGCTGCAAATAATGGTAATCTCTGAAGAAAGGGATATAGGGCTGAAACTTAAACATTTTATTTTTCTGTTGAATTATGATTATAATGTTGTAGCACAAAACATAATGCTCTCTATTACTACCAGTACAAGGAAATTATCATTATCACAGCAGCAGCCTACAGGGAAATACAAGTAAGAATATTATACGTTTAACTCTTTATTTCCTGGAACCCGACTAACTCCATAGCATTCTACTAGGAAAAATATGCGTTTTAATTTTTGATTTCCTGAAGTCCCAATTCAACCTAAAAACATCTGACCTTACATATATGTGATTTTCTGAAAACTGCCATCACTCTTCTATTTAGCTATTAACCCCTTAAAGACCAATACTGTTCTTCACTGTCATCTCAATTTGGTCCTTGAAATCTTTATTCCAGAGTGGAAAGTTCTGCTAATTTATCATCAGCAGCTTTGTAGAGCATTGATGTGACTAAACGAGCAAGGCATTCCCTTTGGAATAGTATTTGTAAAGACCAACTTATGATGAAGACATAGACAGTCACAGGTCATTAAAGGGTTTACATTATTCCAGAACGTCTACTTTCCTAGCAAACATATATTTAAACAAGTTTAGTGATATTCAAAACCAAGCTAATAGCTTAGTTCAGAAATTCAGAAACCTTTACAGAGCAAACATCTCTGCAGATGAAATTGGACAACCATATTGTAGGTTAATGAGGATAACTTAATAGTGAAAAGGCTAAAAGAGTAAAATCTATTGCTCTCAAATACAGGCACTTGAAAAAAAAGTATGGCAGGTAAGTTGTCTCAGACAGAATGTCCACTTTCCTGAGGCTCAGAGTTAATTATCATGGTTATTTGACACAGTTTCATCCTTCAGCTCTTTATTGATCATTTAAGGCCTTATGAAGCACTATGGAATTCAACGATTGTAAGACAACAACATTCATGTATAGTGCAGTTTATTCAACAGACAGTGAGTGGCACGCAGCTGATGACTGACTACAAAAGTTAAGACAAAGTTAAGACAAAACAACAATTATAAGAAAAAAAAGGAATGATCACTATATGCTATATATGAGACACACAGAACTCCTTAGATAAAGTGTTCCCTAGAGACACTCAAGGTTACATGTGTTACAAACAGTGGCGTACACACAGCCCATGGGGCCCCAGTGCAAACATTTATCTGTAGCCCCCCCCCGCGATCCCTGCGACTGCGATATGTACGCCAGTGCATGCAGATACACACACACTTAAAGGACCACTACAGACACCCAGATCACATCAGCTCAATGAAGTGGTCTGGGTACCAGGTCCCTCTTGTTTTAACCCTGCAGCTGAAAACATAGCAGTTTCAGAGAAACTGCTATGTTTCACTGAGGGTTAATCCATCTCTAGTGGCTGTCTCATTGACAGCCGCTAGAGGATTTTCTGCGATTCTCACTGTGAAAATCACAGTGAGAAGACGCTGAACGTCCATAGGAAAGCATTGAGTAATGCTTTCCTATGGGCGGATTGAATGTGCGCGGCTCTTGCCGCGCATGCGCATTCGGAGCTGAGAGGCGGATCGGGGCGGAGGGATCCCCAGCGCCAAGGGAGTCACTGACACACAAACTAACACACACACTGACACTAACTAGCAGACACACACTCAATAACAGACACACACAAACTAACACTCACTGACATTCACTAGCAGACACACACACAGTAACACACACACTGACACAAAAACCAACACTAACACACACACACACACACACATGTTTTTTAAAAAAAATATGATCCCCCAGCCTCCCTGCCTTTAGGAGTGCTGAGGGGATTCCCTCAGGTCCAGTGGTGCTGCTGGGTGGCCGGTCCTGCGGGCGCGTGAGGGAGCACTGAAATCCTTCTGTTCAGCTCCCTCGCGCGCAGCTTACTGATGCCGGAGCCGGAATATGACATCATATTCCGGCTCCGGCATCAGTGCGGTGTGCGAGGGAGCTGGGCAGAGAGCACTCAGGGGAGAGTGCTCCCTCGCGCGCCTGCAGGACCTGCCGCCGGTGACACCAGGGCCAGCCTTGAGGGGCCCCCCAGGAGAAGAGGCTGGCCACACTGTTGTACATAACGGGTTGCAGGGCAGCCGCAACCCCTGCGACCCCGGTATGTACGCCACTGGTTACAAAGAAAAAAACAAAAAGGAAACGTGTATAAATCACCAAAAATTATAAAAAATGGTACAACCTGTGTAGTAATCGGTAGAAACTACCATAAACACCATATATCTGGGGGGATAAAAGACAAATATAGTGCAATACAATAAGCAAAAGCAAAGGGCTCGGGGACTGTAGAAAACTAGAAAATAGCAAATTCAGGCGTGTCTCCCTTAATAATAAGGTAATTGATGAATACAGGGAATCTTCCAGTCATAGAAATCCTGATATAGATGTTTTTTTCTTTGTAAAACAACAATTACAGCAGTGAAAGTATAATGTAAAGGTGGTCTCTATTCAACATAAAGTGACTTATAAGCTGATATAGGCAAACTGGAAAAAGATCCCAAATAGGGTTTAGCTGAAGATGTTACTCAGGTCAGTGATATAGATTTTGCAACTGGTTTCTCAACCCAGCACAACTCAATTTTAGTGCAATGATCTCAATGTATACACTGTTATGTTATACATCCCTTTTTTTAAAATTTGGATAGGGGATGAGTGCAAGAAGAGTTCATGATAAACAAGCTCTTCCTATGCGCAAACTAGGATCCATACATACCAATCACATTGAGGAGCAGTAACTGTCTCATACTATTAAACACTAAACTGCAATCATTAAAAATTACCATGCATTAGGTGCCTTTAAAACAAAATTCTCAACATTCGTCATATAATTAGTCCTACATGTACAAATGAAACAAATACTCTACAATATAAAATATTTGGAGAAACAGCATATACATAATATAGTGTGTTGTATAATATTACTATATTGTTTATAATATATAGTTACCTCTAGTTCCCTTCTTCAATACACATCATGGACACTTAGAGTGGACGGAGTGGCTGTGAACAACCACCTGGACCCAAACGCCATGAATGTGACCTCAAAAACCATAGTATGTGTTTTCATGGTAGGATTTGTGGAATGCTGCCATGTCATTTGTTGTATTGCACATACAAGCACAGCTGCTCTGCACTTCAAGTTTAGTAAAGATGAGTAAATCTCAAATAAGTTGCTCTTCTTTAAGAATTTAATAGCACTGTTTATATATTCTACAGTATTTATGATTTTTAATTTCTTAGGATAAAAGTTGTTCCCAACCATTTTTTGGGGTGGAAGCATACTTGACTGAGAGGAAAACTTCCAAGGCACACCATTTTTTCTTAATATCACAATCACTTGAAACCTTACTAGATTGATAGATGTAAATCAAGCTAAATTGGAGTTCCTAGTTTAAATTAATTGCCAAATGGAAATTTCAATTTTAATGTTGACACTTGTTAGAGAACACATTTAAGGACTGTAATCAACCTGATAAAACCCTGAAGTCATTAAGTTTGTGATACATTTTGAGGTGGTTTGAGGCATGGACTGTATGATCCAGAAGTGACCAGCTTGACATGCAAATGAACCCTGAAAAGCATCGTGTTTCAGATATGCTAAGCAAAGAATGCAGTATTAAACAGATATTTTTTGGAAACTATAATCCAAAAGGCATAGTGACCATTAGTCATCCATGGAATTCAGGTTTCAATCTTGTGGGTGTCATCGACATGACAACAGTTCTTGTCTGGAAATTGAAGTCTAGAGTATAGCTACAATAGGTACCAAAAGGATTGTAGTGAGGCAAGCACAGTAAAACTCCCCACAGTGTTAATTAGACATGTGCAATTTGTTTCGGTCCGAATGTGAATTTGGATGAATTTTGGGAAATTCGGACATTCGGATGCTTCCGAATGTCCGAAGTGCCGTCGTGCAGAATTGCCTAAGTGCAGAATTTGGAAAGTGCCCAACCGAATTGCCGAAGTGCTGAAGTGCCGAACTGAACCAAATTGCTGAAGTGCCACTGTGCTGATTTTCGGAAGTGCCGAAGTGCTTCGGATTTCTGAAAAGTGGCAAAACAAGAGAGAGGGAGGGAACATTTTGTGAATGATGGTAGGGTTAGGGTTAGAGGTAGGGCAAGGGTAGAGTTAGGGGTAAGGTTAAGGGTAGGGAATTGCCAAAGTCCCAAAAGTGCAGAATTGCCAAATTGCCGAAGTCCCGAATTTCGGAAGTGCTGAACAGAAGTGCCGAAGTGCAGAAGTCCCGAATTTCGTAAGTGCCGAACCGAACCAAATTTTTAGCCCATGCACATTCCTAGTGTAAATACAAAAATTACTATAGTTGTAGAAACAACTCAATCTTGAGTTTCTGTGCCCAAGAAGGACCCCAGAAGTCCATCTTGAGATCCGCACGTCATGTATAACAGTAATCTTTGTATTTGTATATGTTTTTGATCATGTGAAATATATAAAGGCAGTCATTCAATCCTGAGGAAGGTCCCTGCGAGGACCGAAATGTTGATTTTTTCCTTGTCATATGGAATAAACAGCATTTTTGATATTTGGAAATCCGAGAGTGCAGCCTGTATTTCTATTCAATTGGTATATACACACACATATACAAAAATATATATTTATGCGTATGCTAAACATAACCCATATTCTGTGATCTCAGTGTTTCACATGTAAGTTAGTTTAGCCTATTTATATACTGCTTACACAACACAATGTAAATTAATTACTACCATTACAGGTTTAATTAACACATTGGAGGTGATATTCATCTGTGTCTGAACAATAAGCCTTCTTATTAACCCCTTAATGTGTTATAAACCTCAATTTACCTAATAAATGAATACCTGTTTATATTTGTTTGTTGCTGCCGGCTGCTAATATCTAGAAATAGGTAAAAGTGTCAGAGTGCAGTCACCAAGCTGTGTACTGATCAAGCCTTTCATTGTTTATATGTTCAGTCATTAATGCTGTTGGGCAATGTGGATATAGTCACTTTTAATGTTTTGACTTGTTACTGCTATGAACATCCTCCTGTTCCTATCAATAACCCTAACAGCACACAGCTCGGTGACTGCACCAAGCTGAATGCTGCACAGACTGCACTAAATTCTAGATTTCTGACTATATTTTTTTTGTGGAGTGGTTTAAAAGGGTCTCTGCTCAGACATGGACTGTCATTGGGACAAACATCTGGAACACCTCTGTCAAAAAAGTACTACTCATGCTTTCCAGTTATATGTATAGTTTGTTATATTACATGTATGACTGGTAGGCAAACACATGACAAAAGTATTTTCAAGTGCACAGATTAAATATATGAGTGTGACATAATTTTCATCAAAATGTGCAGGATTATAAAGTTAACAGTCAATGAGTTGTATAAAGTTAACAGTCAATGAGTAGATACCCTTTTAAACCACTCCACAAAAAAAATATAGTTTAGAAATCTAGAATGAATAAATAACATACAAAATTGCACATGGTGGGAACAGTATGCTTGGCCTAGCCATTTATTCAGAAAACAGAAAATATTTCAGGACAGCTGAATATCGGCCAAATGTCTGCTCAGCTGGCAGAATTTTGTTACCGAAAAACTGATTTGGGTACTGAATTAGACTCACCAAAAGGGCAGAAAATGAACCAATCTGTGCACTGCAAAATAATATATATATATATATATATATATATATATATATATTGCAGTACAGTCTTCGGCGCATTTTCCTGCCATTTAGTTCACAGATCAAGTGAAAAAAGTAAACAATAGAGGGAAAAAAATATTTATATATTATTATTTATATACTATATAAATATAGATTTTGATTTAATGCTCCTCCTGGTTTCCCTCTATTGATCACTTTTCAGAATCATGATCTGAAATGGACGTGCTTGGTCATTGCAAGTTTCGATCGGTTCATGATTTGGGTACATTTTGGATCAGAGTTTGGGAATTCAAAAATCACCCGATTGGCCCACATTCAGAAGAATTGAAGAAGAACCAAAACTAATCTTCATGTCTAAATACATTTAAATTACAGACTGTATCCAGGCATCCCTTAAACAAATAAAATTATGTACATTTACGTAATTTTAAATGTTCACTTATTCATTTATCAGTAACAGAAACATTGGTTGAGAAAAAGGTTTTATGATGTTGAGGCATTGCTTATGTTACAATAGTACAGAAATGTTATCTAAAAAACAGCATTACCAGAAATTTGTCTCATGAAGTAAGAATGACAAAACTACATAAATAAACATGGTGAGACTCATTTGTTAGTCACATTTGTAAGAAACCTTTGTGGTATTGTAGGGTCTGCATCTAGTTAATACAGATACTTGATGGACCAGTGATGAAATAATAATTCATGACAAACTTTGAAGAAGAAAATAAACCTTTGAAGAAATCTTGAAAGGTCTTGCATTAAAATGGTATGACCAAGAATCAAAAAAAGTTAACTGCACACTATTCCAAATATCTATGCACATTTAAACATTAGAGGATTTTTAGTGCCATTCTAATGGCTATAAAAGTTTTAGCTCACCTTGTGGTGGAATCTCGGTAAAAATAAATTTAGTAGGCCGAGATTACCACGTGGCATGTGTACGTGCATATGCTGACGTATCGATCAGTTGGTTGCACGAGGCAAGATACGATCAGTAGTGTACGGAGCATGTGCAAGAATACAGGATGTAGTATTCCCCCTCCTCCATTGTGCTGGACAGGCCATGCGGTCAAGCAGGAAGTTAATTCTTATTTGTATTGATTGGTCAAGAGAATGTGCGGGTGGAGCTTAATATGGGAGGAGTTATGTGCCTATATAAGGAGCCTGCACTATTGTCCGGGGCTCAGAACTTGTGGTATTTTGGTGACGCTAGTCCCTCTGAGTCCCGATCGGTGATCCAATAAAGAATCTCTTCCTTCCTGAAGAAACCTGTGTCCATCTCTCTGTGCTTTGCTTCCGTCAGTTTCTCCGGTATCATTTGGTGCATTGGCCGGGAAGCTCATCGTTTAACGGTAGCTGAGAGGCAGAGGCGTGAGACGGTCTATCTTTGCCCACGTTCTCTACGGCTGCACCCCTGAACTTCTGCGTGGACACCGGTGTCTTGTCTAGACTAGCGTTCTAGCGTTCTAGGGTGTATATTTTGTTCGCTAGGTCGGAGGGACCGGGAGACTAAGCGGCGTCTGTGTAAATTCGGTTCGCTAGCTCTCAACCTATCTGGGCTAAGTGGGAAGGCGTGTAAATTTGGAACCCACTAGACTTTTGATAGTGCGACTAAGAGGCGTCTGTGTAAATTCGGTCCTCTAGCTCGCTATATATGGTGATTGGGCAGTGTGGCTAACCAAAACGTATGTAGATTGTTTTTAGGTAGTCCATTCAAGGTACTGGCCAATAGTTTAGTTGGGAATTGTAAATGTGATAAAGATTGTTTAGTAAAGTGTATATCTTGTTAGATAGCGCGAGCTCAGCCGTCTAGCGAGAGTGTTAATAGTGTGTTGCTGTATCATAGTGCACGGTACCATAACCCTGTATATTTACTGACACTGTATATAAGTACTAATCATTGTCGTCCATTGCATGTTTAACACCATAACCCCTAATAATTGTATTGTGACCTTAACTTGTGCTTTGACCTATGCTAACCGTACTGTAACCGCTATTTGTAAAAGACGATGTTACTGGGGTGTGTTATAGACGGGTAATTCGTATATAGAGAATTATAGCGTGGGTGACTGTATAGTTACGCCAAAGGGCATAATATTGATTATTTAGTGACTGGTGTAACAGCTGTGTGTGTACGGGAATTCCCTGAGTGTTTATTGTTATTGTGTACGTTTCACTTGGTAACCGTACCACGTGGTGCTGTTGCCAGAGGAAACGGGTGTGACTGTTGAATAAGTACGCGTGTATAGTATTCGTTGTCGACGACGTTCCATTGTTAAGTATGGGTGCGTCGCAGTCAACGATTCCGGATCCCTTAGGTTGTATGGTGAAGAATTTTAAAAAGGGATTCAAAACTTGTGATTTTGGGGTTAAAATGTCTCCTGTACGTTTGGTCACTTTGTGTACTAGGGAGTGGCCTACTTTGGTTGCGGCATGGCCGCCACGTGGCAGTTTGGATCCAACTCTGGTACAGCGCGTACACGTGGCTGTATCGGGTAGGCCTGAACTTTACGGCCAGTTTCCTTATATTGATTGTTGTAGACAGGCCGTAAATGACTCGCCAAAATGGCTCCAGACATGCCACGAGGAGCAGTGTCGCCTCATGGTAGCTAGGACTTGTTTGTCCACTAGGACTGGTGTTAGGCCCATTTTGGACACGCCCCCTGAGTCCGAGATCCCTTTGCCGCCCCCTTACTTTCCGTTAAGAGGAAGTGACGCAAATGCAGGAAGTCCTGCAACCCTCCCCTCATTACCCCCATCCACTTCCGCTTCCTCCTCCAGTACAGGATCCACCCCCCCTCGTACTAAATCTCCCCTTCCGGAATCAGAACCAACCCCCATTAAAAACGAATATCCTGATTTGGCGCCACTTCAGACTTCCGGTCAAGCTTCATCTAGCTCGGCTCGAAGTGTTATTTACAACCTTTTCCCAAAACCAAGCTCCCACATCCCCATACCCTATTTCTCCCCGACTGGAACCTATGACTGACGCCCCTCCACGTAGCCCCATACAGACCCGACAGCTGACCGGTGCCCAACAATTAAAACACTATCAGATGCCTCTTCGTCTGAATCCTGGGTCAGCCTATATCGATGCCGCAGGCCAAATGGCACATGCTGACCCAGTCTTTGTATATGTCCCATTCACGACAACCGATCTCTTAAATTGGAAGACCCACAATTCCTCGTATACTGAGAAACCACAAGCTATGACTGATCTGTTCACCTCAATAGTACAGACACATAACCTGACATGGGCTGATTGCCAGCAGTTATTAATGACTTTATTCAACAATGAGGAAAGGACAAGAATTAATCAAGCGGCCATTAAAGCACTAGAGGATAAAGCCCGTACTTTAAACCAAGCCAATCCATCAGCATGGGCCGCAACACATTATCCCAACACCGATCCCGATTGGAATGTAAATGGTGCTGATATGGTTCAACTCAGAGCCTATAGAGACGCTATAATTGCTGGCATGAAAGCCGGAGGAAAGAAAGCCATTAACATGTCGAAGACAGTTGAGGTGATTCAGAAAAGTGATGAAGCGCCCAGTGTCTTTTATGACCGATTATTGGAGGCATACCGCTTGTATACCCCCTTTAATCCGGAAGACGCAGACAATTCCCGAATGGTGAACTCCGCCTTTGTCAGCCAAGCTTACGGAGATATTAAGCGCAAGCTACAAAAGTTAGAAGGGTTTGCAGGTATGTCCATCACCCAACTAATGGAGGTAGCGAATAAGGTATACATGAATAGGGAAACAGAAAGTAAGAAAGAGGAAGAGCGCAAGATGCGTAGAAAGGCAGACATGCTAGCGGTAGCGATCGCAGGCGTAGATAGACGGGGCCCAGATAGAGGCGATAGTAGATGGAATGAGGAACCTCTAAGTAGAAATCAGTGCGCATACTGTAGGGAAGAAGGGCATTGGAGAAATGAGTGTCCTCGAAGAGAACAGTGTGAGAAAGACAGACCTAGGATAGGTTATGGAAACTTTAGAGGCAGAGCGAGAGGTAGAGGAGGCCCCGAAGGGAGTAATGGTAATAGAGGGAGCAATGGGATCAGTGGAAGTGTTAGGGAAGATAGATATATCCCAGCAGCGCAAAGGTCCCGCGATAGAGAAAGTAGGGACTTTGTAGGATTGGCTGACACGGTCATGGAGGACTATTGATACCGACCGGGCTCCATCCCCCTTGGTCGAGCGGAGCCTATGGTCGATGTATCAATAGGGGGAAAAAGGAGTGCGTTCATGATCGACACTGGTGCTGAACATTCAGTGGTGACTAATCTAGTTGCTCCTCCATCTGGAAGGACTATTACTGTAATAGGAACAACTGGAAGAAGTGCTGAAAAACCGGTTCTTAAAAGTCGACTCTGTACATTGGGAGGCCACGTAGTAAAACATAAATTCCTTTATATGCCTGAATGTCCAGTCCAATTGCTGGGACGTGATATGCTATCAAAATTACAAGCGCAGATTACGTTCCTACCAAATGGAACAACATCCTTAAAGTTTAATGGACCTTCAGGTATCATGACATTATCCGTACCAAAGGAAGAAGAGTGGCGACTTTATACAGCGTTGACTAGCCAAAACCCTAGGAGTGATGAGTCCTTATTCAACATACCAGGAGTTTGGGCAGAGAACAACCCACCAGGACTGGCCCGCAATATTCCACCTATTAAAATTGAACTAAAACTTGGGGTTTATCCAGTGAGCCTAAGACAATACCACATCCCGCAGAAGGCTAAGAAGAACATCCAATCCTATCTGGATAAGTTCATACGGTATGGTATCCTAAAATTCTGTACTTCCCCCTGGAACACCCCATTGCTGCCTGTTCAAAAGCCCGGTACGGATGAGTATCGACTTGTGCAGGACTTGAGAGCAGTCAATGATGCGGTTGTTAGTATACATCCAGTTGTACCCAATCCATATAACCTGCTTGCTTTAATTCCGGGTGGGGCTACTTACTTTACAGTCTTAGACCTCAAAGATGCCTTCTTTTGCCTCCGAATTGCCGCAGAAAGTCAATGTATTTTCGCTTTCCAATGGGAGAACGCTGTAACGGGCTCAAAACGCCAAATGACTTGGACAAGACTGCCCCAAGGGTTTAAAAATTCACCTACCCTATTTGGTTCAGCCCTAAGTCAAGATCTACTGGATTTCGAGTCCATCCCAGGAGAGTGTGTATTGTTACAATATGTAGATGACTTGTTGATAGCAGCAGTTACAAAAGAAATCTGTCAGCAAGCAACGCACGATCTACTACACATTCTCTGGAAGGCAGGATACAAGGTGTCTAGAAAGAAGGCTCAGTTGTGTTTACCAACTGTCAAATATCTGGGATTCCATATCTCTGAAGGTCAAAGAATTATGGGGCCAGAGAGAAAAGAAGCTGTCTGCCAAATACCAATACCCAAGAATAGAAGACAAGTGCGAGAATTCTTGGGGGCAGCAGGCTTCTGTAGGATATGGATTCCCAGCTACGCGATACTGGCAAAACCTCTGTACGCAGCTATCAAAGGTACAGAGCACGACCCCTTCTTATGGACCCAGGAACAGCAAACGGCATTTGAAGATGTGAAGAAGGCTTTGATGAGTGCCCCAGCATTAGGTCTACCTGATCACACACGACCATTCTACTTATATGTACACGAGCAAAGAAGAATGGCTGTGGGAGTATTGACACAGTACTTGGGATCATGGCAAAGACCTGTTGCCTACATGTCTAAGCAATTGGATGCAGTGGCCAGCGGACTTCCACCTTGTCTAAGAGCCGTAGCTGCAGCCGCCCTGCTAGTAGCTGAAGCCGATAAACTCACTCTGGGTCAAGAACTTTATGTACGAGTCCCACATGCAGTACAGACGTTGTTGGATTATAAAGGAAATCATTGGTTTAGTAACAGCCGTATGACCAAGTATCAAGCAATGTTGTGTGAAAACCCAAGAGTGCATTTAGAGACTGTAAACACCTTAAATCCAGCTACCCTTTTGCCACAACCTACTGAAAGTCAACATGATTGTTTGGAAGTAATGGATGAAGTATTCTCAAGTAGACCAGATCTTCGTGATTTTCCCATCCACCCCGATGTTCAATATTATACCGACGGCAGTAGTTATGTGAAAGAAGGGATCCGCTATGCAGGATATGCAGTAACAACAATAGACAAGGTGATAGAAGCTCGGCCACTGGCGAAAGGAACATCAGCACAAAAGGCAGAATTGATAGCACTGACACGAGCGTTACAATTGGCTGAAGGTTTAAGAGTGAACATCTACACGGACTCCAAATATGCGTTTTTAACCACTCATGCCCACGGAGCTTTGTATAAAGAAAGAGGACTACTGAATTCAGAAGGCAAAGAAATCAAATACGCAGCTGAAATCCTACAACTATTGGAAGCAGTGTGGGAGCCGAAAGAAGTCGGTATCATACATTGTCGAGCGCATCTGAGAGGAGATGGTGATGTAACCAAGGGAAATCGGATGGCAGATAGTGCAGCCAAGCGTGCTGCTGAATCAGGAAGACAGGAGTATGTGGGGCATATAGCTGCTCTTATACCAACTCCACTGTCCCAATGGACTCCAGTTTATACAGCTCAAGAAGAGGAGTGGTTGAAGACTGAACCAGGAAAGTATTTGGAGAACAAGTGGTATCAGCTAGAAGATGGAAGAATAGTCATACCAGCATCACTAGCGGTAGAAATTGTCCAAAATTATCACAACGGGACACATTCTGGGAGAGACAGTACTGAAGAATCTCTCAGAAAACATTTCTACATACCAAGATTGTCCAACTTGACTCAGGCCATTGTACGAAGATGTGTAACGTGTGCTAAAAATAATGCAAGACAAGGACCAGTAAAGCCACCAGGAGTCCAGTTTATGGGGGGACTCCCCATGTCCGATCTACAAATAGACTTTACAGTGATGCCTAAATCGGGTGGACATCGTTACCTGCTGGTAATTGTGTGCACCTATTCAGGCTGGGTAGAAGCATGTCCTACTCGTACAGAGAAAGCAGGAGAAGTTGTGAGATTCCTGCTACGAGAAATAATACCCCGATATGGACTACCCTGTTCTATAGGATCGGACAATGGTCCAGCTTTTGTTCATCAGTGCCTACAACAACTGACTCATATGCTTGGTATAAAGTGGAGGCTTCATACTGCATATAGACCCCAGAGCTCTGGTAAGGTAGAGAGAATGAATAGAACTATTAAGAACCAGTTGGCTAAAATGTGTCAGGAAACCCAACTTAAGTGGAACGTTCTCTTACCCATAGCTCTATTGCGAATCCGCAGTACCCCTACCAGAAGGATGGGCCTCTCTCCTTTTGAAATCATGTATGGGCGACCACCTCCCGTACTTGGTAACTTAAGGGGGGATTTGAGTCAGTTGGGAGAAGGAATTACCCGGCAGCAGGTTGTAGAGTTGGGTAAGACTATGGAGGAGGTACAGAAATGGGTACAAGATAGATTACCTGTGAATATTTATCCCCCTGTTCATAGTTATCATCCAGGAGATCAAGTGTGGATTAAAGAGTGGAATAATGTAC
Organism: Pelobates fuscus; assembly: GCF_036172605.1. Classification (NCBI taxonomy): domain Eukaryota; kingdom Metazoa; phylum Chordata; class Amphibia; order Anura; family Pelobatidae; genus Pelobates; species Pelobates fuscus. Next base: position 310,467,787 of record NC_086317.1, on the reverse strand, counting down.
CGTTAGGGCCCAAGTGGAGAGGTCCTTATGTTGTTCTTTTGTCTACCCCTACTGCGATAAAAGTAGCCGAAGTGACTCCGTGGATACATCACTCCAGGGTTAAACCAGCAGCAGTCGATTCTTGGCAAGTTACAGCAGATCCAGAGAATCCCTGCAAGATCCGGTTAAAACGCACTACTCAGTCGGAGTAACGAGGAACTATTGTGGATTACAAATTTTATTGTTACAGGGATTTGGTGAAGTGAGTGTTTTTAGACGGCCATAATAAAGCCTGTCCGCTTACCGACATATAGTTTATAAGCCAGGGAAAGTCTCGAAGGGACTCCTGTGAAAACGAGCAGAACTCCATTCCTTGCAGCCCTTACTTCCTGGAAGCTGAGGTGCCTTCGCACGGACGAAGACTGAGGATGACGGCGAAAGATGTGTTTTTGATAGTGTTTATTTATGTGTGTTTTTATATTCAGGAAGGTAGAGGTACCGACACTCCTAGCTGTGAGGTATGCATTAAGACTACGAGAACAGGTAACCATATTTCCCAAACCCTAATTTGGCATTCACAATACGAGTGTAAAGGAGATGTATCGAGATGTAGATACCTAAATATAGACTATAGTGTGTGCCATTTAGGAGTAGGAGAACCTAAGTGCTTCAGTCCGGAGTATCAACCCCGTACAATTTGGTTGACTCTCAGGAATGGAGATCCTCAGGGGACCCTAATTAATAAGACGGTGTTAGAATCCGTACATTCTTCGGGTGTTCTGCTATTTGATGCGTGTAAGGCGATATCAAGTGGTAGAAAGCCGTGGAATGTATGTGGGGATCTTAGATGGGAGAGGACGTATGGGTCTAATGATAAATATATTTGTCCCAGTAGTAAAAATAAATATGTGAGTCCTAGATGCCCAAATAAAGACTATAACTTTTGCCCATATTGGTCTTGTGTGGGGTGGGCGACTTGGGGACAGACAGTAGACAAAGACATGATAGTGACTAAGTTGCCTACCAGCCCATATTGTAGGTCTATGGAATGTAATCCCATCCATATACTTATAAATAACCCCGATAAGTTCTTAGACAAATATGGCAATTTATTTGGGTTTCAGATATACGGGACGGGTTTAGATCCTGGGACAGTATTGTTTATAGGGATAGAGACTGATACGGTATCCTCCCAAACTCATCAAGTATACCATTCCTTTTATGAAGAGATGAGCATAGATAATAAGATCCCCCATAATGCTAAAAACCTGTTAATTGACTTAGCTGAAAGTATTGCCGGTAGTCTTAATGTTACCAACTGCTATGTGTGTGGAGGTACTAACATGGGAGACCAATGGCCTTGGGAAGCAAAGGAGGTAATGTCCGGTTCTGAGGCAGTTGACCAATTCATATCTACACAAGCCGATTATCATATGAGTGTTAGAGGTAAATCTGAGTGGAGATTAAAGACCTCCATCATAGGTTATGTTTGCATAGCAAGGAAAGGAATAATGTATAATACTTCTGTAGGAGAATTAACTTGTCTAGGGCAAAAAGCTTATGATGATGATACAAAGAATACAACTTGGTGGTCGGCTTCAAATGTCTCAGAACCATCTAACCCGTTTGCTAGATACGCCAATTTAAAGGATGTGTGGTTTGATTTATCCATCACATCTACCTGGAGAGCCCCAGCAAATTTGTACTGGATCTGTGGTAAGAAAGCCTATTCGGAGTTGCCACAGGACTGGGAAGGGGCATGTGTGTTGGGTATGCTCAAACCATCCTTCTTCTTGTTACCGATTGAAACAGGTGAGACTTTAGGTGTTAAAGTGTATGATGTGAATCATAGGAAGAAAAGGGGACCCATAGAGATAGGCGCCTGGGAAGATGATGAATGGCCTCCCCAGCGTATCATAGATTATTATGGGCCAGCCACGTGGGCAGAGGATGGTACCTTTGGTTATAGAACCCCTATTTATATGCTCAACCGTATTATAAGATTACAGGCGGTGGTTGAGATTATTACTAACGAAACATCACAAGCGCTCAATCTTCTAGCGAAGCATAACACCAGGATGAGGACGGCAGTCTACCAAAATAGATTAGCCTTGGATTACCTTTTGGCAGTAGAGGGAGGCGTATGTGGGAAGTTTAACCTGAGCAATTGCTGTCTTCAAATAGATGACGAAGGGCAAGCAATAGCTGAGCTTACTAGCCATATGGTTAAACTAGCGCATGTGCCTACTCAGGTATGGAAAGGGTATAATCCAAGTAGTTGGTTTGGTAGCTGGTATGAGTGGTTTGGAGGGCTTAAGGCAGTGGTAGGTGGAGTCCTACTGATTTTAATGTTGTGTCTACTCCTGCCGTGTCTTATACCCTTAGTAGTTAGGTCTGTGCAAAGCCTGATAGAAAATATAGCAGAGAGGAAGGCTGCTGCACAGATAATGGCGATTTATAAGTATAAGGCTCTAGATCAGGGAGAACCAATGCAGGAAGATGAGTGTTAAAGATTCACATCATAGATAAGTCTGGTCTGGTTCATGGTAACCTGAGGTGTATGCAAACCCAGGTTAAGTGATGCCTCAAGTAATTGTAAAATATCAAGAGGCATCAAAGGGGGGAATGTGGTGGAATCTCGGTAAAAATAAATTTAGTAGGCCGAGATTACCACGTGGCATGTGTACGTGCATATGCTGACGTATCGATCAGTTGGTTGCACGAGGCAAGATACGATCAGTAGTGTACGGAGCATGTGCAAGAATACAGGATGTAGTATTCCCCCTCCTCCATTGTGCTGGACAGGCCATGCGGTCAAGCAGGAAGTTAATTCTTATTTGTATTGATTGGTCAAGAGAATGTGCGGGTGGAGCTTAATATGGGAGGAGTTATGTGCCTATATAAGGAGCCTGCACTATTGTCCGGGGCTCAGAACTTGTGGTATTTTGGTGACGCTAGTCCCTCTGAGTCCCGATCGGTGATCCAATAAAGAATCTCTTCCTTCCTGAAGAAACCTGTGTCCATCTCTCTGTGCTTTGCTTCCGTCAGTTTCTCCGGTATCAACCTGTTTTATCAAGGCAAACCTCTTAGGTGAGTCTGACACTAACAAGTCACCTTGACATGACAGGTGAGCTTATACTTACAAAGGCATCTGTATAGAGTGGGAGCAGAATGACCTTTATATTTCCTCTGCATAGATGCAGAGGGGCTGAGTGGAGCCCTGACAGATGCATTTTTGAGGTTAATTACTTATCCTCAAAGCTAATTTCAAACTTAAGGTAAGAATACATGAACTGACATCACTCTGGCCATCCAGATTTTGAGATCCATGCCCTACAAAGTACATCGTGAAGCAATGAGTTAAGCCATTGGGCCATATATATGAAGGTCTGATATCCTGAGGCAAAGTAGTAAGCAGTGGGCAACTGTCTGGTAATTTCCATAATGTTGGCACCTTATTTTTTGTTTTGTCATGTTAAATATGGTCTATAATTCTGACAACAATAGTATCCAATAAATTGAAATGAGTACATTCTTTATAAAATTGTAATGAATATGAGACATCCTTGGCTATGCCAAGAAAGGACCATCCAGCAAAACTCTAAATGGGTAGGAAAGCAATAGCCAGGGGAACAATAAGAGGCTAGTAGCATCTCCAAAAGAACTGGAATGATCCACAGTTGAAATAGGAAAAATGTGCACGAGACAATTATAATCTGAAAGAGGAGAAGGAAAAATGTGCACAAGACAATTATAATCTGAAAGAGGAGTTTCAGGTTTTCATAGTGTGAAGAAAACCATTGTTAAAGAATACCCAAATCAAATCATATGTGTTTGAAGAAACACTGATCAGCCACAACATCAAACCACCTGCCTAATATTGTGTAGGTCCCCCTCGTGCTGCCAAAACAGCTCTGATGCATCAAGGCATGGACTCCACAAGACATCTGAAGGTGCCCTGTGGTATCTGGCACCAAGGCATTAGTAGCAGATCCTTCAAGTTGTGAGCTGCGGCTTCCTTTGATCATATTTGTTGTTCCAGCAAGCATACCCCGCAGATGCTCAATCGGATTGAGGAATTGGTAGGTCAAGGCAAAACTTTGAACTCTTTGTCATGATCTTCAAACCATTCCTCAGCAATTTTTGCAGTATGCCAGACTGTATTTTCCTGCTGCTACTGCCATCAGGTACACAATTGCCATGAAGGGGTGTATGTAAACTGCAACAATCTCTAGGTAGGTGGTACGTGTTAAAGTAACATCCACATGAATGCCAGTACCCAAGGTTTCCCTGCAGAACATTGCTCAGAGCATAACACTACCTTTGCTGGCCTGCCCAAAATGCATCTGGCAGCTATCTCTCCCTCAGGTAAATAACACACCCGACCACCCACCTGATATAAAAGTAAAGAGGATTCATCAGACCAGACAACTTTCTTCAATTACTCCATAGTCCAGTTCTGACATTCACATTGAAGGTGCTTTCGGCAGTGGACAGGGGTCATCATGGGCACTCTGACTGGTCTGCGGCTATACAGCCTCATACGCAGCAAACTGCAGTGTACTGTGTGTTATAACACCTTTCTATCATGGTCAAAATTACGTTTTTAAGCAATTTAAGCTATAGTAGCTCTTCTGTGTGAACGGACCAGACGTGCAGGCTTTTGCTCCCCATGTGCATCAATGAGCCGTGGGCACCCAAGACCCTGATGCTGGTTCACCAGTTGTCCTCTTTTGATAGTTACCAAGCAAGCAACACAAAACAAGACTTGCCATTTTGGTGATACTCTGGTGATATAATCTAGCCATCACTATTTGGCCCTTGTCAAAGTCACTCAGATCTTTTCACTTGATCATTTTTCCTGCTTCCAACACATAAAATGCAGGACCTGACTGTTCACTTGCTGCCCAATATATCCCATCCATTGACAGTTTTCCTTGTCACAATATATTCAATGTTATTCATTTAACCTGTCATTGGGTTTACTGTTGTGGCTGACCAATGTAAATACTAGCTTTTTAAAAAGTGAATAGCTTAGTCAAAATGCACAGCTCTCCAACTGATAATCTCTGGAAAGACTTGAAAATTGCTGTTCACCAATGGTCCCCATCCACTGTCACAGAGCTTAAATAATTCTGTCAATACCGGTCTCAAATGGTTTAAGCCAGCTTTATATAGGTTGTTGAAATATGCCCACCAATACCTACAGTTCAAACCAGGCTCTGACTGGCCATCGGGCACACTAACAAATGCCCGGTGGGTCACGATGACCATGGGCAGAGGCCGGTCCTGTTGTATTCCCTCTGTGGCCAGTGGGGGAGAGAGATCGGAGAAGACCCGGAGGAGCTGTATTTTGCAGCTCCTCCGGGTTCCTCTTGCAAGGTTGGAGCGTCCCCTCCAACACACAGTTCCTCCAAACATATACATACACTACACTCTCTAACACACACACAGCACTCTCACACACACATTACTCTCAAACACACACAAATCACCCTCACACACATACACAGCACCCTCATACACACACACACACACACACTGTACCCTCACACACACACAACACACACAGCACCCTCACACACGCAGCACCCTAACACACACAGCATCCTCACACACACAGCATCCTCACTCACACACACGGAGCACCCCCACACACACGCACACAGGGCACCCCCACACACACCTCTCTCACACACACTTTACCCCTCAAACACACGCACAATGCACCCCTCACATACACACACTGCACCCCTCACATACACACGGAACCCTTAACGCACACACAGAACTCTTCACGCATACACACTGCACCACCTTTCCACACATTACATTCCTGACATACACACTCTTGATCCCCTATGCGCATACTATATTCCTTGTAAGTAAACACATACTACATTCCCTAAACACACACTCTCTACAACCCCTACACACACTACATCACCTACACACACTACAGCCCGTATGCACACACTTGCTACATCTCCTATACAGACTATGACCCCTATACACACACTCTCTACAGCCTCTAGCCACCCATGCATTACACCACAAACACAATACGACTGAAGCCAACCTATTTACACAATACCACACCACAATCATCTCACTCTACACACGCAATCCCACAAGCAGGCTCCAAACACATGCACAATACTCTTTCCTGGCAATTTTGTCTCCTGGTATCCCATCTATAGAGACACCAGAGACAAGTTGCAAGCAAATACAGCGCAAGCATGTTATTAAATTTGCTTGCACTGTGCAGAACAAATCCAGGGCCTTTTTCTCATGCTAGAGCTCTTCAGCAGAGCTCAGCGTATGGTCTGCCTGGGAAGAGCATTGAACCAACATGCTCACTTTGAGAGGGGGTGTTCTTGTAATTCGTGATGACAAAACACACCCTCTCTGGTCCCGCCCCCTTCTTATTGGGCCGCTGTGATTAAAAAATGCCTGGACCAAATTTTTTTCCCAGTCTGGCTCTGGTTCAAACTGCAGCAAGATGGAATTCTATTAATTATTGACTGGGTGGGTGTGAATACTTATTCAACTGAAATCCCCCACCCCTTTTATTTTAATTTTTTTGGCTTTTTAAAATAAATTAAATGATAATCTTTCAAAATAATTCAATTTTATTTTCAGTTTGTAATGAGTACATTATGGACATTTCCAAGGGGGCTGAATATTTATGCAAGCATTGTAACTGATTATAGTGTACTCGTTTTATTGCATTTGTTGAACAAGGTTATTAGTATGCTAAGAGAGAAAAACTGAATCGCTGGAATTCCCATTGTGTTGCTGTAAACATTTAATTTCCTTAAAACAGCATCTTTAGTGTTCCCATGCTGCAAAGCTGCATTGGTAGAAATATTTACATTACATAGAACTGTCTGGTTAATTAAAGCAAATCTAAACCAAAAGACTGTAAGTCTATGACATTCACACATATAGAGGCAATTGGGGACTTGTGAAACCTGAAAACTGTCTGTAATTCAACATCATTGTGCTATTTTCACAGGAACAATCAAGAACACTCACTCATGAGTTATGTCAACTATGTGTTTCGGCAGTACATTTATTTTGTATATTCTGTTGTAGAGTCAGAAAATATATATTAAAAAGTTCTGAAGTTCTAAGTTGAGAAGCAAAACTGATCCATTTTATTTAGTAGATTCTCACTGGCTTGTACAGACATATCACAAAGAAAGTCCACAATAAATAATTTTGTTTTGTCAGTTTAAAGGATCCCCCTACTGAGGACAGAGTTTTTCAGAATGTATTTCAGTATATGTACAACAACTGAAGGACAATACATTGACCTAACTTTACAGTTGAAGCATGGGTTGCCAAGCTAACACTACTGACCGATGAGCTGTATGCAGCACTCAAAGTGAGTGCTGCACGCAGACCTTTAAATGAATTGAGACCATTGCCACAGTTTTTGTTGGATTTCAGCTGCTGAAGGGATACCTCTAGGGTCTGAAAAGTTTCTCCCTAACAGGGTGTCCTTGCATTCTCCCAAGCCAATTGTGATTGTTCTTGGGCTTTGCCAGCTGCCAACACTGATAACAGTGTAATTGGCTGGGAAAGCATGCTTGATTTTAGCATTAGAGGGAAATCTCCATGTGATACTAAAAACAGCAAGTAAATGGTGGTCACAGACCACTCTCGTGTTTTAACTAGGAAACCCATCTGCTGATATCAGTATTGACAAACACACTGGCACATACGCACTGACATACACACTCACTCATTGACACACACACACACACACACACACACACACACAAACAATGCCTGTGCCTATGAGTGACATGCGGAACACCCAGGTCGTGTAACCTTTGTGACCCTGGAGATTCTGCCACTGGGATCCACTTACAGAAATATTGTTCGATCTGTTTCTAATACATCATTTTTATTTTTTCACTCCCAACTATATAGTGGTAAGATGTACATTGAAACTATGGAAACAATAACAATTAACTTGTTAACGGGAATATGAAATGGTGCATAACTACATGTTCACAATAGATAGGTGACCCAATAATACAGTTGCATTCCTGTCAGTCATCAAACCACTAGTAAAAAAGACAGCATTCAAAAGACAAAGTTAGAGACATTTCTTTTTCTTGTATAATAAAATGATTATAATTATTATTGTTATTGTAGAGCTTGGTGCAATATTTCGGATATATTGCTAGATATGGCCATACCTGCAAATTTATAATAGAAGTAGCCCTTTGTCACCATTAGAAGCAACTGGATGTTGAAAGAGAAGCAAAATGGTATAAAACACCTTTTCAGATTTCCTTTCTTTCCATGCACACAGCATTTTATAAAAATGCTGAAAAGTGAATATCAGTTTCAAAGTCAAATCATTCAGTATATTTGTAACTTATAAACGAAAGTGTAAAGTTTCTCTCTCACCTTCATATATTTAGACAGGTATAAAAACTGTCACCTCTGAAATCTATGTTTTAATAGTAACTTGCTGATACATAACTTACACGCTGTGCCAGATGATAGCAAGGCAATCAGACTTGTGATAAGGTTCATAATTTTGTTCAAATTTGAATGTAGTCTTTGTGAGTTAGTTTGTATCATGCTTTTATATATGCACCACAACCACAAAATTCTGCTGTAGTTCTTATGGTGCTAAGAGCGGACCCATGGTGCCTTCCCACTGTAAAAAGTTAAACCATTTTGACAATAACCTGTTACCCTCCTGAAGTCCTTTACTGCAGTCTGCAGCTTTAGCAATATCAATTTTGTCCGTGTTTGGCAATCATTAATGGGATAAGAGTGCCATTTAAAAGGTTCCAATTACAATGTGATACAACAACCTCATGTAAAAAAAAAACAGGTGTATGTACCTGTATGAAAATATTATATTTTTTGTTTCAAAGAGCCAATTTTCTAGATAGGAAAATGCTATGGAAGAAACTAAATCACAATGGAAAATAGGCCATATAATCGTTAGGTAAGAATTTAATTTATTTGGTTGTATATATATTGGTTACCTGGGCAACTTAGTGACCTTCATTATCTTGTTTTTTGACTGTGGGGTCTATTTAATTTTTAAGTATTTGGCAATCTACTCTATTAAGGTAAGCAGATAAGCCATACCGGCCACTAATGTCCTTTGAAGTAGTACTTGCAACACTCACACCATAGCACAAATAAGGTATGGGTATATAAGGACCATTTCATTCCCTTCATTTTACACATTCCCCCATGGTTATTAAGGGGTTTTGGGAATACCCATGTATGGTAATTGCCAAACTGCTTTTAGTATTGGGATTGTGATTTCAAATTTTGAAATTACTTTTAAATACTTCAATTCTGAAGCAATTGCAAAGCTCAGTATAGAATAATCCAAGTGCCTGGATTGAAATATGATTCATCATTTACTTCATTAACTTAAGACGTACCCTATACATTAAAAAACAAAGTGACAATGAATGTTAAATAGCCGCATGCATTGTAAAACGTGACATTTTTCTCACCAAGATCTTCTTGGTATCATAGAAGGTGACACCAGACAATTCGTGGCAAACGGCGTAATTATAATTTCGCCAGTCTGAGTTTTTTTGGGTGTTTCTGTGGACACACAGCTATTTAAAATAGATTGTTCCCTCTGATGTGTTTGCATTTTACAAACATGTAACTGTATAGCTGTACACAAAGTACAAACATGTATATTTCAACTAATATTACCTAGTAGGTTTGGAAGATTAAGTTCCATCTAGAAAAAATTACCAAATAAAAAAATGAGAGAGTTTAAAGAACACTTATTTAGATTGCTGTAGTCTTTTTTGGTACATGTGGTAAGGAGAAAAGTGGGAAATAATTGTTATTTTTTAATTACTTCTTCCTTTGATTTATCTGTGATTTAGGGAAGTATATGGTGAACATAGGGTTCCCAAGACTAGCTGCGCTTGATGTTCTAGAACCTAGTGCTGTAGTTTCATATAGTGTCTGCTGTGTGTGTCACCCTGGGGATAAAGTGCTCTATAGTCCAGGGACTCAAGTGCCATTAATATAGTCATTACGCTTTACACAATGCATGTAATGCTTTTTAGTCTCAACATGGACTTCTTGTCTAATTGAAACAATGTATTAATTACTTGAGCATCAATTAAAACATGATAAACTCACAGCACCATCTCTGGAGGGCTGAATAGTACAATAAAAGATTGCATAAACGGTTACACTGAAATGTTTGCCTAGAACATTTGGAATGAGAATTAAACTGCCTAATGTTGAAAAAAAATGTTGAATGTTACTTAGCTTAAAGTGACGTCTGCTTTATCATTAAGAAGATTTTCTTTATAGCTCAGATGTGTACATAACCTAATGTCTAACATCTAGTCTGTTACACAATTTCATGTTATAGATTCAAGTTTCTAAATATCCAGTGCATCATGGCTCATTCTGCCAATGCTGTCTCTGCAAGTCAATAGAGCGTTATGCTATAAAGGAGAAGACAATGCATGTTGTAGATGATGACATTATTATTATTATTATTATTATTATTATTATTATTATTATTATTATTATAAAATAAAATGTGCAGATGTAGAGAGACATTAAAACTACATAACAACTACAACTTATTATGATTATGATGCAAGGAGACTTTGGGTCATTACCCTGTATTATAAAGAGTTTTTCAAGTAATATCATAAAAACTGAGCATTCCCAGTAGCAGCCTCTCTGCTGCTCATATAATATGGAATTATTAGATGGATTGCACCATAGGTTGGCTTTTTTCAGAGACAAGAGTTTAAAGCAGAATGTAGGGCTTTTTATAGTGTGCCTTAAACCAGAACACTATATATTTTATATATTATTTTATTTCTTCTTCATAAATGCCTACATTTACATGAATGTCATTCTTTTTTACAGTGCTGGTACTGTGTGTGAATGGGTAGTATTTTTCTATTCTTAATTATTTAAATTCTGGCAATTCAAATGTTAAAGGAACACTATAGCATTAGGAATACAAACCTGCATTCCTAACTCTGTAGTGAAAACCAATGGAAAGAATGACTTGCTCAATATCCAAATCCCTATTCACATTTAAATAACTAGAGCTTTTTAGTATCACTCCAATGGCCATTTCTTTTTGACCAGGTGTAAGCTCACCTGCTATGTTAAAGGTTAATAATTCTGCAAGAGTTTAGAAAAATACCCCTCTATGTCTAATTAGAAAGTTTGCCTTATAGCTCAAGACAGCAAGGTGAATTGTTAGTGTAGGACTAACCTAAGAGGTTCGCTTTGACGTGCCAGGTGAGCTTACACTTAAATGGCCATTGGAGTGATACTAAAAACTTCCAATTATTTAAACATGCATAGAGATTTTGGATAGTGTGCAAGTAACTTGTTTCTTTGGTTTGTATTGTTTTTATTATGTATTGGGGCTGATAGGTACTATATTAATTGCTGCAGCCCAGGAGTGGTGGGAGTTTGAGTGCAATGAGTGCAAGGCTTAACTTAGTTTGTTTCTAATGCTATAATGCCCTAGCCCCTTATTAGATTTAGACAGCCCCCAGAACACAGTAAAAAAAAAAAGGGATTTCTTACCTTTATTTCTGTAACGAGACTCCTTTGGTGCTGCTGACCGCTCCACCTCCTGCAATTTCATAGTGGAAGCATCGCTTCTATGATGAATGTCCAATCCAATACTCCTTATAGAAAAGCATTGAATTCAATGCTTTCCTATGAACTGCATTTGGTTGCATGATCGAATTTCACTCGGTTTGTGCACAGTAAGATCCTGTAGTGTTTGTCATTAAAACAGCCAATGTGTTTTACTCATAGCTCAATGTGCTATTCTCCAAAACTGCAATATTTCTCATTGCTGGGTTAAAACTCCAGGGCCACTGCACCTAGACCACAACTCAATGAAATTTTCTAGGTGCATCTAGTGGTAACTTAATAAGATTTAATTAATCCAATTAATGAAGATCTGATTAATCCAAGAAACAGAAGATTAAATATATGTGTGCATTTTTTGTGTGCATGTATGTGTGTCTGTATGTCAAATATAAACCTACTTCATTACTGAAATTATTGTTTTTGCTGCCAAAGTGGTTATTTAGTTCTTTTAACTTTAGTTTAGTTACTATTTTCCAATTCTCTTTCTTTCTTTTTTTGTTTGTGTCTCAGAATATTTAAACCTATGATAAATGAGTGCTGGAGAATGAATTGGAGAGCAATTCATCAAAAAAAAAAAAAAGAAATATGAGGACTGGCTTCCTTTATCATTGTGTGTTTATTACAAGAACCACGTGATGCTCACAAACTTCGGTTATCTGGCATACAGAACAAAGAACTAGCAGTTATAAATAATATTTTTAAAGTAACAGCCTAAAATTAAAAATTGATACACAGTAACATATTTTGGCGCCCAGGTAGTAAAAGTATTTTGAAAAATATAATTAAAATGAGAAATTAGACCGTTTAGCTGACTTCAAGTCATAGCAATATTATTACAAAAATGCAATGCAGAGAAGATAGAGCCTGATATAATAAAGTAATTTGATTCACATTTGGTCCAGACCCCATGCACCCCAAACCTAAACAAATCACAGCTGTATAATAAAAGCAGGACCACCAAATTACACCAAAAGGGCATGCAAGGCAAAAGCAGCAGAACTGGAAGGTAAGAGTGGAGTGTGGCCCTTAAAGAGAGATCAAGAGACATGTTTGTGAATAAGAAGTTACTCTAGCCATAAGCTTTTCTAAAAATATGGGTTTTAAGGGAATTGTTGAAGACTAGTAGAGAGTCTGATGATGGTAGGCAGGCTGTTCCAAAAGAAAGGAGCTGTCTGCAAGATGTCCTGTAGGCGCAAGTTAGCAGTAAGGGTACGAGCAGCAAATAGGAGAAGGTCACCAATATAATTAATTTGCCGTGTCTACAAAGAAGCTAGTTAGCAATCTACATGAAAGCAAGCTTTAAAATAAGGAAAATAATGTTACTTCAGAACTGAAATGCATAAATTTTTTATTTATTAGGCCCCTCACAATATTTGTATACTTGTAGTAATCTACTTTATCTACTACACCCTTATTCCTGACCAACAACAGCCGCAAGGCCAAGGTTGACTATGATTAAGTTCGGATACATGCATAATATTCCATAACAAAGAATTTGATTCCATTTTATTTTGATACAGTAAATTATAAATCATATTTCCCATAGTAGAAAGTGTGGTCTCATCAATCGGTGTAGTTGGATTTGAATCGAGAGGTGGAGCAGGTTTCTAGGTTCTTGTTTTACTTTTTTGGACCTGGGTGTTAATGGTACTGACCTGGTGATAATTAGATAGTGCTCCAAGGTGTAATGCACAGATACTGAGTGTGTAAGATAAATCCAGAGAAGCTTGTTTTTAACAATTTAATTACAAGTTTCACCCCTCAACAACAGGGAAAGGATCCATTGATGTTGGAATTCCTAAATGAGCATATATTTACCCATTTATTTACTTGTTTATTAAGCTACCAGAGATGAAATGAACTACTATTTTGATTCTAATGCACTGCTCTAAATTGGAGAGACTGGCATTTTGACATGGTAGGTCCAGTCAGACATTAGATAGGTTGAAGAGAACCCTGCTCAAATGAGCTTACAGTCTATAGGAGGTGGGGTATAAAACACATTAGGACAGGAAATAGCAATCAGTAGACAGGTATGTAAGGTAGAGGTTACTCTGGGAGGCCACAAGTTTTCCTAAAGAGATGGGGTTAAGGCACTTCTTAAATGATTGAAGACTAGGGGAGAGTCTGATGGCTGTAGGCAGGCTATTGCATAGGAAGGGAGACGCCCGCGAGAAGTCCTGCAAACGTGAATTGGCCGCACGGGTGCAAGCAGCGGACAGGAGAAGGTCACGGGCAGAGCGGCTAGACCGATAAGGGGCATACCTATGGATCTGTGAAGAGATATATAATAGATAATGGTTCAGTGCTTTATAGGTATGGGTTAGCACTTTGAATTGACTCCTGTAGGATACAGGAAGCCAATGTAAGGACTGACAGAGGGGTGAGGTGTGAGAGGACCAACTAGAGATGAAAACCAGTCTGGCGGAAGCTTTCATTACAGACTGTAGCGGGCAATATGGCTTTTGGGAAGACCAACTAGGAGAGGGTTACAATAATCCATGTGGGAAATTAGTAGAGCATGGACAAGCTCCTTGGTGGCATCTTGCGTAAGAAAGGGGCGGGTGCGGGCTATGTTTTTAAGATGGAATCTACAGGATTTGGCAACATACTGGATTTGAGGCTCAAAGGTGAGGCCAGAATCAAGTATGATGCCAAGACAGCACGCTTACAAGGATGGATTATGGGAATACCACTAACTTGAAGGGAGAGCGAAAGAGGAGGATAAGTAATAGGAGGAAGAAAGACAAGGAGCTCAGTTTCAGAGAAATTGAGTTTCAGAAAGTGGGTGGACATCCAGTCAGGGATGGAAGAAAGGCAAGCAGTGACACGTTACAGGACTGCAGGGGAGAGATCCGGGGAGGAGAGATATATCTGGGTGTCATCAGCGTACAGGTGGTAGTGGAATCCAAATGTGGTAATAAGTTTGCCAAGGGAGGCAGTATAAAGAGAAAATAGAAGGGGATCAAGGACAGAGCCTTGGGGGACTCCAATCGAGACAGGATGAGGGAAGGAGGTATCATTAGAAAAGGAGACACTGAATGAGCGTTGGGAGAGATAATAGGAAAACCACGAGGACAGAGTCACAGAGACCAAGTGATTGAAGAGTTTGAAGAAGGAGAGCATGATCAACGGAACAGTGTCAAAGGCAGCAGAGAGGTCAAGAAGAATTAGTATGGCCTTTCAATTTAGCTGTGATTAAATCGTTAGTAGCAGTCTCAGCAGAGTGGAGAGGGCGGAAGGCAGATTGAAGAGGGTCAAGGAGAGAGTTGGAATTGAGGAAGTGAGACGGGTAAAGACAAGTCTTTCCAGAAGCTTTGAGGAAAAAGGGAGCATGGATATGGAACGATAGTTAGAGGGGGAGAACGGGTCAAGAGATGTTTTTTTCAGGATAGGTACTACAGTGGCATGATTAAGGTCAGCAGGAAGAATGCCAGAAGAGAGAGAGCAGTTAATGATGTGTGTTAAGGAAGGCACAAAACAGGGGGAGAGAGATCTGATAAGGTAAAATGGGACAGGATCAAGCGGGCAAGTGGTGGGGCAAGAGGAAAGGAGAAGCGCAATATCAAAACTAGAAGCAGTGACAGGTATAAATTGCATGAGGCCCAGATCATTGCTTCCATGTAGTAGCAGCAATGAATTGTGGGTAAACCATTATCTAGATTTCTGCCTGATGTAAGGACACTAGTTCCTCCCAGTTATATTATCAATATTAGGGCTCCCACCCATCACCCATGTGATGGATGGACACTAGGTCTTCTCCCATATTGTTAATATTATGGGGCCAGGAAGGGAATAGGTCTTACCCCATGTTATGGGATGGGGCCAGGAAGGGAAGTTTAACCCCTTAAGGACACATGACATGTGTGACATGTCACGATTCCCTTTTATTCCAGAAGTTTGGTCCTTAAGGGGTTAATGCAGGGAGGCTTTTTATAGTGTGCCCTGAGCCAGAACTATCGTATCGGAGCAGCAACATCGGCCTCCAGCCAAAACGTACCAGTTCATATTATTAAAAGTTGGAAGTCTTCGGCACACCATCGTTACATACCTCAACCTGAGAAAGAGTTAAGACAAGCTTTTAAACAATTGGCAAAATTGGAAAGCTTTGGTAATAATGTATATGTATACGTATTAAAGTGTGGAACTGATACTTCTCTTTTGCCCTCTTTATTTACAGGCCGACCCGTACGTCGATTTCGGCACACCACAACCGACTTAGTATATTATACTAATGATTAGAGGTATAGGTTCACATAAATATGGCCTTCTTCCAATACCACAAATATATATATATATATATATATATATATATACAGTATCTCACTAAAGTGAGTACACCACTCATATTTTTGAAAATATTTTATATCTTTTCATGTGACAACACTGAAGAAATGTCAATCTGCTACAATGTAAAGTAGTGGTTGTAAAGCCTGTATAACAGTGGAAATTTGCTGTCCCCTCAAAATAACTCAACACAGAGCCATTAATGTCTAAAGCGTTGGCAGCAAAAGTAAGTACACCCTTAAGTGGAAATGTCCAAATTGGGCCCAATTAGCCATTTTCCCTCCCCGTTTTCATGTGATTTGTTAGTGTTGCAAGGTCTCAGGTGTGAATGGGGAGCAGGTGTGTTAAATTTGGTGTTATTGCTCTCACACTCTCTCATACTGGTCACTAGAAGTTCAACATGGCACCTCATGGCAAAGAACTCTCTGAGGATCTGAAAAAAAATAATTATTGCTCTACATAAAGATGGCCTATAAGAAGACCCTGAACCTGAGCTGCAGCAGGGTTGGCAAGACCATACAGCGGTTTCACTGTACAGGTTCCACTCGCCATGGTCGATCAAAGAAGTTGAGTGCATGTGCTCAGCGTCATATCCAGAGGTTGTCTTTTGGAAATAGACATATGAGTGCTGCCAGCATTGCTGCAGAGGTTGAAGGGGGGGACAGCCTGTCAGTGCTCAGACCATAAGCTGTAAACTGCATCAAATTGGTCTGCATGGCTGTCGTCCCAGAAGGAAGCCTCTTCTAAAGATGTTGCACAAGAAAGCCCGCACAACAGTTTGCTGAAGACAAGCAGACTAAGGATATAGACTACTGGAACTCCTGTGACCAAGATAAACTTATTTGGTTCAGATGGTGTAAAGCGTGTTTGGCGGCAACCAGGTGAGTTGTACAAAGACAAGTGTGTCTTGCCTAAAGTCAAGCATGGTGGTGGGAGTTTCATGGTCTGGGCTTGCATGAGTGCTACCGTTCATTGAGGGAACCATGAATAACAACATATACTGTGACATACTGAAGCAGAGCATGATCCCCTCCCTTCAGAGACTGGGCCGCAGGGCAGTATTCCAACATGATAACGACCCCAAACACACATCCAAGACGACCACTGCCTTGCTAAAGAAGCTGAAGGTAAAGGTGATGGACTGGCCAAGCATGTCTCTAGACCTAAACCCTATTGCGCATATGTGGGGATTCCTCAAATGGAAGGTGTTGGAGATGTCGTGATGTCGTGATGTCGTGATGTCGTCATGGAGGAATGGCAGAGGACTCCAGTGACAACCTGTAAAGCTCTGGTGAACTCCATGCCCATCAGGGTTAAGGCAGTGCTGGAAAATAATGGTGGCCACACAAAATAGTAACACTTTGGGCCCAATTTGGACATTTCCATTTAGGGGTGTACTCACTTTTTTTTTACTATTTGCCCGCTCACTGTTAGCATGCAAATAGTTCTTCAAATGATCAATTCACATGCAAAATGCCAATGCAGTTGGAATTTGATAATTTTTACCTAATTTTGACCATTTAGATGATTCCAGGTTGACAAAAATAATATTACATGATTCATAACTTTTGGTTTCGATTTTGTGTGCACACCACTTATTTGTTATTTTGTTTTTTTTAGAATATTACAATTCTAAAGGAAACACACTATTGTGTGAATGCTTATCCAATAAATTGCCCACCTTAATATTGCAGTGGTAAATGACTTAGTTCACTTTTCATTGTCTACTTATAGGTATAATTGTTTTGTGTGTATGATCACTGTTGACTTCTGATTTTTAATGGGAATATTGAATCATCTATTGATGTAGTGTTTTGATTTCAGCCGAAAGGATAGAGTGATATTTCATTCTTGAAATGGCTTCTGAGATTAGCCATTCTGATAGAAAGCTCTCATGGCATCAGGTAATGGCCATCACATGTAATCAGGCTAAAATCTCATGTAATAGAATCTCAAAGAATGTATACAAAATTACCAAGCTGTTTTTTAAGATAACAGTTACCAAGGAAGCAGTTTCACAAAATCTTTCACAGTGGTTTCAGCACTAAAGACGTGTCATACACGTACAGATAATTATGGGTTGCGTTCCAAGGAAAATTAATTTGTCATGTAAAACGGATTAACACAACCTCATTAATCCTGTTGTAAAGGCTGATTCCTATATCATGTGATTCAAGGTGCAAAAACTTCTTTGTTTCCCTGGTGCTTTTTCTACATTGCCTATAAACATAATAAAAGAAGATAAAATATCCGTGAATAATGCTATATACTTTGAGAAAGATAGAAATGGAAATTACTGTGAAAGACCACAACTGAAAAAATATCTGAGAAATTTGTAAATAATGTAATATTTAAATATTGATTATTAATTTTTTTTTTATAGAATCATTTTAAATGTTAAAGGACATTGTGGAATGAGATAAGCCCATTCTATTTACTGTGTTTTATAGATACTGGATTTAAAAAATATGCTAAAACAACTAATCCGATATATCAATAGATAAATAAAAAAGTATACCCATCTTAGGTCACTATATTTTAAATAGCTTTCAAGATTAATATGCCCTAGAGCAGGAGTAGACAACATTCGGCATTCCAGATTGTGGACTACACTTCCCATAATGCTCTTAAATGCTGGCAAAACATCAGGGAAGATCCAGTCCACACCATCGGGAGTGCCAAAGGTTCTACCCCTGCCCTAGTGTGTGCACTGCCCAGACTAGTGTGCCACTTTTCAATCTGCTGATTTATAATAAAAAAGGCAGTACAGTAGAGTTTTATGATTATCGAAGGCATTAGTGAAGTGGACAAAGCATTTTTACATTTCATTTTACAATAGCTTTTAGGTGCAGTACAGCTGCCTGAAAACTTTGCTGTGGCTCCTGATGACCTGTCCAACTGTGTCATTGGAGAATCAATGCAGATTAAGAGGAGGAACAGAAATATAGGGATCATGAAGCAGTGACATCACATACCAACTACAGTTACCAACAAGAAGGAATTATTTTAGAATGAGGATAGAATATAAAGGAGTAAGTTGTGAAATACTGCAACACATGTATTTACTTTATTGCAAAAACTATTCAAAATTGAACGTAATTATTTTGGCAAATTATATTAAAATTCATAAAAGGTATATTGGTGCCTCTAACACATTTTGATTGAAATACATTTGAATTTTCACAGTGATGTACTGCTCTTTTTATTCAAGCTATCATGGAATGCACTGGCTAGTAAACTAAACCATGAAATTATAAGTAGCAGCAATTGAAACAAAAACTAATTATTGGTAGCTTTCAATGTGATAGTAACAGAGGTATAAGTGCAAATGTTTTTCCAGTGTAACTGTATATTCTAAACAATTGAAAACACTTACAAAGCTGAAAAAAAAAAAACAACAACCCCAAAAAATAAACCAGAATATGTTTGGACCTTTGGAGGGAGAAAAGCAACTATCAGTTATAAATTAATAATATTAAACAACCTTAATTTAAAATTGTGATGATGATAATTAGGGGAGGACAAATAACGCAGATTTTAAAATAATGGTCTTACCAACAAGCCACATGCAGATGGTTACAAACGAATAAACAAGCAGAAGGAAAACAGAAGAGTGAACAGAAAAAAAAAACAGTTATCAAGATAATTAAAACTGCCTCAATTCAGTAGAGAAACTGATCAAATGCACTGCTAGAGGAATGCAAATAAGTCGACTAAATCTCTCTTTGGATTATGGTAATTACTCAGTCTGAAGCTAGCGCTAGCCACACAGACATACTCACAATCACATACACACGCAGCAGTGGAGTGGAACTTAACAGCTATCCTTGGCAAAGATTCATAAAATTTTCTGGCACAAAGTCAGGATGTCATGTGGAGCTGTTTGTACAGTAAAGTATAAGAACACTGCTGTGGAGGAAATACCATTGGATGCCCTGCTCACCTTGAGTGGCCTGTACTGTTAAGCTGACAACCAAGCCACCTATATTTGGCCGTTTTCCAAATCTAACCAGAGGCAACGATGCTTGGTTAAAGCAATTACAGACAGTTTTTTTTTTCAGTAGGACATGTACAGTAAGATGCTCTTGCTGTTCTGTGTCTGCAGGAAAGCAAACTTGCAAACATTATGTGATAATGAAGAGCTGCAATTTCATTTTGTAAATACAAGAAACCAGTGTACTCCAGTAGAAGATTATATGATATTCGTAGAAAGCTAAGCAATATAAAAAGATAAAATAGTTTGCGGATGCTTTTGTAGACTCACCAACCAATACACATTGTTTTGAGGCTAATGGCACAAATCATCTGACATGATTTAATGATAATGTAGTTGAAAGGTGAGAAACCTAAAATTACATTACTACAGAATAACAGCTGTCTCGTTACAGGAATGGTATTGTTATTTTACCGTAGTAACACTGTGTAATCGGCAAAGAATATGTTCAAGCAATTTGGGATAATAGCTAGGTGCACAGGAACAAGAGGTGATGAGGTCTCTGCTTAAACAAGGCTTACAGTTCAATCCAAAGGCTATTGCTCTCTACTAATACTTCCTGATATTTCACTTATTCAGAAACAGAAGGAACGCTGTTCTTCTCAATTTGGAACACTGGTCTCTGTTACATTATCCCCTGAGTTTTTGCTGCCCTTCCAGTGCCTTCTTTACTTGTTAATCCTTTGTCCTACCTCTTTCAGTTGGCATTTCCAAAGTTCTGTTCTCTGTTAAAGGTCCACTTCTTTTTGAGTCCTACACTACTATATTTGGAAATCTAAGAACTTTCTCTGGACTCCAGTACCCACTTTATTCTGGTGATAATCAGCTATATTGTCCTTCCCCTGAGCTTCTTCTACAACTCTTGTTGTCCTCAACTGCTTCTGCCTAATGACATGGTTGCCTGATTCTTGAATTTCTAAATCAGAACTTTGCTTCTTCTAATAAAAAGCTTGCTGTCATGCCACATATTGCTGTCTCATTGTCCTTCTATATTCTGATTTCTCTTCCAGTTCTGACATCCAGTCTTTTTCCAACTTAGGGTATGCCCAGACGCACCCTAATGCCATTTCAACCTACTTTCCTTAGTTTGGCCATATTTGTGTTACACGTTTGTATTGTTTTGAGGTGGCTTGCTAGCTTGTTATCTGGCTGAAGTCAGAAAAAGAACCACATTTGTATACACTTGGCAATCATTACTGAAAATGGTCTACATTTAATGTGTGGCACAACTGACTTCTTTATTGTTTTTTGTATTATTATTTCTCTTTAGACAGCAAAATCAGGTGAACTGAAATACAGAATGTACAAATTCATGGAACATTCAAAGACAGATTTTGATAAACATTTAATTATATTTTTACACTATCAGGGTTATTCACAAAAGAGGGAACAAAGTGAATAAAAAGGTTCTTACTAAATACAAGAAGTTTATTTTAGCGTAAATTCTGGAATTTTACTTAGATGCACATTTAGAACGTGTCATCATTAATGTGGAGAAACACTAAATTTATGGACCTATGTTTGTTGTACTTGCATATCACACTATTCTTAGCATTATGTAGAGGTGGGAAAATTTAAGCCATCTTGTACACTGTGCCTGCTGTCTTTGAGAAGATGAAGTGTGATCTTCAGCTAGCCTTTCTTTATTACCGCTAATACCAACTTAGCAAGCTATATTTAGTGTTATTTGGGTTAGTATTTTTACTGCTATAGCATATTGTAGGGTATTGTTATTAATCAGTCAATAATGAGGTGTATTTCCTTTGTAAGATATATAACAACAAGGAATATTAGGAGTATTTCAAATACCTGCCAAATCGGAAACCTCTATAGACACAGTATTAAAATTAAATGTATTCTAGTCAAGTATGTTACTCCCTCTTGCCTATTCTACTTATTGTGCGTAAATCATAAAATGGGTAAGAAGTAAGCATGATACCCTTCTCTCTATCCAAATAGATTGGTCTGTTGGTTATTTGTCAACTATATTTCTATACGCATTGAAGTAAGCCTGTGTTACATGTGGGGAGTTAACTGCAATGTTTTTCTTTAGTCTATTAATACATTTTTGACAAGTTAGACCTCTGTTAAAAGTAGGTGGACACTTGGGGGTATGTCGTTGGTCCAAATAGCATAATGTCCTCTCCCTTTATTTTGTAAGGAATAATGGTGTGTGTGTGTGTCCCTCTCTCTCTATATATATATATTTATATTTCTCAGTAGTCTTAATTTAAAAAGAGACATTTTTGGAGATTATTGCTGTGTTACAGTTGCACATTTAGAGTTCTTACAACAGGCACAGTTAGTTAATGCACACAGACACCTGGGTGGGGGATTTATGTATATACTTGTTTACTAATTGTATTGTACCCATTTGTATATCATTTTCACTATGCTGGACTTTACTCTGTATTTTTAGAATCTTCTTATTTATTTATTTTATTCTATTGCATTAAGCTCTCCATTAGGCCTAGTGCTAGCCTGAAGGACGGCTTTTGGCCTGTTGATGCAGATTTCTGCACCAGGCTGATTTATTTTTCAAAATAAAAACAACACTCACTTTTAAAGTGTATTCATTTTGTACAAACCCTCACATATTCCATTATCAACCTTGACCACTGCCTTTACCAGGAACTAAGTTAGCCATTGACAAGCTTCTCGTTGTAGTTACCTGAATTGTTAGACTCCACAGTGTAACGTGTAATGGAGAGACGCTGATTAGCAATAAATCAACGTTTTGCCCTTCACAAACTTATTTCTACTTACTAGAGCTTTTAGCTGAACTAAAACTCACAGACAATGTTCTTTGTCGTGTGTGTCTAACTGTGTTATTGTAAAATACAGATTAAGAGGTTGGGTAGAAAAGTAAATGTACACATATCCAGAAACCTGTAAAATGTAATTATTTTAAAAGGTAACAGTAGGGAGAGTTGATATTGTTTTTTTTTTTGCAAACATTATGCATAATTGGACATTCAAAAATACAACTATTTAATTAGGCCAAAAGCTATAAAATGCATAAAGAGTAGTTTTTGGACATGAAGTATACTGTCAAAGAATGATCATATGACGTCTGCCGGAGTCCTGTTTTTTTGATGACTGCTTTTTATTTATAATTTCCCCTTAGAATAGCATTGTTTTGGGGGGCGGAGCTAGGCAGGCAAGCTGAATGGAAGCACATTGCATGAGCTCCTGCAGAATAGGCCCAAATTCTACAGATAATTGGAAACCGACTGCTACGATTCCCCTACAAACCTGCCAGTAAGCTGGGGGAAGCAGCCGTGAATATGCCGGTACCAATCTTGAAGACAGACACGACCGGGAAACGTGGCAACGAACTGAGGCCTAGTGGAATCAGGGGGGGAAGGACGGCCGCCTTCCCGCCGGATCCCAACACTGACAGGCGAGTGCAAAACACCCACCCCCCCCCCCCTATGGACCGGTGGGGGATATCCCGGTCCCCACCAAGAGGGCTGCCCCGAACCCTACACCAAAAGAATGGCACACTGACCACCATAAGAGACGAGGGGACGGGAGCGCCCATGATGGCGGACAAGCGACAGCGGCCTCCGGATGCAGGGGACACCGGGGACTGCGCAACAGACTCCATCACACTAATCTTCTAATGCTTCTGGGCCAAACTACAGGCACGCATACAGCCTGCGACCCACGGCTCACCGCTACCCACAAGGGTAAGAGCCGATGGCGGACGGAAGAATGGGAGTCCTCCTCAGGGCAACTCTAAGATCCCTGCATCTATCCCCCACATCCTGAGCCCTCCTGGGCTGAGAGCAAGACGGGGAGTACCCCAGAGGCGCTGGCCACATAAGCGGAGAGGGGCAAGACGACACCACAAGCGACCTGATCTACCTCCCTGCAACAACCCGAAAGGGCCGATCCTGGACCACGACGGTTCCCAGGCTCGTGGCCTGTAAGCGCCAGCTCTCCCACAGCTCCAGGGCAAGAGGGGATTCCCACATCCGAGACGCCGCGGAACTACCCAGAAAAGACGGAACTCAAGCGAGAGGCCCAAACCTGGGAAGCAGCAGACAACCGGAGATCACCGGGCCTACAGCGAACAGACCAGCATTCTGGCACAAGCTCGAGGGATGAACTTCCTCATCGCCATCTCAGCCCTAAGCGACTGTCTAGCTGTCTCCATCCACACCAGACAAGCAAGACTCTACAAGGCAAGACACCGAGGCCAACAACCGAAGAACCCCAGGGACGGTACGGACCTACCGAGCCGAGGCATCGGCTAACAGAGCCTCATGCCCCCGAGCGAGGTACCCGTGCCCCCCTCAGGACTTACGGCTATCCTGCTCTATATTGATATTGATACCCAGGCGGATGATTACACTAAGCCAGGCCGAGACGCCGAGAAAATTCAGCTGTCTGCCGGCAAGCACAGAGGTTTACAATGTCACCCACTGCCTGAACATTTTCTTTTTTGTTAGCGCTTATTTTTCAGGCTCTTAACTTCTGTACTGATACACTCAGGTTTACTTGTTTAATTATAGCTTGCACCACCTATCGTGCAATTAGGGAGCCCTAAAAGCTTGTCCAATCGCATTGAGCCTAACATGCTAGTAACTTTCGCCATCTTGTTTAGCCAGACCTTACAAGTAAAATGTCTACCAGCTTGAGTCTTGTTACAGCTAGCCGACTTCTTTTTTCTTGTGTTATCAGACAACTGTATAATTTAATTGGCAAAGTTTAAGGTCTTTATGTTTATCAGTTTGCCTAACAAACGACGACATCCTCAACCTAAGTTCACTATTTTATTATTTCGTATTATTAAGATTAACACGAGACATGTATATTACACCATAAGCACAAGTGAGCTAATCTCTGATACTCAAAAATATACGCATACTAATACTGATAATATGTTACCACTGTGCACACCGCTAATATGTTTTAAGCTTTAGTCTATAACTAACGTAAAAAGCATGGCTATTTTATTTTATTATTATTTTCTTTATTATGCTTCACACGAGAATTATATAAGCTAACCATTGGATGTTTAATTAGTTGCTCTCCTCACAGATACTAGACAGCATTGTTTGGAAAATTACCCACTCAACTGAGCATACCAATATTATAAAAATTGTGCCTGTATTTCATTTGTCCCGCATGTTCAGCGAGGAAATGCCTGAGGACTGCTCTTGGGGCACCTCAAAACTGCTTGTAAACTTTATATGCACAACAAAAAAAAAAAAAAAAAAAAAAAAAAGAATAGCATTGTTTTGCTTGATATTTCACCCCCATCATTTTATATTTTTTGTATTGGAAATTTGTATAAATGTTGTGCTATGCATTCCTAAGTAAAATGCTATGGAAGGGCTGGATGAAATGTATGGATCTGATTTTTTAATTAATTTCCTCTTTATGAATTATTAATTTCCACAGCATGATACAGCATATCACACATGTAGGTTTCTCGATATAGGTCAGCCATGACATTGGATTTTCTCTGTTGGAGAAAAATGTGACACATCTTGAAGTGAAATCACTGATGTCTGACAAACACGCGCTGTGCATTCTTCATCATTATCTGTATATAAAGCAATTAAGTGTTGCCTTTTTTAGTTATTCATTTGATAAGCTTGTTTTGCTTTCTTTTGCATTAGGCTGACGTTATAGAAAAATTAAAATGATCATAATTCTATATACATAGAAAATATATATTATTTCACTGATAGCTTTGATGGTCAAGACATGAAATTATGATATGACATCAACAAAATTAAATGTAGTTTAAGAACACACTATAACCCTAAGCAATGCAGTTTTTGTCAAAATAATTAAAAAAAATCTCTATAATTTGCCTTACCTGTTAGTGTAGCAAAAAATGTACATGCAAGAGATTTGTTAAAAATAGTAGTTTTTAAATATTTGACAAAGCAGTCTTTAACCCTTAATGAGAAAGGGTGGATGGCAAAAACACAATATGTTTTATCTCCCCTCTAGTCACACTCTCTTTAGATATTCCCTGAGGTTAGAACTTTAAGAGCTGCCATCTCTAAATTATAGTGCAGTATTCTCTGGAGGTTCCAGTGGAGCCAGGTTGAGCATTGGGGCACAGCATCCAATTGGCACTTGAAAGTGTCTGTGACTAGGGTCTTTTTGAAGCCTGATAATTTTTTTCCATGAGTTGGTTGTCACACTGTATGTAAGCAACATAAGCATAATGTTTATGCAAAAATAATATGAAAAGCACAAAAGCAAAGTCATTACATTTTAGACCTCTCCTGGTATACCCTAAAATGTACTGCTATTACTGGTATTACTAACATTTTTAAAAATGACGTTAAATTGTGAGTAAACTGATCTTGATCATGATGTATACATATCTAAGGTTATTCATTTAACTTTGAATTTTAGAGATTTATAGCCACAAGGAAAAAGTTTCTAAGAGTTTATTGAATATACCTTGATGTAGCATGATGGTAAGTCATCAGTAAAATAGTGTCAATGTTATGTGCTATTTTTAGGTACAAGGAATCAAATAAAAGTATTACCTGGTCAGGGTCTCAGCCTTGTAGCCATGATATTCGGTTTTAATTGTGGTAAAATCTATGTCAGCATAGCTTCAGAGGTGCAGTTCAGCCTCCTGAACCTAGTTATTTTTATTTTATTAAGTGATGAACGAACATGCAACGTAACACATGGATTCAACACTGTTATCAGCTGAATGATGATATAATTATGCCTATTAAATTTATGTACATATGAAAAAAATAGGACTTCAAGGTTTAAAGGACCATGAACGTTTATCAACAGGATAACTGAATTTTTGTTTCATTTCATCACCTGCCCCCTTCAATGATTTCAAATCACTCTAATCCCCTTTACTTTCCTCAATTATTTTATCTATTTCTAACATCTTTAGTCATTCTAACTCGTCATTAGTTAATCTCCAACTAACAGGGCTGCCATCAGAAATTTCGGAGCCCATTCCATAGCTCAAGGCCTATATCTAGTGGCCCACTTCTGAGTCCGCCCACAGGAGTTTAGTGTATGTGTGTGTAAGAGATGCAGCTCCTATAGTGTGTGTATAGTGCATGCAGTGTATATTTATAGTGGATACAGTGTGTATAGTGCATGCAGTGCGTGTATAGTGAGTGCAGTGTTTGCATGTGTATAGTGCATGCAATAACACAGTTGTTAGGTAGATAGACAACAGATGAATCAGCACTAGGTGACCAGCTAGAGAAAATAGATATTATAGACAGGCAGCAAAACCTAAAAGTATGAGGATGCATAGAGGATGCAATGCCTGTTTACTAGATGGAGTTTTTGTGTGTGTATAGTGGATGCAGTGTGTGTATGTATAGTGGATGCAGTGTGTGAATAATGGATGGTGTGTTTATAATGGATGCAGTGTGTGTATGTATAGTGGATGCAGTGTGTGTGTGTATAGTGGATGCAGTGTGTGTGTGTATAGTGGATGCAGTGTGTGTATGTATAGTGGATGCAGTGTGTGTATGTATAGTGGATGTAGTGTGTGAATATTTGATGCAGTGTGTGTGTATAGTAGATGCAGTGTGTGTATGTATAGTGGATGCAGTGTGTGTATGTTTAGTGGATGCAGTGTGTATAGTGGATGCAGTGTGTGAATATTGGATGCAGTGTGTGTATGTATAGTGGATGCAGTGTGTGTATAGTGGATGCAGTGTGTGTATAGTAGATGCAGTGTGTGTATGTATAGAGGATGCAGTGTGTGTATAGTGGTTTGTGGATGCAGTGTGTATAGTGGATGCAGTTTGTGTATAGTAGATGCAGTGTGTGTATGTATAGTGGATGCAGTGTGTATAGTAGATGCATTGTGTGTATGTAGGGTGGATGCAGTGTGTATAGTGGATGCAGTGTGTGTATGGTGGATGCAGTGTGTGTATGTATAGTGGGTGCAGTGTGTATAGTGGATGCAGTGTGTGTATGTATAGTGGATGCAGTGTGTGTATAGTGGATGCAGTGTGTGTGTGTAGTGGATTCAACATATGTGTGTGTTAGGGATCCTTCTTACCTTTAGGGTGAGGCTAAAATTACTTTCCTTAGTGATACGGTGGTACAGCTTTCACCTCCTCTGAGTGGAGGCGCTTTATTGTGTAGTATGAACACGTTCCTGTGGTAACCTCACAGTTATGGGGAGAGAGCTGTATGTCTTTATCTATCCACTCTACATCTAAGGGCTGGGTGGTCCGGAAATTTAAAGGACCACTCTAGTGCCAGGAAAACATACTCGTTTTCCTGGCACTAGAGTGCCCTGAGGGTGCCCCCACCCTCAGGGACCCACTCCCGCCGGGCTCTGGGGGGAGGAAGGGGTTAAACTTACCTCTTTCTCCAGCGCCGGGCGGGGATCTTTCCTCCCCCTCTCCTTCTTCCTTGCGACGTCATCGGCTGAATGCGCATGCGCAGCAGGAGCCGCGCTCGCATTCAGCTGGTCGCATAG
Organism: Pelobates fuscus; assembly: GCF_036172605.1. Classification (NCBI taxonomy): domain Eukaryota; kingdom Metazoa; phylum Chordata; class Amphibia; order Anura; family Pelobatidae; genus Pelobates; species Pelobates fuscus. Next base: position 310,439,411 of record NC_086317.1, on the reverse strand, counting down.
GAAAGCATTTACAATGCTTTCCTATGGACGCTTGCGTGCTCTCACTGTGATTTTCACAGTGAGAAGCACACAAGCGCCTCTAGCGGCTGTCAATGAGACAGCCACTAGAGGTTTTGGAGGCTGGATTCTCTGAAACTGCTATGTTTATAAAAAAAAAAGGGTTAATCCTAGAGGGACCTGGCACCCAGACCACCTCATTAAGCTGAAGTGGTCTGGGTGCCTAGAGTGGTCCTTTAAAAAAAAAAATTTTGGGGCTTTTATTTTCCCTGTTTGTTTACATATCTTGTGAAATGAACCTTTCCTTTTGAATTTGGAGCACTTGTTTTTTTCCCTGGTATTGTTTTGTCTTTTCTTTGCATGTATCGGCTCTACCTCTAATACTCCAAACATTCACAGCTTACATCAGTACTAAAAACCACTAATATCATAATCCTCCTTAACCTCCATGCTCCTTTACTTATTTGTATATACCTAGATTTCTAGGTTTCTCGGTTTCAAACGTCTGCTTAACCCTTTTCTGATTGTTTTCTGTTTTGATCACTGGAAGACTAAATACATTTACCAGTCATTGTCACTGCTACAATATCTAAAGGAGAAAGAAAAACATACAATTTTGAAAAGCAACAGACAGTTGCAAAGTAGAGAGCACTGGCTCAGATAACTGACCATTTGACCAAATGTGTATAAAGATGGCTGTCAGAAAGGGGGAATGAACAATCAAGCAATATACCGTATATACTCGAGTATAAGCCGACCCGAATATAAGCCGAGGCCCCTAATTTTACCCCCCAAAAATGGGAAAACTTATTGACTCGAGTATAAGACTAGGGTGAGAAATGCAGCAGCTACTGGTAAATCTCTAAATAAAATTAGATCCTAAAAAAAATATATTAATTGAATATTTATTTACAGTGTGTGTGTATGAGTGCAGTGTGTGTGTATGAGTGCAGTGTGTGTGTATGAGAATGCAGTGTGTGTGTATGAGTGCAGTGTGTGTATGAATGCAGTGTGTGTATGAGTGCAGTGTGTGTGTATGAGTGCAGTGTGTGTGTATAAGTGCAGTGTGTGTATGAGTGCAGTGTGTGTATGGATGCAATGTGTGTGTATGAGTGCAGTGTGTGTATGAGTGCAGTGTGTGTGTATGAGTGCAGTGTGTGTATGAATGCAGTGTGTGTATGAGTGCAGTGTGTGTGTGTATGAGTGCAGTGTGTGTGTATAAGTGCAGTGTGTGTGTAAGAGTGCAGTGTGTGTATAAGTGCAGTGTGTGTGTAAGAGTGCAGTGTGTGTGTATGAGTGCAGTGTGTATGAATGCAGTGTGCGTGTATGAGTGCAGTGTGTGTATGAGTGCAGTGTGTGTGTGTATGAGTGCAGTGTGTGTGTATGAGTGCAGTGTGTGTATGAGTGCAGTGTGTGTATGAGTGCAGTGTGTGTGTAAGAGTGCAGTGTGTGTGTATGAATGCAGTGTGTGTGTATGAGTGCACTGTGTGTATGAGTGCAGTGTGTGTGTATGAGTGCAGTGTGTGTATGAGTGCAGTGTGTGTATGAGTGCAGTGTGTGTGTATGAGTGCAGTGTGTGTGAATGCAGTGTGTGTGTATGAGTGCAGTGTGTATGAATGCAGTGTTTGAGTGTGTGATGCAGAGCCTTGGTGGGGGTGGGCATTTGTATTATTTTTTTATTATTTTATTTTAATAGTTTTTTTTGTTATATAATTTTTTAAATTATTATTATTTTATTTTTTTAATTATTATTATTATTATTAATATTTTTATTCTTTTTTATTTCTTTTTTTCGTCCCCCCTCCCTGCTTGATACATGGCAGGGAGGGGGGCTCTCACTCCCTGGTGGTCCAGTGCATTGGCAGTTCAGTGTGGGGGAGGGGGACTGGCAGGAAACACTTACCTCTCCTGCAGCTCCTGTCAGCTCCCTTCTCCTCCGCGCCGGTCTGTTCAGCTCCTCGATCAGCTCACACTGTAAGTCTCGCGAGAGCCGCACTATGACCCTGCGGCTCTCGCGAGACTTACACTGGGAGCTGACAGAGGTGCTGAAAGGAGAAGGGAGCTGACAGGAACTGCAGGAGAGGTAAGCGCTCGCTGCCAGCCCCCAGTCTGTATTATGGCAATGTAAATTGCCATATAACAGACACTGACTCGACTATAAGCCGAGTTGGTTTTTTTCAGCACATGAATTAAACGGTACATGAATTAAAAATATACCGAGATATATATTGAAAGAAAATATCAAACTCCTTGTTTCGTTACTATTTATATTTAGCTAATCTTTTTCTTTTAAGCAGTCTACCTTCTACAGAATTAACCTACATTGCTAGAATTTTAGCAGAACGTGAATCTAAAACTCTTTCAATCATTTTCACTCTTTGCAATCCTGTCCTTATAGTTTTTTCCATACCCACTTTGCCTTCTTATAATTCTTAATTAATGCTGACAATTTATCCTCATAATTAATGTCACCAAATTGTCCTAGCACATTACTAGAAAAAAAATTCTCTAGTTCACTGTAGTCATGATTTATATTTAACAAGTATCTCCCAATCCATTTCTAACACTATTCTAGATTTTGAAGATTCCTATGAGAAAAAAAACTTCCTAATAATGCACACAAGGGACGCAATTTCTGTTTTATTTTTACTGATTTATATACAGCATGCAGACTTTGTTCTCGTTTTCTTCAGCTTTAAAAAAATAAAATGACAGGAAATACTTTAAAGAAATATAGTTTCACATTTACGCTAATCATGCATAGAAAGGCATCCAGAATAATTTAAATGAGAGTCACATCGTAGAGGCATCAAAAAATCTTAAGGATAATACAAGCATAGTTGCTCATTTACACACCCATATAAAACTACAATTTTATATAATATTTTCCTTTTCAATACTCTTGGATCAATACGCATCATTATCAGCCTTTATATAGCACCAACATATTGCTCAACGCTTTACAATTTTATTTAAGGTCTGGAACAGAAAAGAGACAAACTATAACAAATGATCACAGGAATTAGAGGTTAATGAGGGTCTTACTCAAACGAGCTTGCAATCTAGAAGATATGTTTAATCCATAAATAAAAACACACACACATACATGCGCACACAAAACACGCAAACACATCTTATATTTTATCTTTTCTTAGTTCTTTAGTATAGCCTGCCCATATAAGAAGCGAAACACTTTAATTTTCCTTTACACCAGACCGTCTGGCTTCCAGATAGCAATGAGCGAGTAATTTTTTCTTTAGCAGGGACACTCCAGCTAAAGTCAAACTCCTGCTGTGAAGGGCAAATGCCCTGCTTGGGACTATGGAAAAGCTGATTTACGAGACACAGGGCAACATATCTAGCACTAAATTAAAGCAGAACATATTTTTCCTCTGGCCCGGTCAGCTGAGTTGGAAGGAGAGCAATAATTTGCATTTTAATCTATTCTGATTTCCAGACATTTGTTAACAACAATTATACAAGGAGAAAGCCGTCGAAAATTTCCATTTAATATTGAAACAGAAAAAGGCAAAATGCATATATTTTGAAATTTCAGAAAGTTTCATCATTTATTTAAGATATGTATCAGAGAGCGGATACAAAGTTTGTGTAGTATAAACATTCTAGTTAAAATTTAACTGAAAATATGTGCTTTATTTTATGCTATCTCAATCTCTTTCAGGGCTATTCCCTAAAGTGTGAATTGTCAAGAATTCAAAGTAAATAAACAGGGTTATTTACTAAAGCGAGAATTTAAAGTGTATTTAAAGAGAATTAAAAAAAAAAAGTAGTCAAACTGACAGTATAGCTGACTGAGAAATTTTCCAGTCCGATTACTTAAAGGACCACTATAGTGTCCTTGGGTCTCCCTCACCCTCTGGGCCCCCCTCCCGCCTGGCTCTAGGGTGAGGAAGGGGTTAATCCCTTACCTTTTTTCCAGCGCCAGGCTCCCTCGGCGCTGGGGACTCTCCTCCTCCTTTCCCGTCATTCTCAATGCTTTCCTATGGATGCTGGCGTCTTCTCACTGTGAAAATCACAGTGAGAAGCGCGGAAGCGCCTCTAGCAGCTGTCAATGAGTTTCTCTGAAACCTGGCACCCAGACCACTTCATTAAGCTGAAGTGGTCTGGGTGCCTATAGTGGTCCTTTAACCCCTTAAGGACACATGACATGTGTGACATGTCATGATTCCCTTTTATTCCAGAAGTTTGGTCCTTAAGGGGTTAAAGGACCACAGTATCGTTAGGAATACAAAGTTGCAGATTAGTTTTAGGTGTTCCTCGTCCTGACCTCTTTTAAGTAAAAATCTGAAAAAAAAGAAGTCTTTTACTTATTTTTTTCTCCAGCACAGAGACTCCTTTTGTGGTGCCGCCCACTCCACCTTTCATGATGTCATACAGCTCTTGAGCCATTGGCCAATCCAATACTCTGCTTAGAGGAGCACTGGAAATTGATGCTCATGCGTGGCAAGTACTGCATGCACATCCAATCCCTTTTCAAATGAAAGCATTGGAATTCAGTGCTTTCGTATGAGCTGCAAACTCGGATGACAGGGGTTTTACTCGGCCTCTTGTGGCTGTCTAAAAACTTTACAGGTGATACTCGAAAAATTAGAATATCGCGCAAAAGTTCATTTATTTCAGTAATGCAAAGGGGAAACTAATATATGAGATAGACGCATTACCCAAATCCACAATCTCAGTAAATTAGAATATTACATGCAATCAATAAAACAAGGAGTGTACATAGAACAATATCGGACCTTTGAAAAGTATAAGCATGCATATGGACTCAGTACTTGGTTTGGGCCCCTTTTGCAGCAATTACTGCCTCAATGTGGTGTGGCATGGAAGCTATCAGCCTGTAGCACTGCTGATGTGTTATGAAAGACCAGGATGCTTCAATACCGGCCTTCAGCTCTTCTGCATTGTCCGGTCTCATATCTCTCATCTTTCTCTTGGCAATGCCCCATAGATTCTCTATGGGGTTCAGATCAGGCGAGTTTGCTGGCCAATCAAGCACAGTAATCCCACGATCATTGAACCAGGCTTTGGTGCTTTTGGCAGTGTGGGCAGGTGCCAAGTCCTGCTGGAAATGAAGTCAGCATCCCCATAAAGCTCGTCTGCGGAAGGAAGCATGAAGTGCTCCAAAATCTCCTGGTAGACGGCTGCGTTGACCCTGAACTTAATGAAGCACAGTGGACCAACACCAGCAGATGACATGGCTCCCCAAATCAACACAGACTGTGGAAACTTCACACTGGACTTCAAGCATCTTGCAGTGTGTGCATCTCCATTCTTCCTCCAGACTCTGGGTCCTTGGTTTCCAAATGAGATGCAAAAGTTGCTCTCATCAGAAAAGAGGACTTTGAACCACTGAGCAACAGACCAGGTCTGTTTTTCTTTAGCCCAGGTAAGACGCTTCTGATGTTGTTTGTTGTTCAGGAGTGGCTTGACAAGAGGAATACGACATCTGAAACCCATGTCCAGGATCTGTCTGTGTCTGGTGGCTCTTGATGCACTGACTCCAGCAGTCCACTCCTTTTAAAGGTCCCCAACACTTTTGAATGGTCTTTTCCTGACAATCCTCTCCAGGCTGCGGTCATCCCTGCTGCTTGTGCACCTTTTTCTTCCACACTTTTCCATTCCACATAACTTTCTATTAATGTGCTTTGATACAGCACTTTGGGAACATCCAACTTCCTTCGCAATTACCTTTTGAGGTGTTCCCTCCTTATGGAGAGTGTCAATGATGGTTTTCTGCACAACTGTCAGGTCAGCAGTCTTCCCCATGATTGTGATTCCTACTGAACCGGACTGAGAGACAATTTAAAGACTCAGAAACCCTTTGCAGGTGTTATGGCTTACTTAGCTGATTAGAGTGGGACACTGTGAGCCTAGAATATTGCACCTTTTCACAATATTCAAATTTACTGAGATGGTGGATTTGGGGTTTTCATGAGCTGTAAGCCATAATCATCGCACTTATGACAAATCACAGCTTGAACTATCTTGCTTTGCATGTAATGCGTCTATCTCATATATTAGTTTCCCCTTTTACGTTGCATTACTGAAATAAATGAACTTTTGCACGATATTCAAATTTTTCGAATATCACCTGTACTCTATGCAAGTAACAGTAATTCAAATAAGCAATATATATATATATATATATATATATATATATATATATATATATATATATATATATATATATACCATATTGTTCTGAAATTAAAGATATGTAAAAAGAGAAACAAAAGACAGCATTAGCAAACTATTGTCTACCCAATTCTATTTATGTTAATGTTGTTTGTTGTTTCATCTTACAATATGCATTGTTTACCTGCTCCTTTTTTTAAACCTTAAATTACAAATAAAGATTACTAAAGATTACATCAGGTAATGATCACAGATAAAGTAAAAAAGTAACCACATTATAAAAAGGAAAAGTGATGCACCTTTTAAAATTTTAACATCCCTTCACATGCACCAGACTGGTTAACAGTACTGTTAAGAAACAGTGTATATAAATGTATATAATAGCAATAAGAAAGCGAAAACAATCATTAAAGATACACGGAGGGCAGACACACAGGCTGAGTAGCAGAGGCTGTCAGGCAAAGCTCAGTAACTGGGGCATGGTCTTGGAAGGAAAGGCCAGAGGAAGAGAGGAGAAGGCTGGGGAGGCAGAGTTACAATACTGTGGAGCTGGAGGGTGGCAGAGTTCAGATGCTGTGGGGAGTTATGATGTCATAGGTGGGGCAGTTACCATGATTGACTGAACAATCACATGGCATCACACACAGTGCACCCCTTCACCTATGACATCACACACAGTGCACCCTTACACACATTACATTCCAGACACACACTACATCCCTTATACACACACATCCTAGATCCTGTACATAACTATGGATCCTAAAAACACACACACACACACATACACAAACTATAATTCCCTATACATACTCTAAATTTCCTCCACAAACACTAGATCCCTATAGGCACACACTGCCCCACCTATACACACTACATTAATGACATACACACTCTGGATCCCCTGTGAACACACTAGACCCCCTGTAAGCAAACACACACTACTTTAACTAAAAACACACACACTTTACAACCCCTACACACACTACATCATCTATACACACATACACTACAGCCCCTATGCACACACTCACTACATCCCTTATACTCACACTCTCTCACTCTCTACAGCCCCTAGCCATACATATTACACCACAAACACAATACAGCTAAAACTGACATTTACACAAAAAAAACAACACCACAATCAACTCACTCAACACACACGCAATCCCACAAGCAGGCTCTAAACACATGTACAATATGCTTTCCTTACACTTTTGTCCCACTTATGGAGACACCGGAGACATGACACAAGCAAACGCAGCGCAAGCATGTTAATACATTTGCTTGTGCTGCGTAGAACAAATACATGGCCTTTTTTTCATGCGAGAGCTCTGTGCATTAAACCAACATGCTCACTCTGAGAGGGGGTGTGCTTGTCATTGGTCATGACAAAACGCTTCCTCTCTTTTTTTTTTCCAGTCCGGCCCTGCTTATGGATGATGTGCAACGCGCAAACTTAAAAAATCCACAGGAAATTATAGGACATCAAACTAACAAATTTACTTAAACAAACTGTAAATTCTTGCTTGTGTGATATTTAAAAGAGAGACATAGCAAAAAGAGCTAGACTGACTATGAGAGGCCTGCAAAGAGAAGAGAGAAAAGAGAAGTTTCAATTACTTAAAGGGAAACTATAGTCACCTGAACAACTTTAGCTTAATGAAGCAGTTTTGGTGTATAGAACATGCCCCTGCAGCCTCACTGCTCAATCCTCTGCCATAGGAGTTAAATCCCTTTGTTTATGAACCCTAGTCACACCTCCCTGCATGTGACTTGCACAGCCTTCCATAAACACTTCCTGTAAAGAGAGCCCTATTTAGACTTTCTTTATTGCAAGTTCTGTTTTAATTAAGATTTTCTTATCCCCTGCAAGAGCCTCCTGTATGTGATTAAAGTTCAATTTAGAGATTGAGATACAATTATTTAAGGTAGATTACATCTGTTTGAAAGTGAAACCAGTTTTTTTTTTCATGCAGGCTCTGTCAATCATAGCCAGGGGAGGTGTGGCTAGGGCTGCATAAACAGAAACAAAGTGATTTAACTCCTAAATGACAGTGAATTGAGCAGTGAAATTGCAGGAGAATGATCTATACACTAAAACTGCTTTATTTAGCTAAAGTAATTTAGGTGACTATAGTGTTCCTTTAAGAAGAGATGGAGGAAAGCATGCACTAACAAATATCTAGAATAACAGTGACAGCCATCCTAACATGGTAAATAACACATAAACCTTCATACGCACATAACATTTACATACATTACTTAGTCTTTACTCTGTGTCACTTTGGTAATACACAAATATAACATACACATTATACTACACTATACTACACATACAAATGCATGTGACCTCTACTCATAGCTAATACAGAAGAAATCTCTCCATAGGATCACGGTCACATTTGTGCTTTTAGGCAAACAATAGGCACCCTCAGGGTCTCTCTCGATAGTGATAAGGGGAGAGTTAAAGGTTAAAATTATGCATAAAACCACAGATCTATCCAGGAAACAGACAGGGATGATGCTAGAATCATTATGAAGCTGGTCTTGACTTATGTAGTGTAAGTGAAAAAAAAATGTGTGGCTTTGTATTCTAAAACTTGTCTAACTGAATTTTATGTACTAACCATATTCCATATTTTATTTATAGGAGATTGTGTATATTTTGCAGGCAATGCCTAATTTTGTGAAATGCTCCAATTCAAGACTAACTCAGCAGAATGATACAGTTGTTCCAGAGCATTCTCAATGGTTTATGTGGCTTTTGGATATTTTTAAGAGTGATTGCTTACAAAGATTAAGCAAATGTTTCCCCTATGGCTGATCTCAATTCTCTCCCAAAGATAAAATGGACTTTGACCATGACTTCACCTTCAGTTAAGCAATGCTACAATTTAATGTGGCCTACCAGGACTCCAAGATCAGTATTGAAAAAGATTGTCTTTGACGAAAATGGCAACCAACAAATTAGTAAATTATAGTTGTCATCAGGCTAACTAGGTGGTTCCTTCCCATTGTAAGTAAATAGCAGCCACAAACTATTAACAACAGTCCATATTTAGTAGTGGCTGCTGTTTACTGTCAGGTTTTTAACTTTTCGCCAATAATGTCTTCTCGTAAAGATTTCCACAAGTCGCAGATTACACAGTTGTTGGTTAAGCATAGAATCACATGTGTAAGTTGTCACCGTAGCAACCACACCATATCAATCACCCTGAGCATGAGCACATCATTCTGTGATTGGCTTTAGAGAAAAAAAAACACTGTGTATATACTATATCAAACAGTTATTTTATGATATGCCAGATAAAGCAAGCATCTTTGTAAAACAGCAAATAAACTTCTTGATTAAATGGAGAATAATTAAGACAAAATGGGCGATAGGCCTACAAGATCCATGTGACCATTGCTCCAGCTAAACAATCTCATAGTTACAGACTGCAGGAAATGCAAAGTCAAACAATTTGCTACTTACCCAGGGAGGGCACTAGGGCACTCCTGACACCATAACCACTACAGGGCACTATTTGCACTAGGCCAGAGGTTAGTATGAAGTGTTTAGGGTTAGCAGCAACCAGTGATGAGCAGTGATAGGATTGGAAACCAGTAAAAAAACATATGGCAGCCAATAGTCACTACCTAATGACTGACTTTCAGCAGTGGCAGTAGTAAATCACTTTTGCTCCTTCGGAAATTTGGCTTTTGGGACCAATAGTGTCAGGCATGGTAACATGTAGAGATAGGTTGTTAAAAAGTAGCAACAAGGTTGGAAATGAGCCCGATGTATTCAAAATAATGTAATAAAAGCAAGATTTCCAGGCCATCTTAATGATATTTTGTGATTACATTCAAGTTTACTGAGAACGTGGACAAGTGCGTGCCTTTAGCAGAATTATCTACCAGCTCAGCAGAACCTATACTTTTCTAGTTATCCAGCAGAGTTTATGGAGCAGAAATGAAACAAACCGTCAGCTAAGCAAGAGAGAATACCCTATAGTAAAACCTTATGGGGCATGTAGAGATTTGGTAAACAATTAATAATAATTATTATTTAGCATTGTAAGTAATTTAAGCTTATATATATACATAAATACATACAAATATAGAAAATAGAAGTTCACAAAAACCTACGCAAACATGCTATACAAGAAAGGGACTATAATACATTTTTGAAGTTTTTTGGTTAATCCACAAACTGGTTTAAAATCCCTCAGTTTACAACTGTTTACAGGTATAGTTAAACCGTTGAAGAACTGTAACAAATATATCTTTTAAAAAAAAAACAACAACAAAAACAAGTTAGATTCAAGCAAGAGCTTGGCCTCAATCAATACATCTTGTAGCTTCCAAAGTACAGTATGTATCTTAGTACAAATGGTCCTATCAAGGATAACTAGCCAAACAATATCAGCAGTATCCTACACTTTTTAAATGAAACCTGCAGGGCCCTGTAATGTGTTATAATATAGCAGAGGTACCTCAGGCACCAGAGGGAGTAAATCCTCATATCTAAATGCTGATTTGTACATCTGCTACATGCAGTGATCTTCCCCTACAACAACCTTCAACTTTGACATGTAGCCCTGTGGCCATCTGACAAAAGCCAGCATCCTAGTTATAAAATCAGGTAATTGTTTCTCCATATGCATAGATAGATACCCATGTTTCCAATAGTTATCTATTATTGTTATATTATTTGCAACTATTCATTTAATTATTTTTTTTTTACTCCTTTAATACAAATAGAATGTTTTCATTAACAAAATGTTTAAAGATATGTAAATCTGAATGACATAAATCTACGGCTGGACATCCAAAGTTAGAAGAACTGTTGAACTAAAGGGAAGCATTTTTCTTCATGCTTCTTATATCTCAGTATTTCAAAATACTACACAGTTTTCCTGTGTAAATCATCTCTTACTGCCCCAATTTGGGGCATTTTCTGGGACTGCCATACCCAGACTGTAGCGCACAACTATGTCCAAAATATCTGAAGAGGTTAAAGGGACACTATAGTCACCTGAACAACTTTAGCTTAATGAAGCAGTTTTGGTGTATAGAACATGCCCCTGCAGCCTCACTGCTCAATGCTCTGCCATTTAGGAGTTAAATCCCTTTGTTTATGAACCCTAGTCACACCTCCCTGCATGTGACTTGCACAGCCTTCCATAAACACTTCCTGTAAAGAGAGCCCTATTTAGGCTTTCTTTATTGCCAGTTTTGTTTAATTTAGATTTTCTTATCCCCTGCTATGACTATAGTATTCTTTGTCTTATGTCTTTCAACATTTGTGTTGTGCCATATCATAGGTATTCAAATAGTTCCCCGTATACAAAGGTTTTTGGTAGGATGACAAGGTAGTCCTTGACCATCAAGATTTAACTATTAAAGGACGACTGTAACTTCACAACTATGTTTTAATATAATAATCATTTCCTCAAGATTTGAAAGGGAATAGATTTTCTCAATGAACTATATGTTAGAAAATGAGAAACTCATCACTACCTTTAAAAACTCCCAATATTTTAAATGGATAAAGAGGGACACTTTCATTTTCATTTAGACTGGGAGTGTGACCAGTGGCAGAGCTATTCTGAGACATTTTAAGCCACTTGAATTTTAGGTGAAATGTAATTTAGAACATAAACAATGTATTTGCAACAGGGTTGATGTTCCAGGAGGGATAAGCCAAATGTCAAATGATTTAGATAAATTAGAAAAATGGTCAGAGTTGTGGCAACTGACATTTAATGTGGATAAATGCAAGATAATGCATATTGGGCATAAAAACAAAAGGGCAGAGTATAGAATATTTGATACCCTACTAACCTCAACATCTGAGGAAAGGAATTTAGGAGTAATTATTTTAGATGACTTAAAGTTAGGCAGACAATGTAACAGAGCAGCAGGAAATGCTAGCAGAATGCTTGGTTGTATAGGGAGAGGTATTAGCAGTAGAAAGAGGGAAGTGCTCATGCCATTGTACAGGACACTGGTGAGACCTTACTTGGAGTATTGTACGCAGTACTGGAGACCGTATCTTCAGAAGGATATTGATACCTTAGAGAGAGTTCAGAGAAGGGCTACTAAACTGGTTCATGGATTGTAGGATAAAACTTACCAGGAAAGGTTAAAGGATCTTAACATGTATAGCTTTGAGGAAAGACGAGGCAGGGGGGATTAGATAGAAACATTTAAATACATAAAGGGAATCAACACAGTAAAGGAGGAGACTATATTTAAAAGAAGAAAAACTACCACAACAAGAGGACATAGTCTTAAATTAGAGGGGCAAAGGTTTAAAAATAATTTCAGGAAGTATTACTTTACAGAGAGGGTAGTGGATGCATGGAATAGCCTTCCAGCTGAAGTGGTAGATGTTAATACAGTGAGGTAGTTTAAGCATGCGTGGCATAGGGATAAGGCTATCCTAGACTTAAGATAAGGCCAGGGCTAACTAAAAGTATTTGGAAAATTGGGCAGACTAGATGGGTTGAATGGTTCTTATCTGCCGTCACATTCTATGTATCTTACACAGACTAATTTCTAAACACATTTATTAGTTTAAATACATAGATTAGTGAATGATTAGAATGATTGGCACTGATGTATGATGTATACTAAAGTCATTGCTGCTGTCCAGGAGTTGTGGGAGTTTGAGTGCAGGGCTTAATTTTGTATGTTTGTATTTGCTTTTTTATTTATTCATTTGTATTTACAGTTTCTATTAATACATCTTGCACAGGTCATAATCTTTGCAGGAGATTTTATTTATTTATTTTGTATTTTTGCTGTGCATATGGATAGTACATACAGAACTGCGGTACCCCAACTGCAGTCCGTAGGTTCGACATTTTGCAAAACAATAGAGGTACATGCGTAATTGAGCACAATTTTATAGTTTTATAGTAGCTTGACATTGGTGAGGATTCTAGTCTGGTGTAAATAGCGGTTATACAAGCTATGTGAAATTAGTGTGATATGGTCAGGCATCAGGCTAGTTGTGCTATTAGGAGTGAATCCATCTGCGCTACAGCCAGGCTATTCTACCGAAGTGTATGAGTAAGCATTGTGGGAAGACATGCATTCTATGGATCGGTAGCTGCCTAGTATATATATAAACAGGGTGACAGCTTAAACAAATCTTGAACATAAAAGTAACAAACCATAAAGTCCATGGTAGTGTCTGAGCATTCACAGGCATGTTGTGGTTGGTAGTTCCTTGAGTGAGGACACGGGTACCGTGCACGGGGGCACATGGCACTGGTCAGCCAATGCCTCGGCTAGGTATGGCCGTGTGGCCCCTGAGAGCCCTTAGGTTTCCCTTAGTGTGTCCCTGCGGTGTCGCTGGGTATGCCATTAGGTTGTGTAGTGACTAGTGATATACCGAACTGGCGAATAGTTCCTGGCGAACATAGCATGTTCGCGTTCGCCACGGCGGGCGAACACATGCGCGGTTCGATCCGCCCCCTATTTGTCATCATTGAGTAAACTTTGACCCTGTGCCTCACAGTCAGCAGACACATTCCAGCCAATCAGCAACAGACCCTCCCTTCCAGACCCTCCCACCTCCTGTACAGCATCCATTTTAGATTCATTCTGAAGCTGCATTCTTAGATAGAGGAGGGAAAGTGTAGCTGCTGCTCATTTGATAGGGAAATGGATAGCTAGGCTAGTGTATTCAGTGTCCACTACAGTCCTGAAGGACTCATCTGATCTCTGCTGTAAGGACAGCACCCTAAAAATACCTTTTTAGGGCTAGAACATCAGTCTGCTTTTTTTCCCTGTGTAATCTAATTGCAGTTGCCTGCCTGCCAGCTTCTGTGTCAGGCTCACAGTGGATACTGTGCCCACTTGCCCAGTGTCACCACTCATATCTGGTGTCACAATATAGCTTGAATTTAAAAAGAAAAAAAATGTTTTCACTGTAATAGATTGAATAGCAGTTAGTTGTCTGCAAGCATCTGTGTGTCAGGCCTACAGCGTGTACTCTGCCAACCTCTGCCACTGCACAGTGCCACTCATATCTGGTCTCACAGTAGCTTGCATGCATAGTACCACTAATCCAAAAAAAAATAACAGGCAGAGGCAGGCCACCCTGCAGGGGCCGTCGTGGTCGTGGTGCTGTGATTCCCTTTTGCCCTAGAATAATGCCCAGTTTTCAGAGGCCATGTACCCTGAACTTGAAAAGTTCTGAGGACATAGTTGACTGGCTAACACAGGACACCCAATCTTCTACAGCTTCCGCTCGGAACCTTGACGCACCATCCTCCTCCAGCTTAGATTCAGGCACCTCTCAAGATACCACTCACCCGCCTGCCGCCACCACCAACACTAGCACCACACCCACTTCACTTTTTCTGTCAGAGGAGTTATTTACACATCCGTTTGAAGAAATGAGTGATGCGCAACCATTATTGCCAGAGGATGTAGATAACAGGAATATGTCTCAGTCAGGCAGCATTACACACATGGACGTACGGTGTGATGATGATTATGTTGTACCCGCTGCTGCTTCCTTTGCTGAGTTGTCAGATACAAGTGAAGCGGTTGATGATGACGATGCGTCCATGGATGTCACGTGGGTGCCCGCTCGGCAAGAGGAAGAACAGGGCGAAAGTTCAGATGGGGTGACAGAGAGGAGGAGGAGACGAGTTGGAAGCAGGGGGAGGTCGTCGCATGGAGCTAGTGGCACAGTCAGACAGCATGCATCGGCACCCGGGGTCAGCCCGACAGCACGCCAATCAACGCATGCTGTGTCCACCACCAGAATGCCGTCATTGCAGAACTCAGCAGTGTGGAATTTGTGTTGTGTGTCTGCCTCTGACAACAGCGATGCAATTTGCAACCTGTGCCAAAAGAAACTGAGTCGTGGGAAGTCCAACACCCACCTAGGTACAACTGCTTTGCGTAGGCACATGATCGCACATCACAAACGCCTATGGGATCAACACATGAGTACAAGCAGCACACAAACTCAAAGCCGCCATCCTCCTCCTGGTCCAGCATCTTCAGCCACATCAACCACTGCTGTCCTCCTTGCCCCCTCTCAACCATCCGCCACTCCGTCTCTCACCTTGAGCAGTTCCCGCTCATCTGCCCACAGACAGGTGTCTGTCAAGGACATGTTTGAGCGTAAGAAGCCAATGTCAGAAAGTCACCCCCTTGCCCAGCGTCTGACAGCTGGCTTGTCTGAACTATTAGCCCGCCAGCTTTTACCATACAAGCTGGTGGAGTCTGAGGCGTTTAAAAAATTTGTAGCTATTGGGACACCGCAGTGGAAGGCACCCGGATGAAATTTCTTTTCACAAAAGGCATCCCCAACCTGTACTCATTTGTGCAAAAGGAAGTAATGGCATGTCTGGCACAGAGTGTTGGGGCAAGGGTCCATCTGACCACTGATACCTGGTCTGCAAAGCATGGTCAGGGCAGGTATATCACCTACACTGCACATTGGGTAAACCTGCTGACGGCTGCCAAGCATGGAATGCGTGGCTCTGCAGAGGAGTTGGTGACACCGCCACGACTTGCAGGCAGGCCTGCTGCCACCTCCTCTACTCCTCCTACTCCATCCTCTTCCATAACCTCCTTGTCTGAGTCCTCTTCTGCTGCTGCGTCTTGCTCCACATCAACGGCACTCCCCCAGCTCCCCAGGTACTATTCCACATCCCGGATACGGCAGTGTCACGCCGTCTTGGGTTTGACTTGCTTGAAAGCAGAGAGTCACACCGGACAAGCACTCCTGTCCGCCCTGAACGCACGGGGGAAAAGTGTCTGACTCCGCAGCAACTGGATATCGGCAAAGTGGTTTGTGACAACGGAACAAATTTGTTGGTGGCATTGAAGTTGGGCAAGTTGACACATGTGCCGTGCATGGCACATGTGTGTAATCTGATCGTACAACACTTTGTGCATAAGTACACAGGCTTACAGGACGTCCTGAAGCAGGCCAGGAAGGTGTGTGGCCATTTCAGGCATTCCTACACGGCCATGGTGCACTTTGCAGATATCCAGCGGCGAAACAACCTGCCAGTGAGGCGCTTGATTTGCGACAGCCCGACACGTTGGAATTCAACACTCCTAATGTTCGACCGCCTGCTCCAACAAGAAAAAGCTGTTAATGAATATTTGTATGACCGGGGTGCTAGGACAGCCTCTGCGGAGCTGGGAATTTTTTTGCCACGTTATTGGACGCTCATGCGCAATGCCTGTAAGCTCATGCGTCCTTTTGAGGAGGTGACAAACCTAGTCAGTCGCACCGAAGGCACCATCAGCAACATCATACCATTTGTTTTCTTCCTTGAGCGTACCCTGCGAAGAGTGCTGGATCAGGCCGTAGATGAGCGTGAAGAGGAAGAGGAAGAGTTGTGGTCACCATCACCACCAGAAACAGCCTTATCAGCATCGCTTGCTGGAAGAGGATTGTGAGGAAGAGGAGTCAGAGGAGGAATGTGGCTTTGAGGAGGAGGAGGAAGACCAACCACAACAGGCATCCCAGGGTGCTCGTTGTCACCTATCTGGTACCCGTGGTGTTGTACGTGGCTGGGGGGAAGAACATACCTTCATTGAGATCACTGAGGAGGAGAAACGGGAAATGAGTAGCTCGGCATCCAACCTTGTGCAAATGGGGTCTTTCATGCTGTCGTGCCTGTTGAGGGACCCTCGTATAAAAAGGCTGAAGGAGAACGACCTGTACTGGGTGTCCACGCTACTAGACCCCCGGTATAAGCAGAAAGTGGCTGAAATGTTACCAAATTACAACAAGTCGGAAAGGATGCAGCATTTGCAATATAAATTAAAAAGTATGCTTTACACAGCGTATAAGGGTGATGTCACAGCACAACGGGAATCTAACAGGGGAAAAGGTGAAAGTAATCCTCCTCCTCCCACGACCACGCCGGCAAGGACAGGACGCTTTAAAGACGTGTTCTTGATGGAGGACATGCGGAGCTTTTTAAGTCCTACGCATCGCCACAGCTCTTTGGGATCCACCCTCAGAGAATGACTCGACCGACAGGTAGCAGACTACTTCGCCTTAACTGCAGATATCGACACTCTGAGGAGCGATGAACCCCTTGACTACTGGGTGTGCAGGCTTGACCTGTGGCCTGAGCTATCCCAATTTGCGACAGAACTTCTGGCCTGCCCCGCTTCAAGTGTCCTGTCAGAAATGACCTTCAGTGCAGCAGGAGGTATTGTCACTGAGAAGAGAAGTCGCCTAGGTCAAAAAAGTCTAGATTACCTCACCTTTATTAAGATGAATGAGGGATGGATCCCGAAGGGACTGACAGTGGGCGATACATTCGACTAAAAAAGGCCTGATGAGATGAGCTGCCTTGAGCTAAAAATGGTCCACACGCTGCTGTATTTTAGCTCTGAATGCCGGTTGACTTGCGTGACTTATCTGCCACCAACTAGGGTTCAAGCCGCAATGTTTTAGGGCACTTTCTGCCTGGGAAACAAACATAAATTTTTCTGGCCGCTGCTACAGCAGCGGCTGCAACAATACCTAATTTTTCAGGCATGTGTACATGCCTAATTTTTCGGGCCTCTGGTGCTGCACTGTGGCTTCAAAAACCAAACCAAAAAAGGGCACATAACAGGGATTAAACTGATAGGAATAGTACTACTTAACACACCACTCCTATCTGGTGGCACATTAGATTGCACGCGCAGTGCCCCAATTTTGAAGTAGTAGGACCGACCAAGCATCTTTTTCCATCTCCCGGTTATTAAAAACGATGCCATATACACGTCCCCTGATAGGGCGCCAGCTCGTTATTCTCTTGGGCGCCAGCTCGTTATTCTCTTTTTCACTTCACTAGGGACACTTTACTGCACTTTGGGCACCATTATTACACAATTAGCCACTATAGGGGAATGAGTATAGTATCCCTTTGTCAATTTACTTTAACAAAGGGTACTAACCACGGTATTAGGAAGCATTACTCTGCTTTCCCTTTCTCCCTCTATTATACACCTATGCTCACTAGGATTTGTAGGTATCACTTTATTATAGTTGTCTAACCTTTTCCTATGCCAGTTTTAGATCTCCTTCTTGGGAGATTTTTTCTTTTTTTAGTTTATTAGCATACCTGGGTACAAGCCCTCGGTGGGGCTGGCACCACCACCTGACCACATTTCCTTATTTCTTCCACTCATACCGCTTTTTCCATCTTTGAAGGGGTTTGGCGAAACAAGGAAATAGTCCTCTACTCGTAACAGGGATTTAACTGATAAGAATAGTACTACTTAACACACCTTATAATCACGCAGAGAGAGGCAACGCAGAGAGAGGAGTCTAAAGAAGAGGAGTCAGAGGAGGAAGGTGGCTTTGAGGAGGTGGAAGACCAAACACAGCAGGCGTCCCAGGGGGCTTGTTGTCACCTTTCGGGGACCCTTGGTGTTGTACGTGGCTGGGTGGAGGAAGAGACCTTAAATGACATCAGTGAGGACAAGGAACGAACATGGCTAGCTTGGTATCCAACCTTGTGCAAATGGGGAGTTTGCGGTTGTGCAAATGGATTGTTTGCGGTGCGTTAAACGGGGAGTTTGGTCTTTCACTGTGAATACAACATCATACAGTAGGCCCCCCCTCATTATTTGTATGGCCCCCACCCACCGCTCACGGGTGGGGGTGGACGGGAGGACAGTAGGTCCCCCATTGTGATTTATGGCCCCCACCCACCACGCAGGGGTGGGGGCCGGGAGGGAGGACAGTAGGTTGTCCCCCCCTTATCCTTATTTACTGAATATTCCCCTGTATAACAATGTTTGGCATTTAGTGAATATTCCCTATTCTGCTCTGTGTCAGTGTGTATCAGGGTCTCTGAGGACAGGTGTCAATCCATATCTGCCAAGGGACCCTATGTAGGAGGAACAGTCCCTATTCTGCTCTGTGTCAGTGTGTATCAGGGTCCCTGAGGACAGGTGTCAATCCATATCTGCCAAGTGACCCTATGTAGGGGGAACAGTCCCTATTCTGCTCTGTGTCAGTGTGTATCAGGGTCTCTGAGGACAGGTGTCAATACATATCTGCAAAGTGACCCTATGTAGGGGGAACAGTCCCTATTCTGCTCTGTATCAGTGTGTATCAGGGATCCTTAGGATAGGTGTCAATCCATATCTTCCAAGTGACCCTATGTAGTGGGAACAGTCCCTATTCTGCTCTGTGTCAGTGTGTATCAGGAATCCTTAGGATAGGTGTCAATCCATATCTGCCAAGTGACCCTATGTAGGGGGAACAGTCCCTATTCTGCTCTGTGTCAGTGTGTATCAGGGTCTCTGAGTACAGGTGTCAATCCATATGTCAAGGTGCCAATATGTCATATGTCAGGTGTCAATCCATATCCATTGTGATTTAGGAATGTTAGGTGATTTATGCCCTTTATGGATTAAAACCAGACTCTGCATCAACTGTGTAATTTTCCATGGGAGTTTTGCCATGGATCCCCCTCCGGCATGCCACAGTCCAGGTGTTATTCCCCTTGAAACAACTTTTCCATCACTATTGTGGCCAGAAAGAGTCCCTGTGGGTTTTTTAATTTGCCTGCCCATTGAAGTCTATGGCGGTTCGCCCGGTTCGCCGGTTCGCGAACATTTGCGGAAGTTCGCGTTCGCCATTTGCGAACCGAAAATTTTATGTTCGCGACATCACTAGTAGTGACCCCAGCAAGAGTAGTTGCGCAGGCTGGTGTCCCGTTCTGCCGCCGCCTGTAATATGTGATCTGCGCTGCTTTGTGTTCAGCGGAGGGCGCCGCTTGGGGTGATCTTTGGAGCTGTGTTGAGCTGGTGGTTTTGCGGTCGCCTGCAGCTTAGTCGGTTGGAGAGCGTTCGCTTTCGTGTTATGTGGTACGTGGACTTGTGAGTGGTCTCGGTGTTGTGAAACACGCAGACCTTTTCTTCTTTGGGTGCCTATGCGCCAAGCTTGCCGAGGCCTGCCTCTCCCTCTTTTCAGCCGCTTGGAGGTGTTGCCGGGGTCCCTGCATTTGCCGGAGCTCCGCTGGGCTGTTGTGGGTGCACTCTGGCCGGACTGGGCGTGTGTACGCCTCTCGGGTGCTGTAGCTTGTTGCAGGTACTTAATTTGCCTTTTTGTTCCGGTCGTGGGCGGATCAGGGTGTCCAGTCCTGGCCAGCTGTCGTGCTGTAGGTGCTCAGGACCTCTCACTGACCTGTGGTGGTCGATGTGGCTGGAGCTTGTGCTCTATTCGGGCCTAGAACTGCTCCCACATGGCTTCAAACCTTGCGTTGGAGGCAACAGCCCAGTCATCTGGGGGCTGTTGCTGTGCTCGGGCAGTGTTGCCGTTGGCCATTTTAATCAGGCCTTGTGGTTCTCACTTGAAGTTTTGCGCCCTGGTGCAGCGCGTGGCTGGATGCTCTCTGCTTGGTTTTATGGACCGGGATAACCCCCACCGTCCTGGTGGGGGGATGGGGAAGACTTCTTCCGGGGGTTCCAATCACTGCTTTTGTGCCCGGGAGCAGCCGTCTCCCTGTGGCTCAGTTCTAGGTAGGCTGCAGGCCTCGGTGTGTCCAGCTGCCTGTGCCGGTACTCGTGTGAGGTACCGTTCGGTGCAGCAGCCTCTCCCAGTTGTGAGGATCTTGGTCTGCGGCTTGTGAGTCGTGGTAGCTGGGTGTAATGCCCCGATTACCCACGACGTGGGAGCTCTTGCCCAGCACGTCTGGGCTGCTTAGTTGCTTGGCTCCGCCCCTTTGTAGGAGATTTAACATACCTCACGTCACACATGATCGTGCGTCCAAACAAAAGAAATGCGTTAACATAAGATCACATAAACATTAGCAATATCTTGGTGAGAAACGTATATCTATATGTAAGATATGAGTATTGAGAAGTACAGATGTATAGGTTCTTTGTTATGCAACAAAAAAAGGGTTCCAACCGGCGGGGGGGGGGGGGGGGTAGTGTGTGGAGGGAGATCAACAGACTAACACAAGCCAAAAATGCATGGGTGGGAAGTATAGTGGCTGGGGGGAGGGAGTACCATCGGTCACTACTATGTTACTCATAAGAGCAATATCAGGCTCAATGTAAACGCCTAGATTTCAAAAAACTTAGGGTGTATCTTGATCATGGGGGCACACTAGTACATGAATTCCACAAATCCCAGATTATCTGCCAAAAGAGGTTGTACATTGGGACTTTTCTAGATATTTTTTCCAGTTTACCCGTCTGTGTAATATAGGTGATCAACTCGCCTTGTGACGGGACAATGGTAGATAACCATTTACGTGCAAGTAGGGAGAGTGCAGCCACTAAAATACGAAATGTTAGATATCTAACTGGGTGATTCACGATTTGCTTTTGTATTACACAGCCATGTTACAATGCTTCCATCCACCCCATGTGTTCCCTATTATGGGTTAATAAGTATGTAGGGGTTTAGAAAAATACCCCTCCCTTTCTCATTAGAAATATTTGAAGACAGTAAGACAAATTGTTAGTTTAGTACTCACCTAAGAGCGTTTACCTTGACTTGACAGGTGAGATTACCCTTTAATAGCCATTGGAATGATACTAAAAAACCTCCAGCTATTTAACTGTGCATAGGGATTTGGGATAGTGTGCAAGTATTTTTTTCTTTGTTTTTTTAAATAACTAATTAGTTTAAAGACACACTACTGTGAGTATTACTACTGTGGTGCTTTCCTATACATTTAGACACAACAACAATATAGAACTCCTATAAAAGAGGGACATCAAGATAGAAAAGAGTGACAGATAGATTCGATCTCAAAATAAAATAGAGACAGTCCCTCCTAAAAAGGGACACCTAATTTTAGTATATTACATGTCATTAGCCATATACATGCACATTGGGTCAGACAGTGTTTGAAAACTGATAGCTAGTCTCTATGTCGGTTTTCAAAAGGTAGGGATGATTTTCTCAAATTGTTTATACATTCTTTATTAAACAAAATAAATAAATAAAAAAATCTAAATAGATGCTCTGCAGGTTGTGTCATATGGATCAACCATAGTAGCATCCTAACAAAATCAGTTGGACCTGTTTGGGGATCCAATGGTCCGGGCTGGTACTTGGTAGTATTGGGAATAAAAAATCATGATGGTGGTGTTTCTCCTGAGGGAGATCACTGGTACAGCGTATCTCTATGCCAGCTCCGGTCCGTACCGATGGTGATTCCTCCCACATGTCCAGCCACATGCGCGCTGTGCCGTATCTGGCTGCAGGTGGATGGGAGCTCCAAAAGGGTCAGAAGGCAAAAGCGATCGGTAATCATTAGCTCCAAGCACCTACACATTTCGTGAGGGGTTCTAATGTCTTCAGGGAGCAAAAACGATAACTAGAAATTGAGAAATTTGGAACCTGAAGTGTAATTATGCCTTGGTTAACAAGATAAATTTAAACCCCTTCCACCTGAAGTCAGTGTATAGTAAATACATTGTTAAACACAGATGTTCACACACCAGTCTAGCAATAAGACTTGCTTTTCCCACAGAAATCTCACCTTGCAGTGCTGTTACTACTGCATGAGATTCTGGGTGGGCATATGCAAGTGAGTTCAACCATCTTTATATATTAAAAATGAAATGTGCTCCTAATATTTACAGAATTCAGTACCCTCCTATTTATATATATATAAGGGTGATGACTATTTGCCCATTTATAGGCTTCTCATAGCACTGAGGACACAGTGCTTGTGAATAAATGATCTACTAATCCAATACTTCTCATAGAGATAAATTGCATGCTGACATAGTAAGTCACAGCCTCTATAAATGATTGTTAGCCCACAATTCCTGCTGCAAACTACAAAATATAAAACAGTGATGTTTCTCAAAAACAGCACGCTTAGCATTTGTACGGCTTGAGAGGCAGAATCTGTACCACCAAATAAGGTTTAGAACGTATACTGCACCTTTAAATAAAAAATAAAAAAAAATAAACATTTTTCTCAACATATTAAGTCAGTTTATTCTACTAATGAGGATTGACATGATTTGCAGTACACGTAATTTATCAGAAATACTCTTTACACCCAAATCAAAGCAATGCCTGAAGAAGACATTTGTTTTTCTACACATATAAAAAAAGGGGAAACAAACATACACAAAAATAAAACAACAGGTATGGAACTGCAAAATAGTTTTTATGAGGATGCGTGAGTACATTTTATTTGATAGCCTGTCACGTTGAGAGTCAGTAAAAACTCTCATGAAAACAGTTGTTTACAGTGTGCTTTCAGCACAAATCTGTTTTAAAGCTCAATTGTGCATTTTGCAGATAAAGTGGGAAAACTAACTGAAGGCTGTATTGTAAGCAGTGGTTGCCTTGGAAACCGTTTTTTCAAGAGCTGGTTCTCCATTACCACTTAATTTAGGCTTCCTAATTGCATTCCACTAAATCGGTAGCGACAATATCTGCAGAGCAAAACTGCATGCCCAGTCTAGCGCAAACCTCTTTGAAACAAGCTTTTTGAAAGCCAGGAGCTATAGAGACTCAGCATGACATGCTGCATATGAGAAACCTGTAGTTCAAATGTACTGCTGCTTGCCTTCTCATCTTTACTAAGTTCAGTATTCTCCATACCAATCTATCTGTTCAGTGTACCTTAAAGATCATAAAACTCTTCCAAGTGGAAACTCATCTGCTCACCAACACACCAGAGCAAAACCGACCTAATTGTAATCACAATCACAAAACCCAAATTGTTTTATCCTTTTTATTCCAGTAAATATTTGTTTGTTTTTTTGTTTCTAGAATCTGATCCATGATATGATTATATTTTATTTATATAAAAAAAAAAAAAAAAAAAAAAAAACAACAACAACATATTCTACAGTGTTGTACATAAGGTTATGAATACAATTTTGATTACTTAAAAATACTATTTGATAATTAACACAATCTGCAGAAATTATAAAATTTTAAATAAAAAAAACTCTGAATACAAACACACATTATTATATGTACCGGGTATAACACACACACACACACACACACACACACACGATTGTAAGCTTGTCTTCACCTCTTGTATATGCTTTGTGTACATTACTGTCAATTATCCCCATTCTATAATTGTCAAGCACTGCTGAATGTATTGACGCTATATAAATGCTAATAATAATTATATATATATATATATATGTATATATATATATATATATATAAATATTGTGCATGTAAAGAAAAAAACATTCTAATTAACAGTCATGCTCTTTTTGTACAGGAAGCAACAAATATGATGGTGTGAGTGATCCTGCCAGTGCTGAGCTCGCTGTCATTGTCAGATTAACACTTGAGTTAAACTCTTGTAAATCAGTGACATTATGCTGCTGGTGGGGAAACAAACACAGACCTATTATGCATGATTCAAAAGAGCTCTTCCTTCATCTAGTGTTCTGCTCTATACCTTGTAAACCTGAACTGAATCTGATATCTGCATAATTTAATAATGTATACAATGTAGAAAATGGTTTTATTCTGACTGGAGTTAATGTATTGCATTTGCATTGGGAAAATTATGCAAAAAAACTACAAAGTATATGAGTATATTAATGAAAAGGTATAGATTATTGTGGTTTAGGTGTCAATATCTTAGCCAGCCTATAACTATTTGTCCGTAGGCTAAAAACCCACAAGGAATGTTTTAATTTAGAATTAAGAGAAGACCAGCTTACGAAGAAGTGAGCAAGTATAGTAAATTGTATGCTCAGTTTGACCATATGCATCTATTGCAAACAAATTATTATAAAAATAAAATATAAAATCATTTGAACTGTAGAGAAAAAAAATCAAACCAAGTAAATTCATGCACAAAAATAATATATTCTTTTAGTTCGATAGCATGTTAAAATGTACATGCACATCACTTGTTTATTTATTTGTTAGTTTTGTTGTTTGTTTTATGAGGCTGATTGTGTGTGAAAAAGGGATTAATTTGATAATATAATTATATAAAAAACAAACACTTACTCCCCCTCTCTCTTATTACCTTGCAGGAAGGTGGCATGCAGATCCCTGGTGGTCCAGTGGGCTAGTTATTTGGTCTGTTCCTCCGCAGGGTACAGACCATGTCTATCTCTGAGCTCCTGCGGTTCAGTACATTGCCTCTGGTTACCACAGCAACGCTCTGACAATATCAAAGTTTGCAAGAGAGAGAGGTGGAGGCTGCCTAGATCCTTTCCACAGTAATCTAACCTCCCCTCCTGCCCATTAGGGGACAGCACTTCCTTTTAGGGTTGGTGCTGCTCTGCATGAACCGGCAGGGAGGATCCTTTGATCTCCCATGTCAGCCTTGGCCTCACGGCTATCGCGGCCCACGAAGCATTTGCCTGGTTTCCCAATGGCAAATCCGAACTTGCCTGTATATGTCTTCATGATAACTATGTTAAAATAGAAACAGGTGTTCCGAAGTAAAGGATCTGTGCATTAACACTGTACATTTTAGGGGTTATTCAACACATTCAGTTTGGCTACTGTAGTCTTAAGGTAGCATTCTCAATATTAAAGTAAACCCATCACATAAAAATTATATGGTGGTGCTTTATCGATAATAAAAATCCGTCCATATATTACGCGAATCAAATATTTAACTGCAAATGTCTTTTAATTTGGAAAGTGTATATTTCAAGTGTATATTTCCAGTGAAACTCAGTATACAAAGGTTTATGAGAAACATGTAGCCTTGGTTTTCCCTTAAGTTATGTCCTCTTTCTTTTGGAAGTGGAAGGCAACAGGGAAAAAGGTTTTGCTTTGTTTTACAAAACAGACTTCTGGCATCATGAAATAATAGGATTAAAATGTTGCACCTTTATTGCCTGGACTTGATTGACTGGAGTATCCCAGTGAGCAGAACCTTTTTTTTACTTTGGCCTCTGGTAGATCTACTCCAGATGTTATGCCCCATGTGTCTATTTAAAATAAAAAATAAAAAAATAAGTGAGAAAGATACAGGAACACATTTTAATACGTGTGTTAATATTTATTAAAACTGGAAGGAAAACTGGAAGGAATACTTAACTGAATATGTTTTGTATAATAGGTTTAGGTTTGGCAGAAAATAAAGAGTAAACAAGCAATTAGCACACAAAAACATGTATCAAAACCACAACAGGCCCCTCCTAAATCCTCTCTCTTTGTTAAGACCTCCCAGGTGAGTCTGCACCATGCCGTGCCCTCTTTGGGGTCATCTCTCAAATTGGACTCCTCCATTCTATAATTGTTTATCTATCAATTTTTATTCTTTTATACCCATTTTATTCTGTTTTAGTTGTTTTTTTCCTTGTAACTTGAGTTTTGCTACACTAATGATGAAGGTCACCGTTTGTGAATCACTGCTGCTTCCCACACGTGCCTCCAGCCTTCAGAATTCCAAGGTACATGTCAGCACTTCTGAGTATGACTTCATAAAGGCCTTAACCGGCATAACACAGTCTATACTTCACTCAACAAGGCCCTTGAAAATAGTGTTTACTTCCCATAGCTTTTAATCCAGGACTGGACGACATATAGGCTGTGCCGCCAGCCTTTCTGCCTTCTCAGACTTGAGGCCTCGTCTTCAGGAAGGTTTCAAATACAACTCCCTAAAATCCACTACTAGACAATGCTTCCTGAGAATTCCTCCCATGGGCGGAGTTCCTTCCCCTTCAGGGGCAGATATAGCACAGTAAAGCCATCATCCTATGTCTTCTGTGCCTATTGCTGGATGCCTTTGTAATTTTTTCCAAAAGTGGCAGAGAATTACTCAGATGTGTGGGACAACTTTCACATCAGCACAAGGGTGATGGTGCGCAACAAGGGAGCCATCCAACAGGAACTAGGGCCGAGAGGCTTTATATGTAATATCTTCCGGTTATGCAAAAAATTGAAAATTACCACCCATTCATTATTCTTAGGCATCTAAATTCACTTCTAGTGTATCTTCACGTCAAGATGGAAGGAATCCACCTGCTGACTTTCTTTGAAAGGGAGATTGGTTCCTCAGACTTGACCTGAAGGATGCATACATCACCGTTAATATACATCTGTCCTACCGATGTTACCATCAGTTCTTTTGTGGTCCGGACCTTTGGCAGTTCACTTGCCTTCCATTCGATCTCAGGTTACGCATGGTGTTTCAAGAAGCTCATGAAGCCAGTCATGGCCCTTATTCAAGAAAGGGGGGTTTGCTTCAGCGTGTACCTGACTCAGGACCTGTCATCCTATGCCAACACAAGGACTTCATGTCCATGGTACAGAAAATACAATTCCTGTGGTTCACTATCGACTTCATTCCAACCAGACGTCTCTATCAACTTTGGCACCACTTGTATGGATACTTGTACAGGAGGTCCCTGGATGCCTCAGGAAATAACATTGAATTATTGGCCAGCTCTTTTGCCAGTCACGGTTTTTCTTGAGACTTTCCAATTGGTCCCTTGTCCTTCAGATGGACAACTTCTCTGCAGCCCACTAAACTCACCAGTCCAAACTGCTGTCGGACCTCACGAATGACATATATTAGTTCAGCCTTGAGTGGTACATCCACATCAGAGTTGAACACCTGCAGGAAACAGATTTCCTTCTAGAGGACTGGTTCTCACACAACTGGCTTGATTCTAGCAATTGCATGCTGAACCCGTCAATATTTAATTGTCTGGATCTTCTCCAGGATCTGCTTGGATATCTTTGCTTCTCGTCTGAACCATCAGACAGAGGATTAGTTCAGCATGCGTCCAGACTAGCAGTTGGTGCTTTTCTCATGAGCAATGGATGCATTTCAACAGGATTGACCATCAATGAGTGCCTACTCCTTCCCACCGTTCTCCATGATTGCCTGGGTCCTAAACCTCATGAGGAAACAAAGGGTGTTGATAATGCTGGTGATGTTGCTATGGCAGTCTCAGCATTGGTTCCTGGGCTTGCTATAGTTGTCAGCGGTTGATGCCTCCGGGACCCGGAAGGGATCCGCAGCCTATGATCCTTCAGGACCACATGTCTCTGGTGGCCTGGATGTTTTCACGGGATCCTGATATATGTCAGGATTGTCTACATTAGCTTTAGACCTCTCCGGGCACACAACTCGACGTATCTGTCGTTGCTGGTGTGTGGAGGAACACGTGGTTCCCTTTCCTGCTCCTGTAGTAGTGGTGCTTAAATTTCTGTCTAACCTGTATTACAAGGGCAAATCTTACCGCACTATCAACTTATTCCAGTTGACGGTTTCGGCGTCTCACATTCCCATGCAAGGGGTTTCGATCAGTAAAGATCCATTATTCTGTCATCTTCTTTGGGGTAACTACTTGCATTATCCTCCATCTTCACGATATTCTTCCTTTAGGGACATGTCCTTGGTACTGTATTCTTTGTCAGCTTGGCCCAACGATGACTTGCTGCCTCTTCATCAACTTACCGCTAAATTGGCTCTCCTCCTTTGTTGGGTTTCCTTCCACTGGGTTTCAGAGATTCAGGCATTCAATGTCAACTCGGTCTCTTTTTTGATGGACAGAGTGTCTTTTTCCGTTCGTAGTTATAGCAAGTCTATTTCTGCGATAGTTACTTATCCATATTTTTCTGCTTTTCCTAAACTTTGCATTGCTCATTGTGTTTGTTCTTATCTGTCAGCCACATCTTCATTACGGTCTTCTCGTTCAGTTCCTCTCTTGGTTTCTTACGTTCTCCCTCACAGACCTGTCTCTTCAGTTACGGTGGCTCTATGGATCCTTTGGCTTCTCCATTTCGAGGGCATTGAGGTTTCCTTTGGCTCCCAAACAGTCCATGGTGCGGTGGCTTAGTCAGGTTTTTCCTCTGGGAGCATGCTCTCTGATATTTTGTCGGCAGCTGATTGTCTCGGGAGTCTACATTTTGGACTTTTTACTTTTGTCCATGCCCTCATGCTGCTTCTGCTCTACTGTCCAAGTGTTAAAGGAGCAAATATAAAGCCTTCTGCCGTGTGTTAAAATTAGAGATTAATCTAGCCTTGGTGAAGATATAGTCTAAATTTTAATAAAGGCAGGAGGTGGATAATTGTCCCATGTTTGTCTTTTACCCTGTTGTTCTGTTTCTGTCCCTTGTTCTTTAGTTTTTTTTCTGATGTGCTTACTGTTTGGCCATTCTGTTGTTTTGCTTGTCTTTGCTATATGCTGTTTGGATTTGTTCTAGTTTGTCACTTGTGATTGTTGCATGTCTTGTGTTAATTCTTGGTTACTGTGTGGTCATACACATTTTTAGATGGTCACTCTTTTTTCTTTTTTTTCTTTTAGTTTGATGGTCACCAATGTCTTCTTCTTTGGATTGGATTCTGTAGTTTTACCTTTTGATTTGACTGTTTATCTTCCACACTTCTTTTTTGCCATTCTCTTCCTGTTCTGCATCAACAAAGAAAAAGGATGTAGGAGAGACCTGTTGTGGTTTTGATGTGGATTGTTACTGGTTGTTTGTTCTTTCTCACTTAACTCTTTGTTAGCTGCTGGAAGGACTCAGTAAAGAAAGCTGAAGCAAATATTCACCTTCTGTCTTTATTAAAATTTAAACTACACCTTCACCAAGGCTAGACTAGACTAATATCAAGTTTTTTTTTTTTAGCATTGCTGTACAAAAAAAAAAAAAAAAAGCTATAAAGCCAGTATTGTTTCAATTAAAGTCACTATTTTGCTTATTTTAAAAGAACACTCCAACAACAACTAAAGTTGATTGGAGATGTTATGGGGGAAGACATGTATGAGCACTGTCTTACCTTCATGGGTTAAACATTTTTGGTAGTGATTTAACCCAAAAGCTGGGGCTCTGATGCCTAAAGCTGCTTCCCCTGGCTTTCATCCTCCTCATTATGATGATGGTTTAGTTAGGCAGCTGGAGATAGGCTAAGAGTTTAAGTTGTGTATTGCACAACTGGACTGGCCTGCTGTTCTTCGCACCTTCACTACTGGTGACCCTTTCTGCAGAAACTGACCAACCCCACAGTACAGTGGACAACATGAAATTTCCAGGTTTGAGTTGGGCCAAAATCCTTGTTTTACAAGACCATATATTTATTATGTAAGTTTTTAGAAATATTACTAATTAAAATATTGTACATAAAAATGAAAAGTATATTGGGGAGAAACATGATTGCAGCATGCATTGATTCATGTCAGGGTATTACCATGGTGGGAGTCTAAAGAGTAGAGATGCCCACCCTTGCAGAAAAACACACGGTAACCAGGTAAGAAGCTCCCTGGGCTGTGAATCTGTGCACGGGAGCTTAGACAGGAACAAAGCTCCAATACACAGTGCAGGCAAGGGTACAAGCAGAAGGATAGTCGAGGTGTAGCCGAAGTCAGAGGTCAGAATAAACGAGGAGATAAGCAAAGGTCAGAAGCTGGGGTCAGTCTGGAGAATACACGATCAGGAGACAAAATAACAGGAACCAAATGCGTCAACCAGAATCAATGAACTGACACTGCTCTCAGGGAGAGGCAGTGTTATATACCTTGCTAATCAGCCTGAGGTGGACTTAGAGTGTCAGGAGTAGCCACAGGTGGAGTCCAACCCCCTAGTGTTGGAGACAAGGCAAGGTATAACAGGTCTAGAAGCATACGTTCTGAAGTGGTTCAGAAGCAGCAAAGCAGGCACAGGACAATGAAGGACCCAGGTTTAAATCCCCCTTTTGGCACCAGTGAGGTGACCATGCCTGGCAATCTGGATGGCACAGGCATTACCCTGACAGAACCCTCCTTCAAGAATGCCCTCTGGGTGTGAACAGGCTCATTGTAAAAGTAGTACTCCTCACTGTTGGATTCATTATCTGTAGCATACCATTCTATGATATCAGAGTCTCCAGGAAGCAGTCCCTTTACTGCATGGGGTTCCATAGTGCCAGCTTCTGGTACCGCTGGAGAGCGGTCAAGGTCTTTGATGATCCTGGTGCAGGTGGTAAGTACTTAAATTCCAGAAGGTATCAAATCAACATTAGGTATCAAATAGACATTATTCTAATTTGAACACTATATAGAGATGATTTACATAATATGTTTTTTTTTTTTAAAAAGTGAATGTATATTAATTCAACCCCTTCTATTTCCCTTTTTTTCTGTACCCCTTTTTTTAATAAAAAAAAATAAATAAAAATGAATAAAATTCTAATTGCAAAAAAATTTCCAGAAGGTACATTCTTGGAATCTTTTGCCTTTGGTACATCAACAGGAGTGGAGTTCATGACTTGCAATGCCTTCTCAAAATTTTCAAATACTTTATACAGACTATAGTACCATTTGAGGCATAGGTACAATTCAAAGGAAGATCTTCATTGACAGGGCAAGATGTAGTTATGGTACTCACGATCAGGAGACAAAATAACAGGAACCAAATACATCAACCAGAATCAATGAACTGAAACTGCTCTCAGGGAGCCCTCAACCCCTCTGTTCCTGTGTATCCAACTTGTCTGGTTACAACTACATGTTTGTTCGTCCACCAACTGTAAAGTGCTGTGGAATTGGTTGGCGCTATTTAAATATTAATATAATAACATAATAATATAAAATGAGACTTTTGTGATAAAATCTGGTTTATAGGTCAGAAGAATCGATAGAAACTATGCATTAAGACCATTTACACAGCTAAAAAAAATCTAATTTGTTTTGGGTGCTCTTCTTTTATTAATGGGTTACTCTAAGTGCTATAAAAACGTATGCTAATTGCAAATGCAAATGTTATGATACAGCGCCTCCTGTTACATAGAGTGGGCATAGCTGCAACATTTTGTGAAAATCGCTGCAGCTATAAGACAGTCGCCTCTGACGTGCACATATAGAAAGGAGTAATTACTGTAATTACTGTAATTATGAATTTGCCTTTATTATAGCCACTGTAAGTGACCTGGCAACACTTCAATCCATTCGGGTCTTTGGTAAGCACTTAAACAATACAATTTATTGTTATACCACAACATGGAATAAAAACTGTGGTGGATGTAATTATATCTACTTCATTATGCAAACAAAATGTGCTGCTCACTAGCAGTGCCCTTTGAATGGATGGTAAAACAGGACATTTTACTTCCATCTTGCTGTTTGTGATCTTCAGTTGTGCATGTGTACAATGAGTAAATCCCTCCCTTCACCAAGTTTGGATAGTGCCCAGATTGCCTCAGTGTGCAAATGTGGATTGTCCCATGTATTCCTTATTAAGGGTTAATAAGCATGTAGGGGTGTATATAAAAAATACCCCTCTCTTTCTAATTACAGATATCTTTTCGAGAAGCTCGAAGAAGCAAGGTGAAAGGTTAGTGTAGGACCCACCTGAGAGGTTTGCCTTAACATGGCAGGTGGGCTAAACTCTCATGGCCATTGGAGCAACTAAATAACATCCATTTGTTTAACCCCTTAGTGACCGCAGACGTACAGCCAAAAAACGGTTGTTAATCGTGATTGCTTCCAGACACTCTAAGGGTATTACACGATGCTTCGATATCGAGGCATCGTGGAATACCTCCCCCTCACTGCCAGGCACCTGAGTGATCGCCCCCCCCGAGCGATTACTTCTGGGTTGCCCCACGTGGCACCTGGCAGTGTAGGCAAGAGCATCGGAAGCCTTCAGGCAGGCTTCCGATGCTCTGCCTGTACTGAGTGCATCGAGGGGTTGAGGCACTCAGTAAATGCTTACAAAAAAAATCATATCAATAAAGCCTCCATTAAGACATATCTTTCTACAGTCAATCATCTAACACAGGAGATTATCAGTTGCCACCAGTTTAAACATAAGAATATTACTAACCAGCAATCTAAATGTATCAATGATCAGGCATGGACCCTACAATAGCCATTCGCCCAGTGGATAAGGGGGAGGGATAGTACTATGCAGAAGAATTGTACTATGCAGAAGAATTGAAACGACAATTACAGGATGAAACTGTTTATCAATTACTGCCAGGGGAACCCACAAGGCAAAAATTGAAGCCACCCTTATGATGGGTCTAGAGTCTGGCCTCATTGATTTACTACTATATCAGTACTTGTTGTAAGCAACATCCTCACACTCCTTTTATATATAGTCTCCCAAAGGTCCATAAAGACCCCATTAGACTGCCAGGGAGGCCTATTGTATGTATGGGCTACTGGAGCCAATAGCCAAGTGGCTAGATAATTTATTTTAAGCACCAATAGCAGAACTACTCACCTGCATTAAGGATACTCCCATCCTCATTACCAAACTGACACAACTTAACTTAGGCATAGGCCCTACAGTACTTATCACAATGCAATGGATGTACGCAGCCTTTATACAGTAATTCCACATGAGCAGGAAATAGAAGCTATGAGATCAGTTCTTACCTCTTCAATGACCTACGAAGGCCCACAAATAGAGTTCACACTTGAACTCCTGGCTCTTGCACTACGAAATAACTACTTTAGGTTTGAAGAATGGTGGTATCTCCAAATTGCTGGCACCTCTTTGGGGGCGGCAATGGCACCCATGTTTGCCAACACAAACATGTACATCTATGAGCA
This sequence comes from Pelobates fuscus, assembly GCF_036172605.1. Classification (NCBI taxonomy): domain Eukaryota; kingdom Metazoa; phylum Chordata; class Amphibia; order Anura; family Pelobatidae; genus Pelobates; species Pelobates fuscus. Next base: position 310,405,799 of record NC_086317.1, on the reverse strand, counting down.
ACAATGTATTTTATCTAAGTTTGGCCAATACATCCAAGGGTACTTCAGGTACATTGATGACTTGTTGATTCTTTAGGGAGGTAGTGTGTCGGAGGCATCTGAGATGGTACAACACCTTAATCATTTGGAAACTCCTATCAGATTCACGTCAAATATCGGCCCGACATCTGTTCAATTTTTAGATTTGGAAATATCAGTGAAGGAACAGAAAATATCCTATAGCCTTTATACAAAGCAGACGGAACTTAACACTATCCTACACAATGATAGTGCACACCCAGGGGTGTTGAAGAAATCCTTACCCAGAGCACAATTCTTATCCAGAACAACTACATCTTATTGAATTTGTTCTGGTGAGTAGAATCATTACCTTCAGGCTTTTTGCTGTAAACACTTTTCAGAGAAAATGCAGTATTTACATTACAGCCTAGTAATAACTTCACTGGCCACTCCTCAGATGGCTGTTAGAGACCCTTCTAGGGTCAGGGCTGCCTAAAATGCATCCAAGCATTCAGTATCTCCTCCCTCTGCATGGAGAAAATGAAAAAGTGGTCTAGTGACTAAGGGGTTAAATATGCATAGGGATTTCGGAAGAGCGCTGGTAACTTTTTTTCTTTTGTTTTTACTGTATGTATTGGGGCTGATGTGTACTGTGGTCATTGCTTCCACCCAAGATTAGTGGGAGTTTGAGTGCGGGACTTCTTTTTGTTGCGTTTGTATTCACTTTTGTATCACACAGCTATGTTACAATGCTGCCGCCCACCCCACTTGTTCCTTATGAAGGGTTAATAAGCATGTAGGGGTGCAAATAAAAAATACCCCTCTCTTTCTCATTAGAGATATCTTTGCCAAAAGCTCAAGGAAGCAAGGTGAAAGGTTAGTGTAGGACTCACCTGAGAGGTTTGCCTTGACGTGGCAGGTGGGCTAACCTCTCATGGCCATTGGAGCAACTAAATAACCTCCATTTGTTTAAATATGCATAGGGATTTGCGAAGAGTGCAGGTAACTTTTTTTCTTTGGTTTTTACTGTATGTATTGGGGCTGATGTGTACTATGGTCATTGCTGCCGCCCAAGAGTAGTGGAAGTTTGAGCGCAGGACTTGTTTTTTTGTATTTTAGCCATGATATTTGGGTTTAAGAAGATAATCAGGATAAAATCTATGTCAGAATAACTTTAGAGGTGCAGTTCAGCCTCCCGAACCTAGTTATTTTTATTATATTAAGTGATGAACGAACATGCTACATAACACATGGATTCCACACTGTTGATGCTATAATTCAGCCTATTAAATTTATGTACATATGAAAAAAATAGGACTTCAAGGTTTAAAGGACCATGAACTATTATCAACAGGATAACTGATTTTTTGTTTAATTTCATCACCTGCCCCCTTCAATGATTTCAAATCACTCTAATCCCCTTTACTTTCCTCAATTATTTTATCTATTTCTAACATCTCTAGTCATTCTAACTCGTCATTAGTTAATCTCCAACTTACAGGGCTGCCATCAGAAATGTTGGAGCCCATTCCATAGCTCAAGGCCTATATCCAGTGGCCCACTTCTGCATCTGCCCACAGGGTTCAGTGTATGTGTGTGTAAGAGAAACAGTGTGTGTGTATATTGCATACAATGTATATGTATATTGGATGCAGTGTGTGTATAGTGAGTGCAATGTTTGCATGTGTATAGTGGATGCAATGTCTGTTTACTAGATGGAGTTTTGTGTGTGTATATAGATGCAGTGTGTGTGTATAGTGGATTTCAACGTATGTGTGTGTTAGGGATGCTACTTACCTTTAGGATGAGGGTGATCCCTAGTGATCCTGTGGTACAGCTTCCACCTCCTCTAGGTGGAGGCTCTTCGTTGTGTAGTATTGAAGCATTCCTGTGGTAACACGGTTATGGGGGAGAGAGCTGTCTGTCTATATCTATCTATCTATCTATCTATCTATCTATCGCAATACTCAAAATATATACAGTATGTATTAAGAATATAGGGCCTGGGCACCCAGACTCCCTAGGCCCCATACAACTGTATCGGCTCTACACCTACAACTTACTCCAAACATTCACACATTACATCAGTCCTAAAAAACACTGTGTCAGCCTGTGGGTACTCGGATGAGTACCTCCGTTACTTCTCTGCTTTTTTTCAGACCATCCGACATCACCTTGCTAAATCAAAGTATTCAGTGCCATTAGGAGTGCTCAGAAGCCCATCGCAAAGTAATGAGCATCATTCAGAGGTGAAATATATTGAATGATTATTGCAGTGATTATAGCCTTTACTCCACACCATGAGTCAAGACTACATGTAGGGGTTAAACAGAACTGACTTTCTTGCAGCTGTGCAGAGGTAGTTATACCCACAGGGGGTCATTTGCATACATTAGGGTAATTAGCAGTACACTCAGTCCCTCTTCCCATAGCTCCTTGTTTTTCTTGCTGTAAACAACCCTCACCCCCACTAAGACAAACAAATACTCAGCTTCATTTTATCCATGTAGTTAAAACAAAATGAAACAACAAATGCCCCTTGTAAAATGACCAGCGAAAGCAAATGGAACCTCTTGCCTGCAATCCTGTCTATAACACTCCTCCCCCAGTTCACAATCCAGCAAAACTGTCGAGATCCTCATGGGTTCATCTGAGGCTGTCTGGGACAAACCACACAAGTCTTTTATGGTTCCGGTTGGTACGAGGAGGTAAGCTAGCCTTGGTCATTTCCCAATAATACTTCAGCAGGGAGGCTATTCACAATGCATGCACCCACAAACCGGGCACCCACCACCTAATCCATGTGAACCCTAGAGGTGGGTAGCCGATATACATGCCCTCCTGCTACTCACTGACGATCCGATTCCCTCTGTGTTCTATCTATGTATCTATCCCGCTCTCCAGTGTACACCTACACATCTTTAAAGTGTATTCCTCGTTGATATAACAATATAGAAATAGGTTTATATAATCAGTCAGCTATTACCTTATCATTTTAATACTGGCTTAATTTAGAATATGTCAAAATTGCAGCCATGTTAATTTTCTTTGAACAATTAGGTTGATTTGTATTCAATTCTTTAAACAACAATTAAATTACCTTAAGAATAAATTGTGCACATTTTGAGTACCGAGTGGGGTTTCCTTTAGGACTAAAGCTTACATATCTATTTCCTCTTTTATTTAAAAAACTAAAATGCACTAAAACGTGACATTAACCCCATACTTACAAAAATACACAAGTGATGAATACTATTTATTACCATTTTTTGCCTTGCGTGATTGAAGTAAAAATGATATATGTGTGTAATATTTTTTATGCTAATTATACATTGCAATAACTGCTAATTATGTAATATTGTGCTTTTTTAAAATGCTGTTAATGAAGACTAAGTGGACCTTTCAGCAAAAACAATTTTACATCAATAGCATATTTTTAAATGTATTTTGAAAAACACATTCCCACTTTTTATAGAAACCCAGGCCAGTAGACTTTGCATCTCATAATAGGCTGTAATACAAATCGAACCTCTCTTTTGTTTGTTTTATTGTAAACATGTCTTTTTTTAATAAATAGATAATATATTTTTTACATTGGGAAAAGTATAAAATTAGAATTAAGGAAGATAAGCGTGGAATTTAAATAAGGCAGATGAATAACAGTATGTGGCAATTCTAAGTGTTACTAAAATTGTGGTGAGATCACTACATGAAAAGCAAATCTTCATCTGTGAATAAAGAAAATTCCCAAATGTGCTACTGAACTATATCTACATATTGTAAGAACCATTTTAAAGACAAACTTCACAAATCACAACAACCATAGAATATTATGCATTCGTAACTCTCCCAGAATACCATGAGAAATATGCAAATTAGCTCAAATAGCATTCACCTTTCAGGTTCCAAACCCAACTTTCTGTAGACGGTCTTTGCAAAGGCCTGTAGTTTTACAGTAGAGTTTTCAATGACATGGGCTATTATTTAATTGACAAAGAGCAGAACCAGTACCTGCTCTATGTTACATTTTGTATACATTGTGTATTAATATTGTTTTTGTATTTTATTGTACCCTATTGTATCAATGCAATGTTTTGTGGACCCAGGACATACTTGAAAACTAGAGAAATCTCAATGTATCTTTCCTGGTAAAATATTTTATAAATAAATAAATATCCACTTATTAGCTTACTCCCTTGGAACACAAGGAGTGTTATTTCATATAACTTTCTGAATTCAGTTATTTTGCAGAGGGCGCTTAATTCCTACATCTCATACAATATAGGAGCAAGCATTGCTTATAATGCAAGAGCATTCATATAGAAGCAATTGACGAAGTGCTCTACCTTGATTGTTTTTTTCCTATGGCCCAGACTGTACTTTGAACACTCTGCCTGACAATTGTGATGACTGCATTATAAGTTAAAATAACACTATAGGCTACACATTTAGGCACTTTAACTACACATCTAAATGTGAGGACGGGTGGTTAATGGGGAGGGATAATGTGAGTTAGTTAACCCCTTAAGGACACATGACATGTGTGACTCGTGAATGGCAGGCTTATGCAATGTATGATCAGATTCCATAACTAACCTCCATTGTTTTTGCCTAGGTGAGTTTTTTTTTTTTAAATCTACATTGTGTGAGCATGGAATAAAATTTCGGTTTAGTGAATGAGTGAGTGTGCTGGATCTTGTATGTTGTGCTGTATGAATTGAAGAGAGAGAATTGATTGATTGAATTGTTGTGCTGTGTGAATTGACCCCAGCAGCACCCGTATAATATGTGCATATTCAGGTGAGTGCCGCCTTTTGGTGTACATGGATATATATATATATATATATATATATATTTGCCCTTGAAATACAGGTTAGACAGAAATTTAAGCACCACTACTACAGGAGCAGGAAAGGGAACCACGTGTTCCTCCACACACCAGCAACGACAGATACGTCGAGTTGTGTGCCCGGAGAGGTCTAAAGCTAATGTAGACAATCCTGACATATCTCAGGATCCCGTGAAAACATCCAGGCCACCAGAGACATGTGGTCCTGAAGGATCATAGGCTGCGGATCCCTTCCGGGTCCCGGAGGCATCAACCGCTGACAACTATAGCAAGCCCAGGAACCAATGCTGAGACTGCCATAGTAACATCACCAGCATTATCAACACCCTTTGTTTCCTCATGAGGTTTAGGACCCAGGCAATCATGGAGAACGGTGGGAAGGAGTAGGCACTCATTGATGGTCAATCCTGTTGAAATGCATCCATTGCTCATGGTAAAAGCACCAACTGCTAGTCTGGACGCACGCTGAACTAATCCTCCGTCTGATGGTTCAGACGAGAAGCAAAGATATCCAAGCAGATCCTGGAGAAGATCCAGACAATTAAATATTGACGGGCTCAGCATGCAATTGCTAGAATCAAGCCAGTTGTGTGAGAACCAGTCCTCTAGAAGGAAATATAAATATATAAAAGGTTTTACAGAATCTAGTTTGGATGCTTTAAATGTATTTATATATGCAAATTAATTTAAAGAAGAAAAGAAGACAATAATTCATAACAATGAATATAAATATAGAAGCTGGTGATAGGTAACAATGCACTTAAAAATGTAAGAACAACAGTTTAATATTTAAAAAACAAGTCCAACAGAAAAGGAATAATGACATTCTTGAAAACAAAGGCTGGACACACCGTAGTAATACAATACAGTATTTATTTTATATACAATATTTGAAGCTGTACCGAGATAAAGATAGGGTTAGGGTAGGGAGAACTCTTAGGTGAGGGTTGGCTCAGGGTGAGTTAAGGCCAGACAGAGATTGTTCTATAGACAATTAGGTTCCCCCTAGTTCTTCCTGCCTACTATACGATCTCTATACCTCATTTAGATTTAGTTATCTGCTCTCCTTTTTTTTTATTCATCAAGTGTTACCTTGGACAGAATTGTCTTCTAGAAAATGTACAATTGTGTAATCTGTACAAATGTTTTGTTAATGTAATCTTCATTCAGAACTATTTTCTTTTAATAAAGAGTGTAAATAAAAAAATATTTTAAGCTGCAGTTGTATATAAAGAATTTTTTTTTTTAAGTATTTTTTTTAAGTATTTCTGTTTCACCTTAGAACAAACATTAATACAGTTTTTTTTTTTTTTTTTTTTTAATTATTTTACAAAAAATATTACACAATACAATACAATACAATACAAAACAATACAATACATTACAATACCATACGATACGTTGTTCGCTGAGATTAACCTTGGTAATAACTTAGTCGATCTCAGGGAGTAATTTTAGTTTTAGTTTGAACCTATGGAGTAACCTCCGATGCACTAAAACTCCTCTTACAGTTACAGCGTAATACCCCGCGAACGACATATCGTTTCCCATGCCGACGGGATTACTGGGATAGCCAATTCCTTAAAGAACTCTCGAGAATAGGTTAATTCATGCATACTTGTACACTCAAGTTCCGCCTAACCCTCTCCTTCAATTTTCTTCAACCAGAAGGCATTATATACCTTCTTTGGGTCTCTTCCTTGAACCCTGTCCAACTGACCTTCCATTCCAAGTTGAAACCTGACTTGGGAAATCACCCTGTCCAAGGAAATTGGAGAAGAGTTCTTCCAGTTACGTGCTATACTTAATTTGGCCGCTATCATAAAATGAATATAAATTGCCTTTTCTTTTTGCTTTAATGAATCAATATTAAGGTGGAGTAAAGCGTTCTCAGGTAGCTTTGGAATAGACACGCATAAAAGGTTCTCTAAATAATTAAATAATTCCTGCCACAACTTGCCTACGATCTCACATTCCCACCAGATATGCAGGAAGGTACCCAAGTCCCTTTTGCATCTCCAACATATCGGTGAGCTTGAACTATACATGCTGGCTATTCTTGTGGGCACTAGATACCATCTGTTGATGACTTTAAACAGAGTTTCTAATAAATTCAGACAATGTATAGTTTCACACGCTTGGGGTAGTATTGCACACCACTGTTCTTTGTTTATTATTATGTTTAAATCTTTCTCCCACTTTTGTTTTGCGATGATAACCTGAGGAGCCTCTAGTTTCAGTATAGCATTCATTGCCTTGGAGGAAACTTTCTCTATTTGTTTATAGTTTAAAAGTGAGCAGATCAGTTTGGTTCCTTCTTGGGGGTGTCTTATAATGTTTTGGGTTAAATAGTTTTTCACTCTCAAAAATGTAAATAGTTCCTTATTTGACAGTTGAAATTCTTGCTTTAATTGTGGGAAGGTTTTCATTTTTTCGTTGTTATACAGATTTTCTATTTGAGTTATCCCTTTTTGGATCCAACTTTTTATACTTAAGTCGTTAATATAATATGGGAGTAGTTCTACTTTAAGATTGTTTGTAATTTTATTCTCCATATTGGCTTTTTTTTTTATTTCTTTCCAGAATTCTAATATTGACTCTATACACAAGTTAGATTGCCTAATAGCCCGTAATTTCGGGTCTGTATACCTATACCAAAGAATAGCACTCAATTCCTTTACTTGGCAGCTCTCACTTTCTAGGATATACCATCCTTCCCTTTTTACACTATTCAATTGAGTTCTATATATATGAAAGAATTTGTTTGCTAAATAAATATCAATAATACTTGGAAAGCCCACGCCTCCCTCTTTAGTTTTTTGAGCCAGTAGAGTTTTGTTAATTCTCGGTCTCTTGTTCTTCCAGATGAAATTATTAATTTTGTTTTGAATCATATCCAGCCATGGTCTGGGGATTTTTAAGGGGATCATTCGAAACATGTAGGCCCATTTGGGTAAGAGGTAGGCTTTTATAAGGTTCATTCTTCCCCACCATGTAATTTAAATTTTTTTCCATTTATTCAATGCATTCATCATATTTCTAAAACAGCTTAGAAAATTAACCTGCGCTAGGTCTGAGGCTTTCTTTGTCAGCAATATCCCTAAATATGGAGTGCTGGTATTGACCCAATTAAAGTTATATTTATCCTTTATATGGTTACTGCTTGCTGTATCTAGGTTAATATCTAGAATTATGGATTTATTTTCATTTAATTTATAGTTCGAAACTTCGCTAAATCTCTTAACAGTTTTCATAAAAGCAGTGATAGATGTAACTGGCTTAGTTAGGGTGAGTATCAAATCGTCTGCATATAGTTTTAATTTCAGCTCTCTTTCTTTCGTGGTAATACCCCTTATTAGATTGTTTGATCTTATATTTATCGCCAAAATCTCCATAGTTATTATATACAAGATTGGGGAGAGCGGGCATCCCTGTCTTGTCCCGTTATGGAGATTAAACCAGTCCGCACATATATTAGGGCCTACTGTCCTAGCCGAGGGACCAGAATACAGGGACATTATGGCTCTATGAATCCAGCCCTGGTAGCCGAATTTCAGCAAGGATTTACTCATGAATTCCCAGTCGACCCTGTCGAACGCTTTTTCTGCGTCGACAGTTAGAATTGTCATAGGTGTTTCTGTTCTATTAGCTAGATCTATAATATCTGTTATACATCTTGTGTTATCCGAAGAAATTCTTCCCGGAACAAATCCTATTTGGTCAGGGTCGATGATGTTGTCTAAGGTCGGTTTTATTCTGTTTGCTATAATTGCAGAAAAAATTTTCACGTCGGTATTTATAAGGGAAATTGGCCTATAGTTTTCCACCTCTCCCGGGTCTTTATTCTGTTTCGGAATGGGTAATATATTTGCCCTCAGCATCTCCTTTGGGAATTGTCCCTTATCGACTATATTATTGAATAAATCTGCTAAATGTTTTATAAGTAAATCTCCGAAAGTTTTATAAAATAAGTTTGAAAATCCGTCTGGGCCTGGGGTTTTATTGTTGTCCATTTTTTTGATGGCCTCTTCCACCTCTTGTGCTGTTATTAAGTTATTAAGACTTATTTTTTGATTCTCTAATATTACTGGAGTATTAATACCATCTAAATAATTGTCTATCTCCTTATCCTGAGTTACTAGAGAATATAATTCGCTGTAATAAGAGTTAAAGCATTGGCCTATGGATTTGGGGGAGATATATTCCTCTTCGTTCCTCTTTATTCTAGTTATTTTATTGGATGCGATTTTTCCTCTCAGCTTCTTAGTTAACAGTTTATCTGCTCTGTTACCTGTACTGTATTCTTTCAGCTTCAGTTTCCCCATTATCTTTATATTTTTCTCAATTCTGATTTGATTAATTTGATTTTTGATCTCAACAATCGCCTCCGAGTTCTCTCTTGAGGGTGTTTGTTTGTTCTCTTTAGATTTTTTCTCTAACTTATCTAATAGGGGAGCTAATTCTTCTCTTTTAGACTTTCTAAGGTACGATTCTATACTTATTAAACTGCCTCTTATTGTGGCTTTAAAGGTACACCAGTTGTTAGAATGTGAAGTTTCGTCAGGTTGATTATCTAAAAAGAATCTTTCTATCTGAAATCTAAGAGCCTCTTGGTTTTTTTCCTTAGTGAGTATATAATCATTAATTCTCCATGTCGTACTATTTTTAGTATTCCACTGATCTTTCATAGTCCATATGTTAATACTATGGTCCGACCATGTGTTATTCCAGATATCACTTTTCACTAAATTTTCTAGTGCGTTTATATCCCCCCAAACCATATCAATGCGCGAATATGAGTAATGGACTCTAGAAAAAAAAGTGTATTCCAGTTTTTCTGGATATGAAGATCTCCATAAGTCAAAACAATCAAACTCGTTCTTTATATTTCTAAGATTTTTTGCCATTTTAACTGTAGCTCTGTTCGCTTGAGTATTGAGGCTAAATTTCTTGTCTAAAACCGGATCCAACACACAGTTGAAATCGCCTGCCATCAAATATACTCCTGTCTTGATCGTTTCTGCCTGTTCCAAAATCCTTCTCAGTGTAACCACAGGAAAAGCATTTGGCAGGTAGATGTTAACCAGCGTATATTTAATTTCGTTTAGTTTACAAATTATAATTAAAAATCTTCCTTCCCTGTCCACGTATTGGTAAATTAATTTGAATTTCACTGTATTTGCCACAATTATAGCAACCCCCCTTTTCTTACTGTCGCTAAGCGAAGCCTGGAACACGTATGGAAATCTGTCCCCCCCCCATTTTACATTATCCCTCAGCCTCCAGTGCGTCTCTTGCAAAAAACCAACGTCTATCTTTTGGTTGACCAAAAAATCATATACTAATGCTTTTTTAGAAGGAGAGTTCAGGCCCTGAGTGTTAACTGATATCATTTTAACCATATTCCCCACAAAAGTCTCCCATCATCCCAGACGGCATGTTCAACACTAACAACAAAACAGGACAAACACTAAAACATTCATTCCCTTCCTTTCTAGTTGTACACCAGATAGGAAAGAATGGCCTCTCCCCCGTCGGAAAGGGTGGAGCCATTTTTTCGATAGGTGAATTTAGAATTTTCACCTTATCGGTTATTGTGTCTCAACCTCGGACACATGGCGGGGAGCAAAAAGAGAATGCCCTTAAGTGAGAAGTATCATATTTAGTTATATGCCTGAGTGAGTTAACTTATTTTCTTACAGAGAGAAGAGAGAGGGAAAAAAATACATATTTTCTATCTAATCCTACAGCATCTTATCTATAATATCCTGCGTTTTGTTACCTCTTCTATCTTAAATTCTGCTTACTCTCCCTTCCCCTCTTTTTTTTTCTTTTTCTTTAAATATCCAGAAACCTATTTGTGCCTCTTTATCGCTTTTGTGAGTAATGCACCTTTTAACCAAAAACTTCTTAGAGGAGAGAAAAAAAAAAAAAAAAAAAAAAAAAAACCACAACTCTTTTTCTACTACATATTATCTATTTCTTCCACTTAACCTTTTAATTTTTATCCCTTAAGCCCTGTCAAGGCCTTTTACTAGTGCTTTTGTGCTTTGTACTTTTTTACGTGCTTTTATCTTCTTCACCCTCTTATGTTTTGTAAACCTTACTCCTTATCTTTAAACTATATGTACATCATTCTGTATGAGTAAAAAAAAAAAAAAAAAAAAAACCACAACTCTTTTTCTACTACATAATATCTATTTCTTCCAATTAGCCTTTTATTTTTATCCATTAAGCCCTGTCAAGGCCTTTTACTAGTGCTTTTGTGCTTTGTACCATTTTACGTGCTTTTATCTTCTTCATCCTCTTATATTTTGTAAATCTTACTCCTTATCTTTAAACTATATGTACATCATTCTGTGTGAGAGAAAAAAAAAAAAAAAAAACTCTATTTCTACTACTTATTATCTATTTCTTCCGTTACCATTTTATTTTTGACCTTTAAGCCCTGTCAAGGCCATTTATTAGTGCTTTTGTGCATGTACTATTTTACGTGCTTTTATCTTCTTCACCCTCTTATGTTTTATAAACCTTGCTCCTTGACTTTAAACTATAAGTACAGCATACTGTGTGAGTCGTAATCTAAAAAAAAAAAAAAAAAAAAAAAAAAAAATTGAACATTGTTCAATTATTATTTGATCTTTGTTAGTTCCATCCAACTGTTCAATGATTCTTTAGAGTCAAAGTTTTCAGCTTTCCCATTCCAGAACACCCTTAGCGTTGAAGGGAAGCCCCATCTATAATTGATATTTTTCTGTCTCAGGGTCGGTAGTAAGTCTTTGAAGGTTTTTCGCCACGTTCTAGTTGAGAATGATAGATCTTGAAATATGATCAGATTCTTAAACCTTTCCTCCAATGTCTGCTTATTCCTCATAGCTGCCATTATTCGTTCTTTTGTTTTGTAAGAGTGAAATTTTACCATTACATCCCTTACGAGAGTCTCCGGAGCGTTGTAGGGTTTAGGCAGTCGATGGCACCGGTCTGTCATATAATCATGAGTATCCCCATCTGGTATCAAATTTTTAAAGAATTCCAGGAGAAATCCTTCAAGCTTTTCATTGGAAACCTCTTCTGGAATGTTTCTTATTCTGATGTTAGCTCTTCTGGATCTATCTTCCAGATCGCAGATTTTAGTTTCCAGTACTCCTATTTTGTTTGTAAGTCCTGCAATCGTTTCTTGACTTATGTTGTATTTTTTTTCTAATTTTTTGAAGTTTTCCTCCATTTCAGCAAGTTTGACTTGAATCGTTTTAAATTCCTGCTTTAATTCTCTCGTATTAGCCGTCATGTCTTCACCTATGGCTCTATGGAATTTCTCCAGATTTTTTGTCAGTATATCTTCCGTCATAGTTGTTTTTAGTTGAGCCTCTTTATTTAAGCTGTAATTTATTTCCATATTCTCTTCAGAGTCTTCTGGGTTAATTTGAGGCTTTTGTTGTGAAGGTGAAAAATACCCCGAAAGTCTTTTATCAGGCTGGAGCTCTTTCCTTTCTTTTTTCTTCCTCTCCTCTAGAGCTTTTTTTGTAGCCATGTCTTTCTTTGTTAGACCTTTTCCTTAGTTTCTATGTGTTTGTTGTTGTCCTTGCCTTTATATAAACGGTGTTAGCGGAGGATGCTGGTGGAGGGGGGTTAATATGGCAGGTGTAGCAGGGTTTGACCGAGTTGTAAAAAAAAATAAAAATAAAATAAAATAAATAAAAAACACACGACCGGAAACTTAATTTTTAGAGATTTTTAGAGATTTTAGAGATTTTATGAAGCAGTATTTTGCTTTTTGCTCTTTGCTCTTTACTCTTTTACTCTGTTAGGTATTTCTAACAGCCCACTTGTCCTCTATGGCGTTTGAAATACCTCCGGCTTTATACAAGCTTTGTTCAGGGTTGGTAGTTTAATAGAAATAAATTCCCGCTTCAAAGTCGCTTGAAATGGTTTGCATAAATGGCTTGGCAAAAAGTAAATTAGTGAGGGTTGGGAAGTATGTTAGTAAAGGCTAAAAAAATAATTGTTTGTGTCTTTTTCTCCCTTTTGTTATTTTTCTTAACACTTCCCTTGGTAATTGCCCTCAGTAATGCCCTTGGTGGCTTGGTAGCTTGGTAGCTTGGTAGCTTTAGTCTTTAGTCTTTCCAGCCCCCAATTTTTTTTTTTTTTTTTTAACCACTTTTTAACCACTTTCACACATTGTACCTTCTCTCAGTAGCTCGTCCCTGCTGGTCTGGTTACCTTCGCGTTTTTTTTTTTGCCGCTGTCTCTCTGATCAATCTGATCGGTCTCCCTGTGAACTCCCCCTCCTCTCCTTCACCTCCGTTCACAACTACCTTGTTATTGTTATTGTTCTCCGGTTTGCAGCGTAGCTGATCGGCAAGTTGTTGAAGCGTCCCAACAGCGTTCAATTCAGCGTCTCTCTCTCTCTCTCGTATCACTTTGTCCGTTCACACTCGCGCTCTCTGCATCTCACTCGCGGGCATTCCTGGACCCGCCTCACGACGTCAACGCCTTCACGTCATCCGTCCGTCCGTCCTGATCGCTGGCCACATTAATACAGTTTAACACCTTAGGGACACAACTTCTAGAATAAAAGGGAATCATAACGGAATATTTCCGTCATGTGTCCTTAAGGGGTTAATACTATGTACATTGTGTTTCATAATATGTTTAATTCCTCTTAACACATAGCAATGAGAAATTTCAGAAACACTGACAGCGAAAGACTGTGTTGTTGGCTTTGTCAAGCGTAAGGAGAAAATGATGGAAAAACACAATATGATTGTAAACGATGCCTAGATATTCCATATGATAATAGTTAGAGACAATTTGTGTTAGAAATGCACTGTTCAATGTATGAACACACTTTAAATTAGAAAAATTCTGAAGGCCTTTTACCCAACTTACCTCACAAGCAACAGACTCCTAAATTCCACTAATCTGTGTCTAAACTCAAAACCAATTTCACCACAAAATAATAAACTATGGCGCACAATTGTAAACAACTATGGAGTATCAAGTGAAAAGAAGAGAAAAAAATATATACAAACACTATACCAAAACAAATATAAAGAAGAAATAAAACAGAGGATAATACTTTCTCTTTGTCATAGCATCCCCTCTATTTACCCTTTTTCTTATTTATTTAACCCCTTCCCCTGGCAACATTGATGCTCTAAGAAAACATTTTGGCCAGGTTTTTTTTTCTCCGTAAAAATACTTTGAAAAAATGTTATGCAAAATCAATTCATTTATATGTTTAAATAGATCTAACTGAAGTATTAAACTAGTTTTGAAGCATTTAAATTGTTGATCAGTCTCATAGAAAAATACACAAATCAGTAACATAGCAGGAACCATGACTATGTGCAGTCTTTTTAATATGTTTGTAAACACAAATTCAACATTATTATATTATTTCCCAGCATGCATTTGACCTGCTGTAGCTGATTGGCTGCTCATATTCTATCTTTTGGAAACTTGGCAACTTGCATTAGAACAGGTGGTTAGATATTATTGAACAAAATGCCCAAAGCATAATGTGTTTCACATCAACTAGGTGGAAATCTATTACTAAAAATATATTTTAAGCTAGTGAACCTTAAAAAGAAAGAAAGAACAGAATATATAGACAGGTTTTTGTGCTCAATTAATGTTACTTTTCCAGGCAACATAAGTGTTTTTAGCAAGTGACAAAGTTCATAAGTATACTCTAATTAGCACATCACAGTGGAATGTCAGAAAAATGTATGTAAAAATATATATTCTAACATGCAAATATATACTTTAGACCCCCCCAAAAAATACATATACATAAAATAGATCTATATATAATGTTTAAAAAGACACATATCTCTCCTGTGAAGCTGCTATTAAAATCTTGACAATGTTTCCATGTTTTGTATACGTTTAAGCTATCATTAGTTTTTTTATGCCTGTCTGTACATCTGTATGACTGTCTGTCCATCAATCTACATATTAATTTCTCAATCTGTTGGTAAGTGATCTTTATGTTGGAGCCCTTTAAGATATAACTGTACATTGATCTAGATTGATCTGTTTGCAAGATGAGATATACAAAGGCTGCCGGAAAGCAACATGGGTCCAGAGCTGGAATGAAATCCAATAGGGCTCTGCTAAGGTTACTCGTTTAGTTCTCCCTTCAGTTTTCATGTAGGAATGATGAATAGAAAAACACTTGCCCAAATATTTTCATGATGCCGAGACCCTTAAACAACCCCTTGTAAGGTGGCTCTAGGCAGCCACCTTAGATGCTATTAAGTACATTAAATAAACTAGACCATATATCAAATCTTATCCCACTAGGGGCCGTAGAATGTCCTAAAACTTTTTGCAGCAGTAATAAACTTATAATAAGGTAATCACCACTAGGGGCAGCAGTCACAGTTTGGGAAAAACTTCTGATTTATAAGTTCAAATCCGTGTAATCTAAATAACTAAAATAAGGCTGTGCTGATTATGGGATTGCTTTAAAATGTACTATGTAACAGTATAGTCTACAACTGTCCACTGTATATGTGATACTCCTTCCAGAGATAGTCACCAATAGCAGAAGTTCTCTGTACAATAGCCAATATATAGGCAAACACAAAAAGGGGAGGGGAAGGGGAAAACTAATCACTTATAAGATAGTACAGTTGAAATTCAATAAAATGTATTTTTTTAAGAATAAAAAGTTGTATTATCACATTTGATCAAATATTACCAGCATATCACTAGTATGGGCAGACCATATGCGCTGTTCCCACACTGCTGTGTATATCACAATCTTGTAGTGGTAGCTGCAGTTTGGAATAAGACCTCAATATTCTCATATAGCTCAGTCCTGTGGAGTCTTTTGAACTAAGTTTTAACTGATTTCTTAGTTAGAGACTGTCAAGGAGGCAGATCAGGGGCAGAGCCACCATCTCCTCAATGAAAAGCATTGAATTAATGTTTAATGGAAAGTTCAGTGTCTGCATGCAGAGGGTGGAGACACTGAATGACAGTGCTGCACACTGTACAGCACTGTCACAGGAACACCTCTAGTAGCCATCTGAGAAGTGGCCAGTGGAGTTATTACTAGACTGTAATGTAAACACTGCATTTTCTCTGAAAATACAGTGTTTACTGTAAAAAGCCTGAAGGGAATGATTCTACTCACCAGAACAAATTCAATAAGCTGTAGTTGTTCTGGTGACTATAGTGTCCATTTACAAAGACCACAAGTGGTAATCTTAAGTGACTGTTTGTGAAGTATGAACAGTGAGCCCAAATTATGTCCATGTCAACTACCAGCTTCTATGAGTCACTTTTCTTTCATTCTCCTTCTCTTACTGTGTGTCACTTTAATATCAACTCCAATCAGAAAGCTTAATATGGCTGTAGAATACAAGGGAGAGAAATAGGGAATCACATTTATTCTCTTTTGTCTTAATATATAAGTAAAACAAATCGTATTTGACTGCAGAGAGGAGTAGAAGAATAGGAATGTTTATAAAGGTAACATTTTATTTCCTACTTTCATTTTGTCAGGCTATTGTCAGGTTATTGAAGGAATTCATTTTCCATTGGAGAAAAAAATGTTCTTTCTATAAACTCACATTGTTATCCAACAAAAATGTCAATAGAAACTATGCTAAACATATGGGGATGTAAACACATTTAAACAGGCACTATAGCACTCACCCTGCGCTCTATAATCCAGAGAGCCACCTCCACAATACTTGGATACAAATGGGTAGGTATTATGACGGTAAAGAGAGAAATGAAGGTAACTAAGGTTATTTGCAACAAGTTAAGAGAATTGTTAATTGGTTAATTGATCATGTGAGCAGGACTCCAGTACATAGCTAAGAAATCTTGCAACACTGTTGCTTCTCACCTGATTCACACAAATACTTAAAGTATCTGTTAAGAATTGAAAAAAAGAGTAAAAATAACCACAATGTAAATTTTCATCATCAAGTCAAATCAAGTCATATTAATCAGAAACAGTATATTGCAGGTGTAAATTATACCTCAAATCACGCCAATTTACACACAGCTCAATTTATGTACATTGACAAAACAAGTGTTCTGTGACTACATTATATTTTGCCCTTTATCTAGATGGATTTTTTTTCTTTATAATTTTGGACATGTTGAGTTTCCTTAATATATTTGTTGTAGTACATTAATATGAATGAGAGTAATCATGATATTAAACATGTAGATGTTTCTGGTTGTCTTCTGTTTAATCTAATGTAAAATCATGTAAGCATTATCTGGGAGGGATAAGGAAAGCATGCTCAGTTAAATTGTAATTCTTCCTTTTTCAGAATCATGCATAATGTTGTTGAAAGTTATATCGAAAATAAAAAAAATTGTCAAATGTTACGTGCCTGCACCAGGATTTTATTTTTTACTTGTGTAAGGTGTAAAATTACTAAATACAAATAGAGATTTTTGCTCACTAACA
The DNA here is from genome assembly GCF_036172605.1 of Pelobates fuscus. Taxonomy (NCBI): domain Eukaryota; kingdom Metazoa; phylum Chordata; class Amphibia; order Anura; family Pelobatidae; genus Pelobates; species Pelobates fuscus. Next base: position 310,388,508 of record NC_086317.1, on the reverse strand, counting down.
CAGAAAATGGTATTCAGTTGAAATGAGAACTGTAAAAATTAGTTGGAAAAATTTCCAAACTACTGCTTGGTTATTTTAGCCTTAATTTTGTTATCACTGTTCAGATAATATGTTTTCCCACAAGAAGCAGAGGTTAGCATAAACATGTCAAGAATTATTGGGATGTGTATATGGCTATCCTAAAGACTAAATAAATAATATCTAGATATATTACGATTTCAAATTGGCAGACTAGATGGGCCTATTGGGTTTTATCTGACATCAGATGTTATACTTGGTTACTAGTTAGAAAACATCAACGTATTTTGTAGTGACTGTCTACTATTGTGCGTAGTTGTACACATTAGCGTAAAAATGTTTAGAGACTGCAAAAGCAAGTACATGAAGACAAGTTAAAGATTTTTATATCCAGATCCCACTCACAGGATGTACTATTCAATAAATACAAAGTAATAATTACATATTTGTTATTAGAGTCATAAAATTACAAATTGCACAGTAGACAGAGACCTTACAGAGTTCATGCTAGATAGGACTACCTCAGAGACACGTCTGCTGTCAGTCATGAATTGTGTAAGAGATCTGTCTTGTATCACCCTCCCCAGATACCGTGCCATTTGTAACTTTAGACAACAATACAGGTATCATCATTACTTTGCATTGATTGAAGAGACATTGTCCCTTAGAGAGTTCTTGTGAATGTAAAGTTATTTTATAAGACTTGGACCTACAGACTCCTCTCGGTTGACAAAGCCCTGCCACACAATGAGGTAAAAATGTATGTACTGATTTATCAGCTTAGCAAACCAGTATAGCTCATGTTAAGTATACATTAAAAAGTAAAACATACACACACAACGACATCTTTATCAATTAATGGTTTCAAAAATTACCCACAGCCATAATAGCTTTTGTTTTTATGCTTTTATGTTTATTTTTTACACCCCTGTTACCTGCTGTGTCACTGTCAAAATTCTGATTGTAAGCCCTTGGGGCAAGTCTTAGATAGCACTTTGTGTGGAAATTCTACAAATGTTAATCTACATCCACATGCAGGTTTTTGTTTTACTCTTTTTGTACCGATATATCTAATTAATATCCCACTGTCTGTAATAATACTAAGCTGTTAAATGTTTTTACATTTTGTGAAGGACTCTGGATAACAGTATTATACAAGAAATGATATAGAAACACATTAATAAATACATCTCATGATATAACAATTTTGCTTTTAAAATAATTGAATTTACTTTTCAGCGGTTTAAAGGACAGGACACATTCCATGGTCTACAAGTATAGTTAATCAGTAATATTTGAAGTTAGATTGGAAACGTGCTGTTTTTCTTAAATTCACGACCAGAATGAGGTAACAACCTTTAATATTTATGGCTATCTGTTGAACAATACAAATGCCTAAAGAGAGCTGCATATGGAGACTGCAAATGGACACATAAAGTGGAATAGTAAGCCAAGCATTACTGAATAATGTAAAATGTTCCCATCATTTGCTTCCAGACTGCCACATGTTATTGCAGGAGGTTCATTTCAGGGCGATCTAGAGTTGGAGATTCAATTTTGAGTCAGTCGGGTGTTTGGCCGAAATACTGTTTTTCACGTTGTCATGCACCAGAATATTGGGGTATCATCTCACACAAACCAGAGCATGCACATTTTAACTTGGGATGCAGAGTTCCATACTTGGCACCAGAAAAAAAGGGTGAAGTGGAGAATATTTGTTTTCTTGGTGGGAGCAAATCAGCCATGATGAATGAGGTCTGCCCATTCATGTGAGCTGTATCTCCTGTCCAATCAAGAGGCATACAAAGTTGATTGATGGTTAGGGAACAGTCAATACATTTAGATTGTAGTGTAAGACTAGGTTTAGCTTGTTGCTGTATCTGACTAACTAGCTACTACAAGGGGCACTTGAAACAACTTTGAGTGGGAGATAAGAGATTGCAATTTGTTCATTCATCATTGTTTTTTTGAGAAATACATTTTTTTTTGAAGGGAGGGGCTGTTGTTCAATAAAGGCAGTAAAAAAAAGAATAAGAAAGTTCCTCTTGCCTTGCTACTCCCATGCTGACACTCACACTCACACTCATATTTTACTGGTAGAGACAGGGCCAGTGCAAGGATTTCTGCCGCCCTTGGCAAAGATCCATTTTACCGCCCCCTCATGTCACTAACTCACTGACAGACACACACTGGCAGACACACACACTTACTGACAGATACAAAGACACACACACTCACTGACAGACACACACACACACACACACACACACTCACTCACTCACTGACACACATACACTCACTCACTGACCCTCACTCACTGACAGACACACACACACACAAATACACTTACTGACAAACATACACTCACTCACTGACAGACACACACATGCACGCGCGCACACACACACACACACACACACACAGACAGACACTTACTGATAGACATACACTCACTCACTGACAGACACACAAATACACACTCACTGACAGACATACACTTACTCACTGGCAGACACAGACACTCACTGACAGACACACACACACTCACTGACAGACAGACATACACTCACTCACTGACAGACACACACACACACACACACTCACTGACAGACATACACTCACTCACGGACAGACACATATACACTCACTGACATGAATACACTCACTCATTGACAGCCAGACAGCATTGTGGGTGCATCTCTAAACAAGCATGATAGATAGATATAATCAAAATGGATACTAAAACAAAATGGAGTCTGAGCTTATAGCAAATATATTCCTTCACCTACTTCATACATCCTAGTGTGACACTGTTGTTTCTGGTTAGTGCAGGGTCACAATGATGGTCAAGTGTTTGGAGAAAGAAAATCCTTTTTTTTTTTTTTTTTATGGTGTCCAGTCCAGTGTGTGCTGTGCAAATGTGCGAGCAATGTACTGTGTTTCTTAAAGTCAAACACAATAAGTTACCGTAGTAAATCCATGAAACACTTGCCTATTTTGCAGCACAAATGCCTATTTTTATAGAATAAAGTTGTGTTAATTAACACAATACACAATTATGGATATCCCTAATTTATTGTATTATGAAAAATAAACCCACTATCATTAATATTACCTACTAATACCAAGACGAAATTGAAGGACAGTAGGTGAATTCCCCTAAATCCACCATCAGCAGCAGTGCCATGGCTACCAAGCATTTGAACATCTCAGCTATTAAGGACTGCTGATACCTCTGCCACCACCACAACCAACACCACCACTATTAGTAGTATTCAGTCTCAGGATAGTGGTATTAGCAGTATGTCCGTTACGTCCAATTCAACATCCAGAAGGTTATGGATCTTTTCCCCATTTAATGCTGCAAGAATGTGTGCTGCTGCTTTTACTGGCACTGCAACTCCATCCCGCTTAAATTATTTACTGAGCTGTGGCAATCTTTTTTTCTGCCAAAGTAGTTCAGAAGTACCAAGATTTTTGCCCTGTGCTAGTCTGTTACCAAACTGGAAACATTCTTTGCATGGTTATATTCAACTGCCTCCTACCTTCCGTTTCTTACTGACTGTGAGTTGATAGGTTTGTGAAAGCTTTCTGTTAATACTAAGTAAACATATACTATATTTTAATTGGCTTCAATGCTTTTTAATGAAATTGTATATGCCATTGTGAATGTTCAATGCACAAATAACCACAATATTTTATAGAAAGAGTGCAATCAACTTTTCACATTTTTCACCACATGATTCTTAACCAGTTATTTACACATTAGTTACACCTTTTTCATCAAATACAAATAAATAACCTGACTATATTCCCTGATAAAAATAAAAATCATAAATATGTACATTTTATTTGCCGATAAACATTTTATTTTTCTTAATCTCTGACTTATTTGATTACTACTATAAAAAACGAATCATTTTTATTATAAATACACTTATATATAATTTAATCTAATTAGTAATTACATATAATTGTCCCTTAATTAATGCTTAATTATCTATATCCTAATTAGAATATGAAGTACTACTGCTCGTTCCTTGAAGCCTTGGCTGTTAACACCAATAGCCTAAACCATCCACTGCCTGCTAATGTAATAAAATACTTGCTTCCACCACCTCTAATGTAGAGATCCATGTTCTACTGCATGCCACAATAAAATATGGCAAATTCTCCAACAGGATGCCTCAGCGATTTTAAAAACATTATTAAAACATACCTCCATATATTTACCTTTTTCCTCCAAGAAAATGTAACATTGTTTGTATTAATGTACACTGACATAAAATTGACAATGACATAGCATAACACATTGTCTATTACGTAAAAATTGCCATATATACTCTCCATTCCCAGATAGGGATACATACTTAACTGATCACTTGACCAGTTCAAAGGCATGATAGATTTCTCTGATCTCTAACTAAGTAAGCATAAATTGTTAACTAGGACAGCTGGATGCTTTTTGGCATATTGTGAGAGGAAAAAAATAATGTTTTACAGGATTTGTGACAATCATGTTAGAATGATATAGTCCTTATCTGGTTGTTGCAGTACCCAGTCTATCTAAACAGCCAAAATTATAAAGTTAATAAGTAAGATTAATCTCTAAGTTTCCTGTTCCTGATCAGATTTTCACTTTTATGAATAGGGTAACTACTATAATCAAATTAGTGACTATTGAAATGATTTTATCCACAAACTATATGGCATCCTTTTTCAGATTCTTTTTATGCAATGTGATATATGCTATAGATAATATGGAAAGCATCAAAACACTTTTTTAACCCCTTAATGACCGGTTCACGTTGTAAAAATAAATCTAATCTCCTTAAATAAGAATTTTAATAAATTGTATTTTACCATTTTAAATAAGTAATTAGCATTTCCAACATTTTATTACATTTCAGAACACATACACAAGCACAGAACTTATGCAACAAAATCAAAGGAATGTTTCAATTCTCTTGCCTTACCTTCTTTTCATTGCACATAGTAAGAGCGAACTCATAAATAATAGAAAAGCAGGACAAAGTCAATTCACCGTGAAGTGATGAAACAGAGATTAATAGGATCCTACAAACCCCTGATCTCATCAGGAGCCGTCTGCACACCTGCATTGTGATTATATCTTTCCCGTTTTAATTTGCAGAGAACTTGCCTAAGTTGTGTACATTTTTCAGTTCAGAATATCTCCTGATAATTTCTGATATGTACATAATTGAAATGTTAAATGAACTAAGGTTGGGTACTGTTGCTTTGTGAAAATGAAGAATGATGCCGAACTGCTTGCGTATGCGCAGTAAAGGAATTTTTATGGAAAGTCCACATTGCACAGAATGTTTCATGTATAATTTATGACATGATATGGTTAAAAAAGATTTTGTATTTTTATTTTAGCATGTTTGAAGCACAAAAAAAATGGAGGCAAATGTCATATCTTCAAGGAATAAATCACAAAAACCATAAGAACAGGCACAGTTTTCTAGATAATAATGGCTGCTTTCTGGAAGTAAGGTCTCCTGAATCAAGACAAGGTGCTGCAGCAACTAAAGAAAGCTAATATAAACAAAGCTCCAAGGCCAGACAGTATTCATCCACGAGTACGTAAGGAACTAAGTGTAGAAATAAGTGAACCTATGTTTTTAATCTTTCAAGATTCTTTTCTTTCATGAAGTGTTCTGGAGGATTGGAGGAAGGCAGATGTGGTTCCTATATTCAAAAAGGGGTCAAAATCCTTGCCTGGAAATTATAGACCGGTGAGCTTAACTTTTGTGGCTGGAAAAGTATTTGAAAGGTTATTAAGGGATAATATTCAAGAATTCCTTGAGAAGAACATGGTTATCAGCAAAAATCAGCATGGTTTTGTGAAGCACGGGTCATATCAAACTAACCTGATTGCATTCCACGAAAAAGCAAGTAGAAGTATAGATCAGGGTTGTGCAGTGGATGTGATCTATTAGGATTTTGCCAACCCATTTGATACAGTTTCACACAATAGATTAATTAGTGTTCAAACTCAAAGAAATCAGTCTAGATGAAATTTCTTGTTCTTGGGTAGAACATTGGCTTAATAAAAGAGTACAAAGAATTGTCATTATTGTTACATTTTCAAACTGGAAAGAGGTGGCAAGTGGTGTTCCTCAGGGTTTTGTTCTGAAATCCCTTCTATTTAACATGTTACTAAAAGTTCTTGAAAAAAGCATTGAAAGTCATGTTTCAGTGTTTGCAGATGACACAAAACTCTGTAAACTAATACAATGTGAGCAAGATATTACTTTGCTGCAGATGGATTTAGGTAGACTGGGGGACTGGGCACTCAAATGGCAGATGGAATTTAATGCTGAAAAATACAAAGTTATGCACTTTAGTGTAAAAAATGCACAAGCAACATATACCCTTAATGGAAGCGAATTAGGGATAACAGCACACAAAAAGGACTTGGGAATTGTTATAGACAACAAACTATGCAACAATGTGCAATGTCAATCAGCAGTGGCTAAGGCCAGTAAGGTATTGTCCTGCATGAAAAAGGGCATTCATTCTCGGGATGAGAATATTATTTTGCCTCTTTGTAAATCACTGGTAACCACTGCATGAAGAAGTGGTTTTATCAGAGTCCATGCTGATGTTCAAACAGCAACTAGATGCATACTAGCAAAAACAGAATATTCAAGGATATCATTTTTCAATGTAGCGTAATAGCTTCTTGATCCAAGGATAAATCTGACTGCCATTCTGGGGTCAAGAAGGAATTTTTTTTCCTAGTTTGTTGAAAAATTGGAATTGCTTTAAATTGTTTTTTTTGGTTTTTTTGCCTTCTTTTGGATCAACAGCAAAAAACAAATGTGAGGAAGGCTGATCTTGATGGACGCAAGTCTCTTTTCAGTTATGTAACTATGAATCAGAGTGAATTCTCCCTGCAGCATTTTCTGGGTATATATATATATATACCGTATATACTAGAGTATAAGCCGACCCGAATATAAGCCGAGGCCCCTAATTTTACCCCAAAAAACTGGGAAAACTTATTGACTCGAGTATAAGACTAGGGTGGGAAATGCAGCAGCTACTGGTAAATTTCTAAATAAAATTAGATCCTAAAAAAAATATATTAATTGAATATTTATTTACAGTGTGTGTATAATGAGTGCAGTGTGTGCGTATGAGTGCAGTGTGTGCGTATGAGTGCAGCGTGCGTATGAGTGCAGCGTGTGTATGTGTGCAGCGTGTGTGTATGAGTGCAGTGTGTGTGTATGAATGCAGTGTGTGTATATGAGTGCAGTGTGTGTGTGTATGAATGCAGTGTGTGTGTATGAATGCAGTGTGTGTATATGAGTGCAGTGTGTGTGTGTATGAATGCAGTGTGTGTGTATGAATGCAGTGTGTGTGTATGAATGCAGTGTGTGTATGAGTGCAGTGTGTGTTTGAATGCAGTGTGTGTATGAGTGCAGTGTGTGTATGAATGCAGTGTGTGTATATGAGTGCAGTGTGTATATGAGTGCAGTGTGTGTATGAGTGCAGTGTGTGTGTGTATGAGTGCAGTGTGTGTATGAATGCAGTGTGTGTGTATGAGTGCAGTGTGTATATGAATGCAGTGTGTGTGTGTATGAGTGCAGTGTGTGTATATGAGTGCAGTGTGTATGAATGCAGTGTGTGTGTATGAATGCAGTGTGTGTGTATGAATGCAGTGTGTGTATGAGTGCAGTGTGTATATGAGTGCAGTGTGTATATGAATGCAGTGTGTGTGTGAGTGCAGTGTGTGTATATGAGTGCAGTGTGTGTGTATGAATGCAGTGTGTGTGTATGTGTGCAGTGTGTGTGTGTGTGTGTGTGTGTGTGTTGCAGAGCTTTGGTGGGGGGTGGGCAATGTTATTATTTTTTAAATTATTTTCATTTTTTTATTATTATTTCTTATTATTATTATTTATTTAATTTAATTATTTTTTTATTTTATTATTATTATATTTTTTTATTTTTTTTTCGTCCCCCCTCCCTGCTTGATATATGGCAGGGAGGGGGGCTCTCCTTCCCTGGTGGTCCAGTGGCATTGGCAGTTCAGTGGGGGGAGAGAGGGGGGCTGGCAGAGCTGTAACTTACCTTTCCTGCAGCTCCTGTCAGCTCCCTCCTCCTCCGCGCCGTCCGAGGTGCTGAACGGACGGCGCGGAGGAGGAGGGAGCTGACAGGAGCTGCAGGAAAGGTAAGTTACAGCTCTGCCAGCCCCCACAGCCCCAGTCTCTATTATGGCAATGTAAATTGCCATAATACAGACTATTGACTCGAGTATAAGCCGAGTTGGGGTTTTTCAGCACAAAAAATGTGCTGAAAAACTCGGCTTATACTCGAGTATATACGGTATATATATATATGTATATTTATATTTTATTACTGCATCAAACTCTAGTTTCTAGTTTTTCAGTTTCTAGCATCAATAGTGTGTTTGTTTTTACTTCTTTTAATTAGTGTTCAAGGGAGGAAAACTCCTGCATTTATCAAACTCATTGCCATATAATAATTTTAAAACACTGTGTTGTTAATATGGATTGGGTAGTAGTAACAGTATGAAAGCAGCATTTGCTACTGCAGGAACCTCTCTAGTGAGTGTATTTCTGTCAAACTTACTTCACAAAACCAGCCAGTGAGCCAGTGAGCCAGTGAGAAGAGGCACTAGCGGCATACATTCTCAATTTCCCAGCAGTAGTGGAGAAAGATGATTGGAGGAAAGAGGTGGCTGTGGACACCACATGAGTGACAAGAAAGTCAGCAAAGGGCATAAATAAGATAAGTGTAGTAGGAAGAGGGGGCAGCCCATTGGTATATTCTCAAAGATAGATATTTTCTTGGTGGTAGTTGAATATATAAAAGAAAACAAATAGCAAAATATAGTGTAGTATGTTCGGTACAGGTCAATATAGGAGAAGACGAAATGCGCTTACAAAGTGTAGAGCTATGAATAACTCTACTTTGATGCGACTGAGCAGGAAAAATGGTTGTCTTCTTTAGTAAGGTGCACAAGTGCGTGAGGCCTTCAGGCAGGAAGGGTGGCTTAGGATGGTATATACCCCACTCAAGGACGTTGTGAAAAAGGAGGTTCAAAATTTGGCTTTGGTCAATCAACAGCGCTCAGGATGTTATTGGAACATTCTTTGGACCTTAACCCATTTGCTTCTTATTAGCATTTGAATACTCCATTGTAATATTTTTGCATGATATAAACTGAGCAGAGCTCCACTAATATCTTTTGTTGGTAATTGCGTTGCAATATTTTTTTCAGGGTCAGTAAAAAATTATCACATGTGAGTTTCCCTTTAATACAAACAGCTCAGTTTTTTTGCGACTGGTTTTGTTTACCTCTATTTGTTATAATAGAATTGACCTTCATGTATCTGACCCTTTCCAAGTTCCATCTTTGATGATGGCATTTTAACAAAGTTTATAAAGTAATCTTCATCTCATGGACTTTCAGATAAGATATTGCATTAATCCTTTAACCAGGACTTTGGGAGCCTAATAGAGATGATGTACTCAGGCGTGAATGAATTAGTTAGGCAGGAGACAATATACTGACTGATTATGTGTATTCTAAAGAAAATGCAAACCTACAATAATGATAAAAAAATATATAATAGTACAAAGCACAATAATGGAATTAATGTTTATCCTTTGTGTTGTAAAGTGTATTAGCAGATTAGATAGGTCAATTGACTTTTATATGCTTTCAAAATTTATGTTTGTAAAATAGAATTCAATAATATTATTTTGAGCGCTGGGAACCTAAATTAAAAATATTCTGTTTTATTTATATGATATGCTTGAATCATTGCCAAAGGAGACAAACAATTCTAAATTACCACTTGTGGAGGATTTTCAAAATGTGACTCTTTCCATTTTTTTTTTAACCACACAAATATTAAATGAAATGTAGTCTTGATATTTTCACTTGACCTATTGCATTGCTCATTAAATCTATTATAGTATAAATGCAGAAGAAATGGTTTTATTGCTTAAGCCTTTCACTGGAATCTCAGAGCATTGATGTGATTAAGAAATATATGATCTTCAGCATACACCTTTTTAGATATTGTGGTTGTACATGCAAATGCTACCAAAATTATGTACATTTTATATATGAATGCAATATGCACACATTTAATCCATCAGGGCTCTCCTGACACCATAACAACTACATTGCATAATTTTGGTTATGGTGCTTGAGGTATACTTTTTGTGGAACTTTGTCCTTGTCCTGAATTTGTAATCAATCATTACTACAGAAAAATCATCATGGAGGCGTAGTGGGTACCCAAAATGGTTCTCATCACTTGGGGACAGTTAAAAGCAAGGCACATGGCTTAATAGAATTAAGGACATAAATCTCTGTTTGTCTTTACTGACAGAATACCAGGTACTATCAGGTAGTGCTGGCACCATTTGATGCGAAATGGAAGTCAAATGGAGACCTAATTTTCCAATATGTTAGCTTTCATTTTCTATTGTACAAATGAGTTGCCTGTTAAACTTTTCCTTTTAAAGCAAATAATGTAATTATAACCATAAACCTTGGCACTTGTTATTTTAAATTAACATGGATATAACCTTGTTATATAACCTATAAAATGTGCGACAGTTGAGTGAGTTTATGAATAAAGTAATAAATGCTGACTTTACATTTTTAACATCAAAGGGACAACAATATAGCTACCAGAACAATTATAGCTTAATATAGTTGTTCTGATGAGTGTAGTATGTGCCTGCAGGCAATTTTAGGTGCCTAGGGACACCTCCAGTGGCAACCACTCAAACGGACACTAGAGATACTTTCAGGGTCAGCGTCTCCACGCTCTGCATGGAGATGCTGAACTTTCCCCATAGAGATTCATTGATTGGATGCATCTATATGAGGAGATGCTGATTGGCCAGCGCTGTGTTTACCCACCCTGCCTCTTTGACTGAGATCATCAGAATTGACGATCTCAGTAAATCCAATGATTATCTATTGGAAAGCATTGGATTGGCTGAGATAGTTAATTTTGCTGATTTTAGCCAAGGTGGTGAATCAGGGGTGTGGGGGTAGGTGTGTGGGGGATCAGAATACACATTTGTATTCCTGACCCTATAATGTTAATTTAATGAAAATAGTTGATAACTGATAACAGAACTGTAATGTTTAGAATAAAACAATCAAGCTGGGAAAATGTACAAGTTAGAGATACTTTTGCATTCAGCTATATTGCAAGCCCCTCTAAAAGTATCCATAATATCTACTTAGTTTATAAACCCCTGTTCTTATTCTCTGTTGGAAACAGCGATACAGACTATTATTTGTCCTACCTGTGATGTAGTCGTTATTAATATTATTTTGTATAACATGTCAACATATTCTGTAGTGCTGTAGGAAGGGTGGATAAGCAAATCAGTAATAGCAAAGGATGAAATGTAACATAAGTCATAGCATCCATATAGAAACATTCTATGTTGAATCTAGGAAAAATTAAAGTTCTCGTGCAGGACACACAACCATTCCAGTTCACGCCCAGCGCAGTCATGTATTTCATATTTCCACTTTCTGAGGTCTCGTCTTTCAATATTAGATCATTATTCTATTCTTCCTCTTGAAATATATCAATTTCCAGTGCATTAGCACTATCCTTTGTAACCTTTTAACAGTGTTGTGTGTTCTTGCATCACACTGTCTGCTGTCTTCACATTTTCTTGACATGAAGGTCTTGGGTTAAGCTTTTTTTTCAATCTAATGCAACCTCTTCATTGTTTTACTGCTCTGACCTCTTAAACTAAGTCCTAACTAGATGAGCCAAAGACAGAAACAGACTCATTTACTTGTGCAGTTTCCATGCTATGTTCCTTTTTGTTTCCATGCACTGTTCTATCCTCTTTTCAAGACCACTAAGTGATATGTTTAGTTTATCACTTTCTCCTGCTGTCATGGCTTCAAATCACAATGATATTGTTTGAGATATACTCTCATGACCTTCTGAGCAAGTGCTGTATTTGCATTGTTAAATCATTAAAGTAGTGAAGAAATGAGATTTCTCATATTTGTATGGCTTGGAGTTCTCAACATTTTCACAAAAGAGGTGTTTGAGTTGATGGTGTTTTCTTTTGTTATTTCTTTTCAATGTTGTTTTTGTATCTCTTAGGATATCTCTTAATATTTTAACCCCTTCAGGACCGCTGACGGTTCAGGACCGTCAGCGGTAAAACGTGCGTTTGGACCGCTGACGGTCCTGAACCGTCATAACGGTTTTGGGCTACTTACCTGATCGCCGTCGGTCCCACGGCGGCGATCAGCTCTCCTCCCGGTCCAGGGGGACTGCCTGTCTGCCCGGGCAGTCCCCCCTCGGCAGATCAGGACCCCACGGCCATGTGATCACTCGATCACATGACCGCAATAGGGGTCTTTGTATCTGCCTGCAGGGGGACTGTCTGTGCTGACAGGCAGTCTCCCTGCAAGTGTAAAATCATAAAATAAAGTTAAAAAAAAAAACAATCAGTGTAAAAAAAATTATAATATGTGTATATATATATGATATATATACATGTATTATATCTATATATATAATATATGTATATGTATCATATATATAATGTCACACTATGTGTATTTTTATATTTCTATATACGTATATTAATATAAAAATACACTTATATTTAAATTACACACGAATATATACAATATATATAATAACTATATATATGGTATATATATATTATTATAAAATACAAATAATATGTTAATAAAAATAAATAACAAAAAATAAAAATAATTTTTAATAATTAAAAAAAAATTATATATATATATTCAATTTTATTCTAACAGTATTTTGATATTGATATATATATATTTATATCAAAATACACTTAGAATGTAATGATATATATATCTATGTATAAATAAATAAATAAAAATAATACGAAATATACATATGTCCACATACAAAATTACATTAATAATTTCATAAATATACACGTAGACGTCAAATATATAAATATGTATATATATTAAAATTCTACGTGCATATTTATGTAATATTTTTACCTAATTAAGTAATTTTAATGATTGCAATTTGAGGGACCTGCCTGCCAACCCAGGCCAAAAGTCCAGATAATTTAATTTGCTAGCACTGTGCTTAACCCTGTAACTTTCTATGACACCCTAAATCCTGTACATGGGGGTACTGTTTTACTCGGGAGACTTCGCTGAACACAAATATTAGTGTTTCAAAACAGTAAAACATATCACAGCGATGATATTGTCAGTGAAAGTGAAGTTTTTTGCATTTTTCACACACAAACAGCTCTTTCACTGAGGATATTATTGCTGTGATATATTTTACTGTTCTGATACACTAATATTTGTGTTCAGCGAAGTCTCCTGAGTATAACAGTACCCCACATGTAGAGGTTTTATAGTGTTTGTGAAAGTTACAGGGTCAAATATAAGGCTTGATTTTTTTTATTGAAATTTGTCAGATTGGTTAGGTTGCCTTTGACAGCGTATGGTAGCCAAGGAATGAGAATTAGCCCCATGATGGCATACCATTTACAAAAGAAGACAACCCAAGGTATTGCAAATGGGGTATGTTCAGCCTTTTTTAGTAGCCACTTAGTCACAAACACCGGCCAAAGTTAGCGGTTTTTGCATTTTTAACACACAAACAAATATAAATGCTAACTTTGGCCAGTGTTTGTGACTAGGTGGCTACTAAAAAAGACTGGACATACCCCATTTTAAATACCCTGGGTTGTCTACTTTAAAAAATATGTACATGTTAGGTGTGTTTTGGGGATTTATGACAGATAACGGTGTAACAATGTCACTATTGATACATTTAAAAAATATATATATTGAAACAGCAATTTCCTACTTGTATTTATAGGCCTATAACTTGCAAAAAAAAGCAATAAAGCATGTAAACACTGGGTGTTTTTAAACTCGGGACAAAATTTTGAATCTATTTAGCAGTTTTTTTCATTAGCTTTTGTAGATAAGTAAAAGATTTTTCAAGTAAAAGTCCAAAAACATGTTTTTTTTTTATTTTTCACCATATTTCATTATTTTTTTTAAATACAATATATGACATAATATAAATACTGGTATGTAAAGAAAGCCCTTCTTGTCTTGAAAAAAACAATATATAACTTGTATGGGAACCGTAAATGAGAGAGCGGAAAATTACAGCTAAACACAAACACCACAAAAGTGTTAAAACTGCTCTGGTCCTTAACGTACAAACATCGCAAAAACAGGCCGGTCCTGAAGGGGTTAAACATTTTAGTTTAGTTTTAGTTTAGTCCCCCTACCCCCCCCCCCCGCTACACTGTTTAATTTGTCCTAGTACTTTTTAGAGTTACTAATAAAGTTATTTTGTTATTTATTATTTTTTCCTTTAAGATTTTATTGGAGTGGATTGGAAATTTAACCTTGTGGCCACTTTCTATTCAAGTGACACCTTTGGTTCTCTACTAATTACTGTATTCCCTAGGGTTATCCCCTACTTTTCCAGTCTAGGTGACCTTTTTTTGTGGGTTAGGTATGGGATGAGGGTGTTACACTAAACCCCTATCCTTGACCGCTCCCCTTCTTTTCTTTTAGTTTAATAAATACACCGCAAATATGTTTCAAATTGATAAGTATTGCATGCATTTCTGTAGCAATTCCAATATTATTATTTGATGTGGAGTGTGCACACAATAAACCATTATTGTTTTTTTTTTTTTAACTAGGGATAATAGGCAGTTAACATTCCCTAACTTAGGGAATTTCTGCTTCTTTAATACATACTTTAAATTTTTTGTGAAAAATTCATGGGGAACTAGCGATAGAAAATTAGCATTTTTCTGTTCCACTAACTAATTTTACTTGTGGGAACACTGTTTATATTTAGTAGGAGGCAAAAAAGCATTCATTAAAAAATATATAAAATATACAATGTTCAAATGGATTTTATGTTTCTATTACTTAGTAAAAAATAATTGGTAAATTGTCTTCCCTTTATTCTCCTACTAAAATGTTTTAAATAAAATGAAGGTCACATGGACACATGCACACATACATTCAAAAGGACGGCCTATCAATACCTTTAATGTATCACTATATCTCACCTTGGTTAGTACCTAACATTGCACAGCACAATAGAATATCTTGGTACTTCCAAAATAATACATAATAGTTCCTAATTATCACTTTCAACTATGCTTGCAATTTTATCTTCCCTGCAGATGTTATTCTTTAAACCATAGAAAAAAAATACATCTATTCACTAGACATGCAGGGTTATGTCCGGATGGATAAAATCCCTCCGGACATAACCCTGGATTTAAACACTAGATGTTGTTCGGATGGATAAAATCTGGTGAAAATGCCCAACATCTACAGGACCACATTGAAAGTTCTCATATTTACTAAAGCTAAATGATCTTCAGTCAGCCGAGTGAATCTGTAGCAATCACCCATATGTATTTAGTGTAGGGATTAAAATCAGTGCTTTTGCATTGAATCCTACGCAAAGTATAGGATTCAGACGATTCACAAAGTACTGGTTTTAATAAAATTTAGGACTGAATGCATCCAGCAAGATACAAATTTGCTAATTATTGTTTACTTGCTTTCATGCCAGTGAATGCTAATTTTTACTATTACTTTAACAAAACCTTGCGATTGTTAATTATGTGGGTCTACTAGGTCCTCCCCCTGAATATTATAATTAGAGCCCCTACCTGCATTCAATGGATAGAAACCAAGGTTATGGTTAGGGCTCACACCCACCACCAATAGGGAAAAGGGGTGGACAGTAATCTGCCTACTCAACCCCTGTTTCTTAGGTAGGCACACTACAAACGTTAAGAAAAACTGTTTTTTAAACAGTAGCTTAACAAATGATACTGGGTGCTCACTCACACAAGGACCCATTCCCAAAGGACCAAAAGAGTTACAAGTACTACCCAAATAAGAAGCACAACCATAGATATCTACAAAAATCTTTATTAAATGGGTCAACAAATAGATATCTTATCATACATATCAATATATCAAGATAAAAACAAACATTACCATACAAGTGGTACATCAAAATTGCCAGAAATTCTAGAATAGCATATACACAAAATTTATTGTAAACAAATTGCTAGATATCAGCGTAGTAAATAGCTATATTAGATACTAGAACATAACAACCCACAAATAAATCTATGTATGAATAAACAGATGCATACCAGAACTAGTGAGAAGAGGGAAGAAAATCAGTCAGCAAGCCCCCAAAATTTCAGCAAGAAAAAATCCCTTTATCAAGGGAGCCTGTTGTAAAAGAGTGAGAAACACCCTTATATACCTATAAACCCGAATCATGAGAAACACCTGAAAGTGATGGGTGGCCACCCATAATGACTGGAATCCTCCCAACCATACTCATCTGATTATGGTTACCAAGAAACCCAAAAACCAGGAAATAAACATGCCTGAAAGAAAATGTATGCATAATGCTCAGTGACAACATAAAAAGAAAAACAGGTATTTAAATATCAAATACTATGTTTAAATAAAATGTATTAAACCAACTTTGTCTGTGAAGAGCACGATAGTATAATATCTTGGAGAAGACATATGAAAAAATATATGCACCACATCTGGAGCCCCCAATATCTCAGACCACTTACTCCACCATAAAGGGTTACACTAAAGTAGATTAATGGAAACTATTCTCGAAATACCGATACCGCATCAATACGATGTAAATAGATCACTTCCAGGCGTTCAGAGATCATAGCGTCACTTGAATGAATTAGCAGAGAGGCAGAGAGGCATGGAACGCGCCATGCATTCCAACTCATAGAAACAAAGGGGGAGACCGATTGGCGTCACTCGCATGCGCAGAAATCGCTCTTGAAACGCATCCAGCATTCCAATGTACATATATGCAAGAGGAAGATAGTGAGAAAGCCCCTATCAGCTGGATGATCAATTGATACAGATAATGCATATAAAATGACACTTGCAATGACAAGGAGCCCTACTCATAACTCCCGGATACCAAAAAAAAATAAGGAAAAAAATCAGAAAAAGAAACAAATAACAAAGGAAAAGTAAAGTAAACACATAAATACAATGCAATAAAAGGGTCCATGACATCCACCTGGAAAACTTATAGTAATGAAAAATGAACACACTTGTACAGGGAGATTATTCCATCTGTGGACAAAATCATTGTATGAAAGCATAGGTGGTTAACCTGTAATAAGTCGATCACAAACAATTCTATAAGGTCATGAAAGTATGCCTGAAAGTCAATACACCTCATGACATGCAAAAATGTTGGGTGCATATAGCAATACTCTTAAATCATGGGAGCATGCATTTTCTAATTAGTCAATGCTCCTCATGAAATGCATGCAACAACCATACATAGAATACATCAACCACATAATAATGGCATAGATATCTAGAAAATATGCATCTGCAGAACACACACTACTAATAATCCATCCACAAAAATGATCAAAGAATATGTGTAATCCAGACTGAATATGTCACAGCTGTATGATCTCATTTTCATCCGCCAGACATAGTTGAAAGTTGGATAAGGACTTGTCCATCATCACAGGGGAGATCACATCATCAAAGGGCCACCCAGTGAAGAAGATCCCAAAAGAAAAGAGACTAATAAAGAGAAAAAAATACTAAAATCATGTAATCCGCTTTTTTGACTTTAGAATTTAAGGATGATGTACTGTACTTTTTGTTGGAACTTTTGGAAATTGTGATGAGGGATAACTATTTTCTTTTCCAAGATCATTTTTACTTGCAATTGAAGGGCACTTCTATGGGCCCAATGTGGCATCCACATACACTAGTATTTTTATGTCAGAGTTAGAGAAAAAATGCATCTATCCGCATAATCTATTTTGTTAATTTGCCACCAGCTGGTGGCGCTATATTGATGATATACTGGTGTTGTGGAGTGGCACATTGGAGTCTCTTGAAGAATTCTATGCCTTTTTGAATGTGTGCTTTTTGTATCAGGTTCACAATGACATATGATCTGATGGAGTTACCATTTTTGGATATCCTGATTAAAAAGCATGAGGCAAAACTTATCACTGATGTATATAGGAAAGCAATGGATAGAACACGCTGCTTCACTTTTCCAGTTCACATCCTCCAGCTATTTTCAAAGCTTTACCAAAGAGTCAATATACTCGGGTTAGAAGGCTTGTATCCAATTCAGACTTGGTTAATAAGCGCCTTGAAAAAATGACCGTGAGATTTGCTGAACGTGGTTACCCTGTGGAATTACTCAAGGCTCAACTTGACCAGGTGAAAGATCAGGAAAGGGAACATTTCTTACATACATGCAGATCAGTTAGAAACAAGAATAGGTTGAAATTTGTTTCAAAATTTGGAAGGTACTCCTCTGATCTTAGGAGAATTGTGTACAGACATTGGCACATTCTCACTGACTGTCACCCTAACATTGGTGAGTTTTCTCAGAAACCTATGTTTGCCTTTAAGAGAGGCACTTTGTTAAGAGACAAACTGGTTAAAACTCTTGTACCTATAGATGATGTTATCACTACTATAAAACTAGGCAATTTTCCATGCTACAATTGTGTCTCTTGACACTCTATGATACGCAGAGATGTTATAAGTATCCAATTAGACGATTTTTGACATGCAACTCTGATTTTGTGGTTTATGCATTAAAATGCCCTTGTGGTTTTCTATACTTGGGCCAAACTAGCCAAAATATGAGGTTCTATAAACATAAGTCGACAATCCGTACTGGATTGACTGACTTACCTCTTCCTGCTCATTTTTTGGAAGCGAGATATAATGTCTCTCAACTAAGGTACCAGATTTTAGAACAAATTGTGGAACTGCCTAGGAGGGGTAATATAAATAAGAGATTATTATTACATGAGGCTTACTGTATTTGGGAACTTGATACACTACATCCTAGAGGTTTAAATCATGAATACGATTTATCTATGCTGATTTAAGCTATGGTTGATGTTTCTGTTCTTTTATTGCTATATGGCTGTATGTGGTTAATTTTACATTTTTACTTTTTCAGGTCTTCTGAAAGAATTTTGGTGCTGGTTCTTATCTACACCCTAATTCCTTTTTTATTTGGCATTAATTCTGGATTATCTTTTCGGGACCACTTTGACTTGGACACAATATATTATCTATGTGGTTGCACTATAAGTATCTTATATAATATTTTTATATTCACTTTATAGTCACATAACACTATAATGTTATGGTATCTTTATATAATAAGTATATTTATATAATAATATTTTCATATGCACTTTATAGTCACATAACATTAAAATGTCATGGTTTTATTACTATACGTTATTATCTATATTTATTCTTAGCACTTTATTTTATATCTATTATTACTTAATACTTAACACATGCACTTTGATTGTTTAATGTACGTTGTGTACATAGCACATGCACTTTATTATTCTATGGCATTTTTTCACTTATTTAAAAATTGATGTAGGCTTTTTACTCATTTGTATTATTGACACTAGCATCACACATTCTATAGTCTACATGATAGAGGTTTTACTTATATGCATATATTGTGACTACAGTACTCTTTTATATATCTTTAAACAATTCTCATTTGTCTAGTGGAATGTCCCTTCTATTTGGTGATAACTAGAGCTTGTTCGCGGTCGCCGCGGTGGGCGAACATATGCGATGTTCGGTCCGCCCCCTATTCGTCATCATTGAGTAAACTTTGACCCTGTACCTCACAGTCAGAAGACACATTCCAGCCAATCAGCAGCAGACCCTCCCTCCCAGACCCTCCCACCTCTATGACGAATAGGGGGCGGGCCGAACATCGCATATGTTCGCCCGCCGCAGCGACCGCGAACAAGCTATGTTTGCCAGCGAACAGTTCCCGGCGAACTGTTTGGGACATCTCTAGTGATAACCAATATGATTTAAGTGAAAACTTAGATAGAATTACATGCTATTTAATTCACTTTATATTTTTAGATATATGTCTTAGATATATATTTTTGTATACTCTCTGATTTCCCTCTGTGTGTCTAGTTGGGTGTTCTTTTTATTGTATTTTTCATTTTTTATTTTTATTTTATTTTTTTATTAATTTTTATTTACTATTTATTATTTACTATTTTTATTTTTTATTCTTATTTTTATTTTTAATTTAATTTTAATTTTATTTTAATTTTATTTATTTAGATTTTTATATTTACTTGTATTATTTTATTTTTATTTTTATTCTTAACATTATTTTAATTTATATTTTATTATTTCCTTTCTTGTTCTATTTTCTTGTTCTAGTTTTCTCTTTTTTTATATAGCCTTTTTCTTTCTTCTTTATATGGCCTTCATCTATTTACTTTGTGAGGATATGTTATTCCTGTCATATGTACGCATTGCTATTTCTGTTCGGTTCATTACCCTGGGACGCATGCGTGAGAATATGTGGGGTTTATATTATTTATTTGTGTGTTCGTGCGCATGTAAGCACAAATACATACTACTCTTTATTAGCTTCGGCTATATGTGTGCACATACTTGGCAGATTGCCACACTGTTTGCTATATATACACTTATGCTGCTCTGTAGTGTTAGCTTGACAAAGACCTCTTGTTAGGTCGAAACGTTGCTGTCTTTTTGTTTCAATAAAACTGCCTGCGGCTTTCACATCCTGAGTGCCTGGAGATATTTCTTCTATTTGCTTTGCTGTTGTGGAATTGCTGGTCCTGCTCCGGAGCACCGGGTGGCTGCTTGGAAATTGAGTGCGGTTCCTGCCAACACTTACTATTTCAGATGACAATTGATGCTGTTTCCTGTTATAATAATTTCCATTTTGGAATATCACCATGAGAACTGATGAAATTCCCTGTTTGTCGCATGTTTTGGTTTGCACTATATAAGTACTGTGTTACCACTTTAGGCTCTGGATTGATAAGGCCTGAGAAGGTTGAAATGCTGCCTGGCTGATTCTCTTATTGATTGATTAAAGATCTACTTGAGAATATTGTGGAGCGCTGCCTCATTAATGATGTTGTTTTTCTGGCTGGATTGTGACTTATTGCGAGGGAGGGATTGACGTTTTAAAAGTGTTTCTGTTATTTTGTTAAAATTACACTATATGCACCCAGACAACTTCATCTCAATGAAGTGGTCGGGCTGGCATGTCCCTGTAGTTTTAACCCTGCAACCAAAAATATTGCCATTTTGCAGGAAGAGCAATGTTTTCATTGCAGGGTTAACATACCTCTAGTAGCTGACACTATGATTCTGAAAAATAAACAATTTTAGATAAAGGGAATGATTTGTATAAACATACTGATTTTAGAAAGAAATCCACTTTTTATCCTGGTCATTTAAAATCGGATGCCATGAAAGGTTTTGAAAAGTTATGAATTAAAGATTTAAGAAAAATGAAACCCATTAATCAATATCAAAATAATATTACAAAGCGATAAAGGGCAGCTCTGAAAGATTTAAAAGATGATCCCACCATTGTAATAAAACCGGCCGATAAGGCTGGTAGGGTAGTGATTTGGCAAAAAGAATAGTATCTGAATGAAATAAACAAGCAACTAGAAGACAAAGAAACATATTCAGAATTATTAAAAATCCTATGAAGGGCATTAAAGAAAAATATGCAGTATTTTTAATCAAGGGTTTAAATGAAGGGATTTTAAATAAGGAGTATGCATTTTTAGATGTAAAATTTCCTAAGATTCCAGTTATTTATGTTTTACCTAAGGTTCATAAATATGCTAATAATCCTCCGGGAAGAACCATTGTTTCAGGGATTGGATCCCTCCTATCCCCTTTATCCCAGTTCTTTTTTTTTTACAAAGTTCTGTTAAACACGCCCTTCATATCTTAAAGACACAATCAATCTACTCCAAATTTTAGATACTTTTAAGTGGGAAAATTATTTTATTATGGCCACTTGTGATGTCAGTAGCCGCTACACTATTATTCAGCACAACGTAGGGTGTAAGGCTACTAGACATTTTTTAAATAAATCTGGAACTGTTAATAATTCTCAGGTCGACCATATTATTGAAGGAATAAATATTATTTTGGAAAATATTTTTTTCTGGTTCAACGATAAATTTTATTTACAAACTAAAGTGGCAGCAATGGGGACCAGGTTTGCCTAGAGTTGTGCCAATTCTTTTAATGTCTTATTGGGAAGAAAAACTAGTTTTCTCCCGAGAGGACATTGGGGCGAACCTGGTCCTCTATAAGCGTTATATTGACTATATCTTTATTATATGGCGGGGAAATCTTAACCATAATAATTGAAATATTAAATTAACATATGAAATCAGTACTGAAAAAAATAATTTTTTAGATCTATTAACTTATGTTGAACACAATCAATTGAAAAGTAAAACTTTTTTTTAAGCAAGTTGATGTTAACAGTTTTATAAATTTTACAAGATGCCATTTTAGACCATGGTTGATCAATATTCCCAAGGGCCAATTTTTAAGAATAAAACATAACTGTTCAGATTTAAATCATTATAAAGAACAATCATCAATTAAAAAACAAACAACAAAAAAACAGTTTATTGCCAAGGGATAAGACCCCTATAAGATACAAGATGTCTATGAAGAAGTTGAAAATAAACCAAGAAAATATAAAGAAAGACTATTAAAAGAAAAAGATGATAAAGAAGAGATCCACATTTTAGATGAAGATCAGGATATTCAAAATGTTATAGGGAATAAACCTTGTTTTATTTTTAGAGGGGCCAAGAATTTTAAAAGCATTTTAACCCATAGTTTTTTAGATAATGCAAAGTTTAAAAAGGGTGATAATTTTATTTATTATTGCAAGAACTGTAGGAGTTGTAATTTAAAAGATTATAAAAAGAACAATAAAAATGTTAAAGAATTCACCTCTTTTCAGACCAAAAAAAAACTACAATATACGGTAGTTTTTTTTATTACGTGTAATACCAAAAATGTAATTTACATGTTAATATGTTCCTGTGGTTTCCAATATATTGGAAAGACATCTAGGTCTTTGAAAATAAGAATTCGAGAACATATTTATAATATTAATAGGAAATTTAATTTAAATAGTGTCTCCAAATATTTGTTGGAAAAGCACAATGGAAATCCGCAGGCACTGGATTTTAGTGGTATCGAAGCAGTTAAAACACATTGGAGAGAAGGAGATATAGATAGCCTCCTGAGCAAGTCTGAAATTAGAAATAAATTCTTGCTTTTAATTGTTACTATTCTTATCCTTATTGTTTTGTATTATTGTTTTATTAATATTTTATACATTATTCTTATGGATTTCTCTCCTTTCTTCTCCCTAGGGAGATAATGCCCAGTTTTAGATCTATAATCTTCATTAATGTTTATTAAAGCGGCACTGTCATGCCGAACTTACCTTTCCTCAATCTCTACCTCTTCTCCCCCTCTCTCGGGATCTGTTATTCTTTTCTTCCTGTCTTCTTTAGTTTTCTTTAAAATCATAAGACAAAGTAGGGACTCTGTCTTATGGAGGATTCCTCCGCTTGACCAGCTCTGACCAGCGGAGGAGCAAAGTGTGCTTCATTTCCGCTGGTCAGAGCAATTTCCCCATGATCCCTAGCTTTCCCCCCTGTTCCCACAATGCTTCCTGTCAGTATTGCCGAACGTCCTGTCACTTAGACAGAACGCCGGCAAAACTGCCGAATTGCATTCTAACAGAATGAGAAGAGTTTCTCCATTGGTGTTAGGATGCAATTCGGTACTTTGTTCGGATCGGAATTTCATTCTAATGAATGAAACTCCGATCCTATTCATTGCTGTGGCTGCATCTTGCAGCCGCTTAGTAGATAACTCCCTAATTCCCACGGTATCAGGGAGCTATCTACTAAAAGGCTGAAAGACCTGAATTGGTCTTTCAGCCAAATTTACTAACACTAAGTAAAAATGACTTGGTATTACTAAATAATATGCCCCTACTCGCTATACCACGAGTAGGGGCATGTCTAGTAAGCAGTGAGCAGCCTGTGGCTGCTCACTGTAAAAAAAAAAAAAAAAAAAAAAATATATATTGCCCCCCACCCCTAAACGACGGGTGGGGGCCGTAAAGTAAAACAAGGGAGGGAGACCTATTGTCCCCCCCCCCCGGCCCCCACCCCTGAGCGGTGGGTGGGGGCCATAAAGATAATGAGGGGGGGGGGACCTACTGTCCTCCCCCCCCCCCGGCCCCCACCCCTGGCCGGCGGGTGGGGGCCATAATGGTAATAAGAGGGGGGGGGACACCTACTGTCCTCCCCCCCCCCGGCCCCCACCCCTGGCCGGCGGGTGGGGGCCATAATGGAAATAAGAGGGGGGGGGGACCTACTGTCCTCCCCCCCCCCGGCCCCCACCCCTGGGCGGCGGGTGGGGCCATCATAGTAATAAGGGGGGGGGGACCTACTGTCCTCCCCCCCCCCGGCCCCCACCCCTGGCCGGCGGGTGGGGGCTATAATGGTAATAAGAGGGGGGGGGACACCTACTGTCCTCCCCCCCCCGGCCCCCACCCCTGGCCGGCGGGTGGGGGCCATAATGGAAATAAGAGGGGGGGGACCTACTGTCCTCCCCCCCCCGGCCCCCACCCCTGGGCGGCGGGTGGGGGCCATCATTGTAATAAGGGGGGGGGGACCTACTGTCCTCCCCCCACCGGCCCCCACTACTGGGCGGCGGGTGGGGGCCATCAAAGTAATAAGGGGGGGGGACCTACCGTCCTCCCCCCCGGCCCCCACCCCTGGGCGGCGGGTGGGGGCCATAATAGTAATAAGGGGGGGGACACCTACTGTCCTCCCCCCCCCGGCCCCCACCCCTGGGCGGCGGGTGGGGGCCATCATGGTAATAAGGGGGGGGGACCTACCGTCCTCCCCCCCGGCCCCCACCCCTGGGCGGCGGGTGGGGGCACTAAGTAAATTCCCCCCCCCCCATCAAGGTGACTAGGGGTCCCCAAGCCCCTAGTCACCCACCCCCCACCCAAATAAAAAATGCCCCTACCTACCCCCCTCACCCTAAAAAATAGTGAGGGGGGGAATAAAATTGCTAACCTGTAAAGTAAAATTAAACTTACCATTCGACGTCTTCTTTTTTCTAAAATCTTCATTTTTCAGCCCCCAAAAAGGCCAAATAAAAAACCATGATAGCCGTCGAACTAAAAATAAAATAAAAAACCCGAGCGCAAAAAAAAAAACCGACGAAAAAGAAAAAACCCGAGCGCACAAAAAAATAATCCATCTTCACCCATGGAGGGCTCCGCGCAGACTGAGCTCCGCAGGGCGGGGCAAGGCTTATAAAGCCTTGCCCCGCCCTGCAATTAGCCTAAGAACACTCTGATTGGTGGGTTTAAGCCAATCAGAGTGCTCTTTGTCATTTTACAAGCGTGGGAAAGTTCTTTGGAATTTTCCCACGCTTGTAAAATGACACAGAGCACTGTGATTGGACGGCTTGAAATCCATCCAATCACAGTGCTCTGTGTCATTTTACAAGCGTGGGAAAGTTCTTTGGAATTTTCCCACGCTTGTAAAATGACACAGAGCACTGTGATTGGACGGCTTGAAATCCATCCAATCACAGTGCTCTGTGTCATTTTACAAGCGTGGGAAAGTTCTTTGGAATTTTCCCACGCTTGTAAAATGACACAGAGCACTGTGATTGGATGGATTTCAAGCCATCCAATCACAGTGCTCTGTGTCATTTTACAAGCGTGAGCCCTCCATGGGTGAAGATGGATTATTTTTTTGTGCGCTCGGGTTTTTTCTTTTTCGTCGGGTTTTTTTTTTGCGCTCGGGTTTTTTATTTTATTTTTAGTTCGACGGTTATGATGGTTTTTTATTTGGCCTTTTTTGGGGCTGAAAATGAAGATTTTAGAAAAAAGAAGACGTCGAATGGTAAGTTTAATTTTACTTTACAGGTTAGCAATTTTATTCCCCCCTCACTATTTTTTAGGGTGAGGGGGGTAGGTAGGGGCATTTTTTATTTGGGTGGGGGGTGGGTGACTAGGGGCTTGGGCACCCCTAGTCACCTTGATGGGGGGGGGAATTTACTTAGTGCCCCCACCCGCCGCCCAGGGGTGGGGGCGGGGGGAGGACAGTAGGTCCCCCTCCATTATCGATATGGTCCCCACCCGCCGCCCAGGGGTGGGGGCCGGGGGGAGGACAGTAGGTCCCCCCCCTTTTACCATTAGGGCCGGGGGGAGGACAGTAGGTCCCCCCCCCCTTTTACCAGTAGGTCCCACCCCCCTTTTACCATTAGGCCGCCCAGGGGTGGGGGCCGGGGGGGAGGACAGTAGGTCCCCCCCCCTATTACTATTATGGCCCCCACCCGCCGCCCAGGGGTGGGAGCGGGGGGGGAGGACAGTAGGTCCCCCCCCACCTATTACTATTATGGCCCCCACCCGCCGCCCAGGGGTGGGGGCCGGGGGGTGGAGGACAGTAGGTTCCCCCCCCTTATTACTATTATGGCCCCCACCCGCCGCCCAGGGGTGGGGGCCTGAGGGGAGGACAGTAGGTCCCCCCTCATTCCCATTATGCCCCCCACCCGCCGTCCAGGGGTGGGGGCCGGCGGGGGAGGACAGTAGGTCCCCCGTCCCCCCCTTATTACCTTTTTTTTTTTTTTTTTTTTTTTTTTTACAGTGAGCAGCCACAGGCTGCTCACTGTTTAGTGGACATGCCCCTACTCGCGGTATAGCGAGTAGGGGCATTGGGGAGATTTTAATCTCCCTTGTGCTATTATGGGGGTCATATTGACCCCCATAGAGTGAGGAGGGGACCTGGGGGGCTTATGAAGTGGTGGGGAGCACTGCTCCCTGCCGCTTCTGTCTTTACATATTGCAAGGAGGGAGCTGCACGCTGGTAGCTCCCTCCTTGTAATAAACCGAACAAACAAACGAACACTGATACACAGTGTTAGTTTGTTCGTCTGATTTTTTCTATTCATTCATTCGTCTGTCTGATGAATGAATGAATAGGTGAAATTCCCGTTCGCATGTCCAGATGTTTCACTGGGCATGTGCGGGAATCTCACAGTCTGTCTAGTGTGGGCAGATGACGTGTCCCACAGGGACTTCACCTACCCACACAAAGATGGCGGCGCCCTGAATATAGATCGGGGCAGAAAATAAAGAATAAAAAATAGGTAATGTGGGGGGCATAGGGGCATTTGGGGGTGACTAGGGGGTCGATTGGATGTAGTTGAGGCGGGAGGGGGGTTAAAAAAAAAACGGAATTCGGCATGACAGTGCCGCTTTAAGTATTTTTTATATATATATATATAGTTATATATATATATATATTTATATTTAACTATGTTTTTAAAATGTTTAAATAATTCCTTGTTTCCCAATTTTGCGTTATATTCCCCCTTTTTATTTACTACTCCATAAACATGGTGAACTTCTGAAGTACATATAAATCCTGTGTATAGGACTTAGAACATACACAGTGACAAATTTAAACTTTTGACTCGAGTGCCGGAACTCTAATGAAGCTTGACATCAGACGCAAGGAGGCGTAATGACGTTCAAACATGCAAGGGTCGTGAACCCGGAAATAATCATCAGCAATACGGACAAAGGCACCGAAATGAATATAAAAGGGTAAACAGAGACAGTCACAACAGAACCACTTTTGATAAGGGCAATCAGCCGAAACGATTCAGGTGGAGGTGGGCTAGATTTTATTTTATTTGTAAGGTATATTTTACTGTTTGTTCTTAATAAAGTCAGTGGTGTTTTTATACACCTATATCCAGCATTTTTGAGTTCCTTGAGTTTTGAGTTCCTTTTTTGCATTGGATAAAAGGCTAAGCTCTGAACTTGAACATCCAGCTCCTTACCAGGTGGCCACCATTCCTTCTGCAATTCAGCTTTTAGTCGAGCCAGCTTGTGTGAGTGGCTCAGAATCATGTTAGTGGAACCAAAATTGATTTGATCAGGTATGCAGTTTTACTATATTACCCTATGGATGGACCTCCCTGGATGTGACTTGCACAACCTTCCTAAACACTTCCTGTAAAGAGTCATCTAATGTTTACACTTCCTTTATTGCACTTTCCGTTTACAAGCTTGCTAGACCCTGCAGGTGCCTTTTGTATGTAATTAAAGTTCAATTTCTAGTGCAGGAGATAAAAACTCTTAAAGTAAGTTTCACCTGATTCAACGGGAAACCATTTTTATCACACAGTCTGTGCCAGGGGAGGTGTGGTAAGGGCTGCATAAGCAGAAACAAATGTTATTTAACTTCTAAATGACAGATAATTGAGCAGTGAGACTGCAGGGGCATGATCTACACACAAAAACAGTTTCAAGTTGTTTTGGTGACTATAGTGTCCCTTTAAACTCTGTTATTTAATTCAGATGATCCCATAGAGACCATTTGATTAATGTGGTGCAGCATTTTGCTGCATTTGTGCGATAGTATCACAGTATTTCCCTAACGCACAGCGAGGGCTGTAAGGTAAGTAATACTCGCCCTTAAAACTTTCATACATCGGAAGGGAATGACCCCACAACACATAGAAGGCCACTATAGTTAGAAATACCTGTTTGTATTCCTAACACTATAGTAATCCTTTAAGTTAAAAACATTAAACATATTGAAAGATACATTTTGTCTGATATGATCTCTTGTATGAAACTCATCTTCCTGGTGAGATTTGCATGGCTTGCTCTATCTGAGGTTAAAATGGCTTGAGTTGCTATAATTGGTGCACCAACTTTGATTATTTCTCTATCACTACAGCAATAGCATTTAGTTATGCTGTGCAGTGCTCTTAAAAAAAACTGAAAGAGCTTACATTGCTGGGTGCTCATTTATAAGAGCATTACACAGCATGAATCTGTATTTCAAAATAAGCCTTTCTTATATTTTTTGACAGATTACATTTAGTAACTTGACAGCATTATGACAGTAGCAGGAAGGGTTATACCTTCTAGGGATTCGGTTGTTTTGTTTGAGATCCGAATTGTATTCATTTAGATGATAAAGAGCTCAGCAACAGAATTTGTTACAACTCATTTTTTAAGAGGAGTCTCAACTAAGCAGTAGGACACTCTAGGTTAACTGATTATTTACAGGAATATTTACCCTATGTATTTTTTTTTTCCGAGGAAGCTCTTTGATGTGATGAAAGTCACATTACTGCAGAAAATTCTCAGCATGGGGTATCAACAAACGTAAGTAGATACTAATTTCTGAAGTGTACTTCATTGCTGCTGTTATTCTCTTTTCACATTGAAAGGACACTCCAGGATGAAGGTGACCCCTATTTTAATGCATTATATAACTAATCTATTTAAAAATGTAAAAAAACAAAACAAATTACATTAAAAAATAAAACAAAAATATTACACATGTATTTATTTATTTCTGCATTTCCAGGTTTCTGTCTCCACTGCCAGGTGCAGAATGTGGCTAAACCTGGAGGATCTTGTTCTGTTCAGTAGACCCTGAATTTATTCCGTAAACTCATGCCCAGTGTTGGGATATAATCTTAAATGCCCTCAATGTGTTCTTTGTCTATGGTACAATAAAGTTGTTGCCACGCCCCTTCCCCTCATGAGTTTGGATCAGTGAAGCACTAATCACCACTGTGTGGTTTTGTTCTAGTGTGTGGTTTTGTTCCACCATTATTGCGTGCACTTGCTGGTTATCCTACCCTCACAAAGCAGAATGCATGGGCCCTATGGGATTCTAAAACTGATGGAGCAGACTGTGTTTTGACAGAGATGAGCTAAACTAAGAATTATGGGAAATAAAGTTCTAAAGACATATTCGATTGATGAAGCTTAAGGAAACCATCCTAAATGAACCAGATGATACTGATGATGATGCTGCAACTTGTTTACTTTCCCTCTAGGTATACTCACTTCAGGCACGAACACTGCATCATCAAGTGCTACCCGGTTATTGTTGTTTGGAAAACTAACTCCTTGAAATGTCTTCTTGGTTTACTACTTGGCTCTTTTCTCTGGATTACTATGATGGATTAAATGGATTAGCCACAGACTGGATACCAGACTTTCCCATTTCAAGATCTTCACTACTGGAATTATTGTTATTGACCTCGGACATGTTTTATGGATTTATGATTATTGGAAACGTATTAATTAAGACTGATTTGGAAGTCTAAGTTATTATTTCACATTTTTAAACAAGTGTTTGTTAATTATTCTTTTGGTTCGAGCACAGAATCTCCTTCCCTAGATATTATAGAAATGTATGGACATTTACCTAATTGTTGAACAAGAAGTTCTTCTCTTCTCATCCTGCCTTCCACTGAATATTTGAAAGGGAAAAAATTATGTGTTCATAAATAACAATTTAGTGTTAGTCTAGAACAGGCATAGGCAACCTTCGGCACTCCAGATGTTTTTGACTTCACCTCCCATGATGCTTTGTCAGCATTATAGGTGTAAAAGCACTATGGGGGATGTAGTCCACAACATCTGGAGTGCCGAAGGTTGCCTACCCCTGGTCTAGAACATAAAAAACAAACCATAGCATTAAGGCCAAAAAAAAACTAAACCGAAAATATTCTTAAAAGCCATGCTTTCAGTTCAGCTACTCTGGCCTTAGATTTGAAATTCACTCGGAATTTACCTTGAATTCTCACTTTGGTAAATAAACACGAGATGATAAGAGTCTGTCTTTAATAATGAGGTAGGGAACTGAAGAATGAAGAAAATCAGTTTGAATATTGAGAGATTATTATGCAACAGAGGGAAAGTCCAGAATAGTCAGTTTATATACTGAGTTAATGTCTCTTCAGACACAAATGAAAGTGTGAAGGACTATGTTATACATACAGATGCAGCCATTATAGCATTAAGAAATGCACAAGATATATTGAGTATTGACGGATTGCTAATTGCAATGATTTTGATAGTTTTGCCTGCATTGTTTAGCCATTTGCCATTCATATTATGCAAGATGATGAAAAAGTCCCTTCTGTAGAGTTTAAGACAGTGTTAACAAATTGTTAAAATACTGAGAAATACCGTGACAACATAATGTTAAAATTGAGCAATGTGACTCCCAGAGTCAGAATGAAAGGGGGATTTAAATTTTGTTTGTTACAATTTAGGCCAGGGCGTGCTCCAGTAATCGAAATGGCGACCACTCACTGTGGTGTGACTACTGTAATAGATTGAAACAAAGAGATACAGACTGTAGGCACAAGAAAAGAGATAACGTTAAACAAGTGTCAGATAACGATCATAACAGACACTCATATGGTTTCTAAATCTGAGCGACTTGATGGGCTAATACCAAAAGTGCTAATGGTTAACACAGGTGCAACATCCCACATAATTACTAAAATCAAAAAAGTTTAAAAGCTTAAATAACACCATTAAGCCAGAAAAATACACTTTATGGAGCTTGAAGATGGGAAAAGCAGCAGGTTTGGCACTGATGAGAGGCGACGCAGTGATTTACCTGCTTCACAGTAGAGAAAATTGAGTGCTAAGAACCCTAAACAAAAGTGTTGCATATGCCTTCATACTTTCAAGACATTTTTCTGTAGAGGCAGCAATAAACAATGGCGCATCAGTTAACTTTAAACATAGCAGAAGTAAGCTAATTTCCAAAAATGGCACCAAATTCAAAATTAAAAAATACAATAGATTGTACAACATAAATACTTTTGCTGAAAATTAAGCTGTTGTAGAAATCGTTGTGCTAGTGGTTGACAGTCTGTATAGTTTTTGCAAGAAGCAGTGTGGTGGTTTGGATGTTATTTCCTGGAAATAGTTCTTGCTGAGAGAATCGGTGATAGTAGTGCTGCACCTGTTTGGACTAGTGGCCACATTTGAAGTAGGCCACTTTAACTATGACCTACCTTGTACTATTTTGAATGTTTCCTTTTTTTTTTTAAAAATGGGGGTGTTTTCAAAGCACTTACCCTACACCCCACAGATTTGTGAAGATGTCTAAGTTCATACAGATACCACCATATACTTTATTTTATGCAGATCCATCTAATTTGACCCCTGGATTTTCCTTAAGACTTTGATCCTCATAATCCAAACATTCCCTTAAAGGGTTACTCCAACCAAAAAAAAACCGGCGGTTTAAGAAAACCCTGTTTTTGGTTGGAATAGCCCTTGTTCCACAAGTTCTCCCTGCAGCCAGATCCTCCTCCACTGACATCAGTGGATCAGTGGATGTATAACTCTACATTTGAAGTGTTTTGTTATAATATTCTGCGGATTTCAGGCACCATGAGCACTTTAAATCACTGGTTATGTTGCTTGGAGAGCCCTTTTAAAGTAACTCTGTCTCAGTCTTCCTATCCTCCTGCTTGACATATACTTGTATAAAAGGCAAATTCTGAATTCATGTACTAAGCCATGTATATAGGTACTGCTCTGGTGTATTGATTGTTGTTGTGACATTTACCAGCATACTCATAAATGGATTAATGGAATTATCTGGTTGCAGATAAAAACAGTCTGCATACTTGCCAACAGTCATGAGTTTGGCACTAAAGTCCTAATTTTGGGACACTGTTTCCATCTTTGGAGACATTTGAAGAAATAAACAAAAAATCATCAGTTACTCTGTGGTCAATCATGACAAGTTCCCTGCATGCTTTAGCACATCACTGATGATCTGAAATATGTAACCAGCTCTCACACCACGCTGAAAACCACCCATCTCTAGTCTTGTCCAAAATTGGTGAGTGTGGACAGGTGGCATTTTGGTTTGCACTATGCTTGAAATTCTTTCAATTTTAGTAATATCCACCCCTAACTGTGTGAAATATTGTCTCAAAATAATTTTATTCTGGTGGACCGAAATTCATCTATGTGGTATTTCAGTTTGGCGAGATGTCTACCATGTAATAGTTACAGAAAAACCATTCAGATCAACCAAAAGGGCGTGAAAATGGGCCAATCACACTATTAAACTAATATGTATTTACTTTGCAGTACACTGAAATGGCATATTTTCCTTTCACAAACTCGTGTATTTTTCTGCCATTTGGTTCACAGATCAAGTGAAAAGATGTAACCAAAACAGGGGAAAAAATGAGGAGAAGTAAAAATAAATAAATCAATGTTTATATATATATTATTAAACATATACGATATACATATTTACTCATCTTTTTCCTCTATCAGCCCCTGCTCACTTTATCTGGGAATACAATTTAGTGGCTATATCCAAAATCATGTTTATTTCATGATACATTCATAATGTTCTATGTGGTTACATAATTATGTTACCAACGATTGCCTAAAATTTGGACATATTGCAATTTGCTTGCAACTGAATGGTAAAGTCTAGTGTGAAACCATGTTTTTAATGGGAACTAATATTGGCATGTAGCTTTAGATCACTTATTTGCTTTGTAGGAATAAAAAAAAAATATTGTTTTATGATAAATAAAATGACTATAAACGACAAGATTTACTTCTGAATTAACTAGACATGTCATTGTAAACACTGCTGTAAAATGAAATGTTAAACTAATTTATTTTGGCTATATAGTTCTATATGAAATATTGCTTTATAAATATATTGTTCATGACAAATAATGTTTCTGAATTTACATAAAAGCAGAAACATTTTTATATATTTAGTCATGTCAAAAACTAATTCTAAACAAAATAATACACCACCTTCAGCTTTCAGTGTGTGAATTTGTGTTTGTTAAAAATTAACACTTTACAGCAACTTCTGGTGAATAGCCACCTGGATTTGAAAAACTCAATTTAAAATCTGAGTGTTAAAAATTCTTTAACGCTGTTATATTCTCAGGGTATCTACATTCAAAGCCCAAAATATAAGCAAAATGCTTGATAATTAATTTTTTTATGTAATCATTAATCAATTTTTAATTTTTACCCTAATACTATTTTAATGAAAGAACCCTAAAAATTTAAATATGGAACCCTGAGATGATAGAATGGCCACCTGGATTTGAAAAACTCAATATAAAATCTGAGTGTTAAAAATTCTTTAACGCTGTTATATTCTCAGGGTATCTACATTCAAAGCCCAAAATATAAGCAAAATGCTTGCAAATTAATTTTTTTATGTAATCATTAATCAATTTTTAATTTTTACCCTAATACTATTTTAATGAAAGAACCCTAAAAATTTAAATATGGAACCCTGAGATGATAGAATGGCCACCTGGATTTGAAAAACTCAATATAAAATCTGAGTGTTAAAAATTCTTTAACGCTGTTATATTCTCAGGGTATCTACATTCAAAGCCCAAAATATAAGCAAAATGCTTGCAAATTAATTTTTTTATGTAATCATTAATCAATTTTTAATTTTTACCATAATACTATTTTAATGAAAGAACCCTAACATTTTAAATATGGAACCCTGAGATGATAGAATGCTGACATAATTAATCAAAATAAAGTAAAATTCAATCTACAATATGTGAAAAGGCTTGGATTGGCAGCTGAGAGAGCAGTTCATCTTTTTTTTGTGTGGTAGCTAGCTCATTTAAAACGACTACATATGCTGCCGACTGCAATCTAGTTTACCCTCTCCAGCTACCATTCCAGGAATCTCCTGGCATTCCATTAGTAAATCTGTGCTTGATTCAGGGCCCAAATGTATTTTGATTGTAAATACAGAGTCTTCTTTTATGAGGATGTTCACTTTGCAGCCTGAGCACTGTAATTTTTATACAGGTCTCTACGATCAATAAAAAAAGCCACAGGAGGAATGATTTATCTTGCTGGCTACAGAGACTGTCACTGAGAGAAATTGTAAAAGATCAATTTACACAACTCTGTGTGAGAAAGTTATTGATATAACACGGCTGATCAGATCTTACTTGGCTGGGGCAGTCATTGCAAAGGGTCCACAGTGCTGTGATCACTTCGCTGGGCAAGGTCTTAATAGACTCATCGGTCTGCAAAATGGACAATGAACCTGCAAAGTGGGGGAAAGCACAGACACAAGACATGTTATGCGACTCAGATGGGAAGTCATTGGACTAGCCATGATTAGCTAGATGTACAAGTGTCACACATCTTATTACACCCTTCCTCCAACTTCCTACTGTGAGAACTATCCACTTGCAAGACAGACCTGCCTTAATTACAAGGAGCCCTTTTATGCACAGGTCACAGATTCTGACTTACTTAACAGGAAATAGGAAAACATCAAATTTCCACTTCTTGAATTAGTTAAATGAAACTCATCAGTTCCCTGTTAATGTTTTGAGTAGGAGATGGCTTGATGTGTGAATCCTGCTGAGACACAAAGTGGAGCATAATCCATAACTAATACATAACTATCTTTTTTAGTTTTTTTTTGTTTTCATGAAATATAATGTTGATTCAAAGGTCATTTTTACCATTTTAAGTGTAAAATGTAGTTGGACACAATACATGTCACAAAAAAAGTAAGTAAACCATTATTTTGTGTTTGTTTTTTCTCACAGAGATCTCGTTAGCATACGGTATTTACAGAACAGCTAGGGGTTCTGGGTAGGAACAGGAAAACAAACCCACTGTAGTTACCTTTAACCTATAAAACATAGGAAAGAGAGTCTCAAAATAAAATAAAAAATCTAAATAAACATCCAGTATCTGTACTCACCTTATAATTGCACTGATCCTGAAATGCAGGTGATGAGGAACCAACACCTTTGGAAAATGAGGAGTGAAAAGCTTGATTTGCAGACAGATGAACATTCCATCTGTGCACAAGGAACCCCAAGCCAAAGTCTGAGATACCTAGACTGTGTGTTGGTAAAGCAAGGAAACTACTATAACAATAATCAGGGAATAGGCTAATGACACAATAGGGTTTAGTCAATAAACTCCAAACTGTAGTAAATTGAAATTCGAATCATGCAATTCAGTCGAAAATAGAAATTCTCCAACTCAGCCAAAGTCACAAGCATATAAGGACTAGCAATGGGAGCAAGGGGGCAATTTACCCCCAAGCTACTAGTATGGAAGGACAAGGGGGTTGTGAGTTGTGAGATTCTTCGAAAAATTAAAAAAAACAGAAATTATGATGTGTGCAAGAGTGGCCGCCTGAGATATTTCACGGTGGACTGCACTATCTTAAGGTGATCAGAGATCTATGAGTTTCATGTACACAACAAAATGCCTTTCATTTGTATTTGCCACCAGACCAAAAGTTATCATTTCTCCCCTGGTCACAAGTTAACTATTTTAGCTTTAATTATGCCATTTAGATTTTGATTTTAGTACAATTCACAGTTTAATCCTCACCCATTACTTGAAATTTGTTAAAATGGACATTTTTGTTCACACATTTATGGTGACTCACAAGTGCCAAATTTCCCCCCACCCCCCTATATATTGTTTAGTGCGTATGGGTTCTGGGAGTTCCCACTGTAGTTACTGTTAGGTGGGTCACACTAATCTAACATGTGTCACTATCTGTGGATTGTATACCATCATATGGCAACACTGGGGTTTAATGTTTCTATATGTGAAATTTCCAAGGATCTGGCTGCTTAGTATATAGTAATATCGCATCCATGGTATTATTCTTAGATACTTTTCTTTAAATCTGTCAAATCTATTAACACTCTTGTAACACCTCTCTCAATGAAGATTGCTTTAATGATGAGGTATGTTCAGATGATTCATCTGTGTATTTAAACTGCCCTCTTCACTTCTTCATCAACAGCAGATATATGGTTCAGCCTGTACCTATCTATCCCTGTGTCTCAGTTTCTCCAATGTGTATTGAGTGGTTCTAGTTATTGAGTTCCATACTATGTATATTACTCACTAGATCCAATGGATGAATATTCCATTAAACATTGGGGTTTACTTACTAAATAACACATTACACTGAATTGCAGAATTTGGGCTTCTAACATAAGAACTACAATGATGTATTTCTAACATTAGATTTTAATCCTAACATTTTAGATTTAGGCCACCCCCGCTATAAAAAAAAAAAGGATTTACTAATCTTCAATTCCTTGCTGTGTGGGTTTTGATAAAAACCGGTGCTGTGTGCTGCCTGTGAGAATACTCTCATCCAATCCATGGAGAAGCATTGGGGTGCTTTTGACAATTACCAAGCTGTGAAAATCAGCATATCAACATATTCCAAATGCATCTTCATGTGAAGCATTTGGCATCTTCATTGCCGAATCATAATAGGAAGCACCTCTAGTGGCTGCAGGGACAGTCTGTGTAACCCATTAAGGACACATGACATGTGTGACATGTCATGATTCCCTTTTATTCCAGAAGTTTGGTCCTTAAAGGGTTAAACCAAATCCACAACAATAACCTGTTGTGGTGCTGGTGCTAAGAGTGTCTGTCTAAATGGCAAATTTGTGATTACAGCTGAGCTGGAGGGTTTTTACAAAACAAGCCATATTGGTCTAAATTCGTATACAACAACAAACTGCAAAAATGGCAACTGCAAAGACATAGAAAAATAGATTTGATAAATGCATTTATTAAAAACACAATAAAAACACTGACAGAAAAAAATCACCCAACCAAAAGTACTTGTAAAGTACTTAAATGGTGGCATATACTTCCTTCTCTATGTAAAGAGAGAGGAGGAATAACTGTCACTAAACAGTGATTAGAGGTCAGCTAGGTAATTAAACTTAAAGTAAAATATGAAGATTTTATAAACCGTTTCATAAAATGTAGCAAGTCAAATCATTGTTTAGTAAATAAACCTTGTGGTTTTATGGGCAGCAATATCCAATTTCCCATGATTTGTACATTTCTCTTTTGTCTTTTATTATTCTCTTCTCTTAACTGTATTTTTAATTCGACACAAAGTTTTGCGCTGTTCACGCTTGATAATGTGAATATAGATAAGTAAGATTGTTTGAATTAACGAATGCATGGCTTTGATGTTGACTGAGCAGCAGAGTTTTATAATGTCATTCTAAGCACATGCTATTTCAAAGAAACGTACACAGTAATCAATCTCACAGACAGCCCGTAACCACTGACCCAAAAATAAATACCTCAGAGGAAGAAATAAACATTTAGGCAAACTACCTTGTTAATTATTTAGTGCCATTATTTATTTAAATAATCACAGTGAAACCCAAACAATTTGTTCATAGAATTATTTCCTTCTACACACTTGGAAGTTACTTACGTTGACCTAATTCATTTATCTGTTTGAATAATGACATTTTTTAGTGCTGCAGATGGAGCACATGACAACTGCTAAGACACTGAAAGATATAGGGCTTGGCTGGTGATGATGGGAGTTGCACACTGACATAACAGGTAATCACAGAGTAGAGCTTTAATAATACTGACATTTTACATTCATACTAAGTCAGCAATTCCTCCTCAAGTTAATTATCTTTAACAATAATTTATATTTAGTTTTTCCTTATGGCTGAACTAACTACAAAATACATTAAAGTTACACTATAGTCACCAAAACAACTACAGCTTAATGTAGTTGTTCTCGTGTGTATAGTATGTCCATGCATGTTTTCAGAGAAAAGGTAGTGTTTACATTGCAGCCTAGGAACACCTCTACTGGCAGTCACCCAGACGGCCACTAGAGGTGCCTTTTGGATCAGTGCTGCACAATGTGCATGGAGATGCTAAACATTTTTCATAGAGATGCATTGATTTAATGCATTTCTATGAGGAGATGCTGATTAGCCCAATGCAGCATTTTGCTGCGCATGTGCAATAGCCTCCCAATCCAATAGAAAACAATGGACTGGCTAAGATCATCAAAATTGGAAATCAAGGAAGCAGAGAGTGGGTGGGGCAAGCAGTGTGGAGATCAGCGTGGTGCTGAAAAATGCTAAAATGCTAAAATACCTTTTTCACAGGGTTGGGGGGACCAGAGACCTAAATGGTGTTTTCACTCCTATAGTGTCAGGAATACACGTTTTTATTCCTGCTTTTCTGCTGAATTTCCAAACTTCCTTCCCTCCTACTCTCACGTCCACAGGATTTCTATGCTTACATACTTACCTTATTTTTAACCCTAATTTCAGCTTTGTTGTTTTATTTCCTTGCCTAATTACCTGATAAGGGTTGGTTACATTACTTCCTTTTTGGCCTTGCTTGCAATGTAATCAGGGCAATAATTTACCAAATTTGCCAATATTTTCATTCATCAAACACATTTGTCAGAAATGGCTGCATAACACTTCAAACTTTAGGACTTCAATGTCTTATTTTACATCAACTTTTGTAATAATTTTTCTCTTAGTTGCTATTATAACCAGATATCTATATTGTAAAGCACTGCAGAATATGTCGGCACTATATACATGTTGATACAAATAATTTATTAATTTTTTGTCCCTTTAACCAGATTAGAAATGTATTTTAATCACTACACTGAAATAAAAAAAAATACACTTGTAAATACGGTATGTGAAATTAAATTCAAACTGAAAAACAGTATGTATTAGCAATAGAAGCTAAATGTTTGCATTTAAATAGGAATTTACACATTACCATGAATATTATCTATCTATCCATCCATCTCTCTCTCTCTGTCTGTCTTTCTGTCTGTCTGTCCACCCTCCAGTCTGTACATCCATTAACACACACACACACACACACACAGACATGCTTTAAATTATATTCAAATTATTCCTTAAGTATAATTCTTATAACAATTCCTAAATGTATGTCCTTCTGACATAAAACAAATGTAAAATTACATTTACAAATCCAGCTACAGAGGACAAGTACAAACTATCTCAAATTGTCTGTGGAATTAACAAAAAAACATGTTTTCAAAACTTTTGAATGGGTAAGACCAAAACATTACTAACAGCCTTTGTTTTAATTCCAGCACATCGTGTGTTTTAATTCCAGCATATCTTGATGTTTAAATAATTGAAGTTGATTCATTTATGAAAAGCTTGAGATTCATCTTTTGTAGTTTTCCCAGGAGACATTGACCCAAATTCACCAGAAGCACTTGAAACAGATAAGAATCTCTCCCAGCTTTATCCATTGGCCTCAACAGAGTCTGGCTTAAAATTAAAAGTGTAATTCCCATTGGGAAATATGTGACTTTAATAACTGAAATACATTTTACTTTGAATCGCAAAGGTCAAGAGGTTTCTAAACAAACCACATTTATCAATAATTTAGAACTGATTTCTTCTGAAGTGGCATTTCCAAGATATTATTTGGTGGATAAATTCAATGTTCCCCAGCAACCAGCCGCATTATTCTTATAACATTTTTTTCTTAAACTGAATTTGCTGGGGCAACTTAATTTTCACCGTTGTGTTTGCACTGTAAGAATTTCAAGTCAAGTCATATAGATTCTAATGCAAGCTTTGCAGAGAAGACGGCATATCAAGAATTTTTGCCTACTCAGCAATCGGCACATCTAATGCAATGACATATTTTGCTTAAAAAATGTTGTATTGTGTTGTATTATTAATAAATCTAGTAAGGAATCTTGAATTTCTTAAATTCAGACCCTGTATGATGACAGATAAATAACAAAA
Source organism: Pelobates fuscus (assembly GCF_036172605.1). Lineage (NCBI taxonomy): Eukaryota > Metazoa > Chordata > Amphibia > Anura > Pelobatidae > Pelobates > Pelobates fuscus. Next base: position 310,347,995 of record NC_086317.1, on the reverse strand, counting down.
CAATTTAATAGTTCAGTAATAAATAAACATAAAACTAATCTGGAACAGAAATTATTGAGACCAACAGAGACTGTTGTTCTTCATCTGGCTCAGGATTGTTTGTCCCCATGCTCCTTTATAACACATAATAACATAGGTTTTACCAACATTAAAGGAACAATGTAGGGTCAGGAACTCAAACATGTATTCCTGATCCTATAGTGGTAAGTTTACCTTCTATCCCCTCTGACCCCCTGTTGCCTCCCTAAATATAGTAAAATCTTACTTGTATTCAAGTCTGCAGCTGCTGCCTCTACCCCTGTCTGCCTCTGACCTGTCTGATGTCTGATGACATCATCAGAAATGATGGTCTGAGTGAATCACAATGCTTTCCCATAGGATTGGTTGAGACTGTCAAGGAGTCAGATCATAGGCAGAGCCAGCACATGTCAAACACAGCCCTGGCCAATCAGCATCTCCTCATAGAGTTGAATTGAATCAATGCATCTTTATGAGGAAAGTTCAGTGTCTGCATGCAGTGGGTGGAGACACTGAATGGCAGTGTTGCTTACTCTGCAGCAATGCGCCAAGAAGCACATCTAGCAGCAATCTCAGGAGTGACCAGTGGAGTTATCACTAACCTGTAATGTAAACACTGCATTTTCTCTGAAAACACAGTGTTTACAGCAAAAAGCCTGAAGGTAATGATTCTACTCACTAGAACAAACACAATAAGCTGTAGTTGTTCTGGTTACTATAGCGTCCCTTCAATGCAACTAAATTAAACCTATGCAATATAGAAACGTTTTGGACTTCAGTTTTAGTACAGAGAGTTTAACTACAGCAGCTGGTTCCCTTAAAGCAGGGGTGGGGAACCTTTGGCCCTCCAGATGTTTTGGACTACATTTCTCTTGATGCTTTGCCAGCATTATGGCTGTAAGAGCATTATGGGAGATGTAGTCCAAAATATCTGGAGAGCCAAAGATTCCCGTCCCCTGCCTTAAAGGAATACTCTAAACACCAGGACAGCTACAGCTTAAGCTCCCTGATGTGGTCCTCCCTGATGTGGTCCTATGGGGGCTTAGAGGGGCTCCCTTATGTGGTCCTGGGTTCTAGGAGGCCTTCCTGATGCGGTCTTCCTAATGTGGTTCAAGAGGAGATTAGAGGGGCTTCCTGATGGGGTTCAAGGAGAGCTTAGAGGGGCTTCCTGATGGGGTTCAAGGAAAGCTTAGAGGGGCTTCCTGATGTGGTCCTGCAAAGATTGCTCAATGCATTTCTATGAAGAGATGCTGATAGACACTGCATAGCAAATCATGTGATTCATTAAAAAGAGAAAACTCAACTAAATGTTATTTTTGAGGAACTGTATGCATTTAAAATCCTGCTTTTACTATTAGCATATTAGTCAGTGATGTGATGTAATGTAGGTTTCTTTAATAGATAGAAAACATATTGCTATTTTGTTGTAACATCCTAATATCACTTCATTCTTTTTAAACGTTAAGATTTTGGGATAAAAAATAAATAAAAATAAATCACCACTTATTTCTCACATAGCATTGATCCATAAGAAAACAGAATGAGCAGATGTTATGTCACCATAATTTGTATCATGTAGAAGATGACTGACATGGGTGAACTTAACAGAAATTGAAAATGAAACACATTTCTTTCTGAGAGATCGCTGAGCACAGAAGTATAGGACACAGATGTGACTTATCTTTACTAAAATATAGCCAAGCGATGTTGTGTCTTTCCATCTGGCACATAAACTAGAGGCACTGTATATGGTAAAGTAGGTTTCCTACACTAATAGTAAGCATGCTTGGCTCAACACATTTCTGTATTAAAGCATTGAATGGCAACAGACCACCTTATTTCATGTGCGTAGAGATGCTTGAGCTGAATGAAGAGTGAATAGAGAATGTTAAGCTACAGTTATTTACTTTAACGTTATATCATACTAGAATATTACCATCAGAAAAACTAGATACACGTGATTTCCATTATTTGATACAGTTGAATAGATATGGGTGGAAAATAGCTGATACAAGCCACAAATTGCCAATTTGCCAAATACTGGCATTAGAATTTTAAACACAAAATAAAAGATATTATAAGATCAAATGCTAGTTTTGATAAGTTATTTGTCCAAGAGAATGACTGGATAATGTTACTGTACTAGGACAGTAATTCCATTATACAGGCCGTTAGGTATTCATGACACTTGCAGCCACAAAGTCAAGATACAGTTAGGTCTGGATATATTTGGACACTGACACACATTTTGTTATTTTGGCTATTTACCAAAATAAATTCAAGTTACAGTTAATAATGCATTGGCTTAGAGTACAGTCTCTCAGCTTTATTTTAAGGTATTCACATCCATGTTTTATAGACACATGTGTGCTATTCCTTCCTGATTTCTTTATCAATTAAGCAGGTAAAAACATCAGGTTTCACATTTGCATTTTAAAGCTGTTATTGTGAATCCACAACATGTGGTCAAAGGAACTCTCAATGCAGTAAAGCAGGTCATTCTAACTCTAAAAAAAACAGAGAGATAGCAGGAACATTAGGAATAGCCAAATCAACAGTCTGGTACATTCTGAGAAAACATGAATGCACTGGTGAGCTCTGCAACACAAAAAGGTTTGGACGTCCACGAACAACGGTGGTAAATAATCATAGGATCGCCCATGTAAAGAAACACCACATTGCAACATCCAGCCAAGTGAAGAACATTCTCCAGGAGGCAGGCATATCAATATCCAAGAGAAGACTTCACAAAAATACAGATGGTTAACCACAAGGTGTCAACCATTCATTGGCCTCAAGAATAGAAAGGCCAGATTTGACGTTGCCAAAACACATCTAAAAAAAGCCAGCCTAGTTTTGGTACAGCATTGTTTCAACAGATGAAACTGATGTGATGAAAAGATCCACCTGTACCAGAATGATGGGAAGAAAAAAGTATGGAGAAGATCTTGGAATTGATCTTGTGGCAACTGGGGCAACTCACATTTAATGTGAATAAGTGCAAGATAATGCATCTTGGATGTAAAAACCCAAGGGCAGAGTACAGAATATTTGATAGAGTCCTAACCTCAACATCTGAGGAAAGAGATTTAGGGGTGATTATTTCTGATGACTTAAAGGTAGGCAGACAATGTAATAGAGCAGCAGGAAATGCTAGCAGAATGCTTGGTTGTATAGGGAGAGGTATTAGCAGTAGAAAGAGGGAAGTGCTCATGCCATTGTACAGAACATTGGTGAGACCTCACTTGGAGTATTGTACGCAGTACTGGAGACCGTATCTCCAGAAGGAGAGTTAGTGCTACTAAACTGGTTCACGGATTGCATGATAAAACTTACCAGGAAAGGTTAAAGGAACTTAACACGTATAGATTGGAGGAAAGACGAGACAGGGGGGATATGATAGAAACATTTAAAATACATAAAGGGAATCCACACAGTAAAGGAGGAGACTATATTTAAAAGAAGAAAAACTACCACAAAAAGAGAACATAGTCTTAAATTAGAGGAGCAAAGGTTTAAAAATAATATCAGGAAGTATTACTTTACTGAGAGGGTAGTTGATGCATGGAATAGCTTTCCAGCTGAAGTGGTAGAGGTTAACACAGTAAAGGAGTTTAAGCATGCGTGGGATAGGCATAAGGCCATCCTAACTATAAGATAAGGCCAGGGACTAATGAAAGGATTTAGAAAATTGGGCAGATTAGATGGGCCGAATGGTTCTTACCTGCCGTCACATTCTGTGTTTCTATGTTTTTATGTTTTGTTTTTAAAGCATACCACAACATCTGTAAAACATGGTGGATGCTGTGTAATGGCATGGGCATGCATTGCTTCCAATGAGAATGGGTTACTAGAGTTTATTGATGATATGACAGAAGACAGAAGCAGCTGCGTGGATTCTGAAGTGTATGGGGATATATTGTTTGCTCAGATTCAGACAAATTCAGTGAAGTTGACTGGACAGTGCTTCACTTTACAGATGGGCAATGACCCAAAACATACTGTGAAAGCAACCCAGGTGTTTTTAAAGCAAAGAAGTTGAAAATTCTGCAATGGCCGAGTCAATCATCTGATCTCAACACGATCGAGCATGCATTTAATTTGCTGAAGCAAAAATGTAAGGCAGAAAGACTCAAACAAACAAACAAAGACAGCAGCAGTTAAGACCTGGCAAAGCATCACAAAGGAGGAAACCCAGCATTTGGTGATGTCCATGTGTTCCAGACATCAAGCTATCATTACCTGACAAAGTATTAATAATTAACATTTTATTTATGATTGTGTGATAGTTTGTCCAATTACATTTGAGCCACTGAAATAAGGGGACTGTGTATGAAAATATTTGCAATTCCTAAATTTTCATGCAATGCCTTTGTTCAAGCACTTGAATTAAGGCTAAAAGTCCGCACTTCAATTGCATCTCGGTTGTTTCCATTTCAAATACATTGTGATGGCGTACAGAGCCAAACTTGAATCAGTGTCCAAATATTTCCAGAACTTACTGTACATCAAGTCACATGTAGGTCTCTGTGTTAATAGAAACGAGGATTAATGTTAGGCTACCAGCTCAAGGAATTACCACCAAGTCATTGGTTAGGGTTAGGTGTCATTAGGCGTAGGGAGTGAACGTAACAAAATGCTCTTTTGAAGCAAGATAATATTTTTTTCCATTGACTGCAGGGAGGAGTAGTGACATCCTATTGAGAATCATCACAATGAGGTAGTGATATTGATTCCAGGAGGAGATAATACCAGATTAGAAGCTGTGAGAGTTGCCTCTGGTTACTAGCCAAATAGAGCTAACATTTGGGAATGTAGAAGTACTTTCCAAAATTTATTTTCCTACTATTGACCTAAGAAGATGACTAAAGCTAATGCTATACAAAAAAAAAAAAAAAAAACACGAAGGATCAAACATGGAGTATATGGTGGCTGTCAACAAAGTTACAGACATAACAAAACACTTTAGATATTAATAAACAAGCTTACCTTCAGTGGAACATTTGCTAATGCTGTAAAGTTACAATATGATTGATTAGCAGTAAATGTAGATTCCCAGCATATTGCAATTGAACTATTGTTGGGCCAATTGAGTCCTTGATTGATAATATTCTAGAGCATCTCAGGTTGGCTGACCCTGCACATTTCTAATAAAACATTTTTTTATCTGCATATAACACATTCTGTTTTATATTTTCACCCACAAACATGTGTCTACATGCATCTAACACAGCATAACAGTGAACAAATGTGAATACATTCCAATACAATACAATACAATAAGTGTAAAAAATACTTACTCTTTTCACACCACTCCATACTCAGAACAAAGCAAATGTTTGTGTGTGTCTGTATGTATGTGTGCATGCATGTTCACACAAACACTCACATCTTTTCCAAAATGCTTATAATTCAATTTTTATTTTAGTATGAGCATTAAATTAAATATACAAAGTTCCAACAATGATATAAGAAAGAACCTCGTAAATCATTCTGTTTGGTCACAAGAGGCAAAAATATGTTTTCATCATTTTATGTATGAATTTGAGCAGGTTTGTGTCACAGCGATTTGTGAACATACAAACTTTCATTTTCTCCTTTCCTCTCATTTTCCCATTGATCAGTTAGAAAGTATATCTGTGAAATGAAATAGTAGTGTACGTTTGCAGCTTGTGTATTCTACTGGGGTCTACAGACCATGTAAATACTCGACTTATTAAATATTAACCAAACACCTCCATACACTAGATCTCTACCTAAAGCTTTCTGTTTCATGCATAAGGCAAAAACCAATGCTGAACAGTTCATAAATTCATGTGAGAACGCCTGTTAAATTAAACTAACCATCCAGGAGCTGACATTTTGCCATATTTAAAATTGTTGATTTTCCAAGCTATGAAACTGCTGATTTATTTATGCTAGCAAATATATAAAAGCTACTAGTGCAAAATCACACATTTTGGAATTTGTGGACTGATATTCATAAAGAAAAAGAAAGTAAAACAGAACATCCATGGCTCTGTTCGGTTTAATGCGGATTTTTATTTTTTTCCTGCACAGCACAGTAAAAATAAACATTGCCTCTTGATGGGGCTCATTTAAGATTAACTCCTGATAGCCCTTTAAATATCTCCTTCATTGCACAAACTAATAGAGGCCACTATATTATCTTCTACAACTGCAAGGGCAAATCCATTTCTTAACAGACACTTAATTGGGCTTGTTCACTAAACTGTGAATTGTGGTATTCTGAAAACTGAATTGCAATATTCAGGATATCATAGCCAACTTATAACTAAGGCTCAGTAGGAGAAATTTTGCAAATCATTTATTTTTGCAAACCAGCTCATGGTGTGTAGGATTGAATAAATTCCATCTGCAACTTCAGGTTTTATTTCTTGAACAAGCAGTTAACATTAGCCCTGTGAATCAACTAGCAAAGGGGGCAAATGGGGCTTCAGTTCTCCACACCATTCTTTTGCTAGTTATTAGTAGTTTTAGGTGTAGGATAGTATTGGAATATTAGGATGGTATTGGAGTGAAATGTAAATGAAGTGAAAGAGCAGGTAGTAGATGTGCGGTGTCGTTCATTGCCCAGTTCTGTCTGTATTTGTGTTTGGCCTGGTTGCTGGTAATCTCCATTGTACTCCAGGGCTGAATTGCTTTTCCCCAGAGAATGCCCAGGCTGTAAGGCTATGATGAGTCATGTATGATGTGGAAGTGTGTGCAAGTGGCTCCAGGGTGAGATGAGACATTGGCGGTAAAGAAGTCGCAGGAAACAGTTGATCCCTCAGGCATGCACAGATTTCTGTGAATGTTTCCGAAAACTGCATTGGTCAGGAAGATAAAGACTTCAGGGATCACTCCTTCTCACCCAAACAGCTTTCGCTATCAAGCCCATATAACATATAATGAAGTATGAGTAGAATTATTTGTATGCACATAAAATCCATACGTTTGTAACTGCCCCAGGCTAAAGGTTGCCATCCCACCCCTGGTCAACATGTCACATGTGAAATATCCCAGGACTTTGCAATTTTGAAGCTCACAAACCAAACAATAGTATAGTCCAGCGGGTCCAGCGGTATAGTCCCAGCGAATATATATATTTATTCATTTTCCCTCCTACCCCCACAGACCCCATACACACACACACACTACACTCCATACACTCACACTGTACCCCTACACACACACTTTCCCCCATACACACACACTGCCCCCATACATACACACTATCCCCCATACACACACACTACCCCTATACACACAATTGCCCCCCCATAAACACAATTACCCCACCTTAAACACAATTATCCCCCATACACATAGAAACCATCCATGCACACACTGCCCCCATACACACACACCATCCCCCATACACACACACTATCCTCATACACACAATTTCCCCCATACACACACTGCCTCCCATACACACACTACCCCATACACACAAATTACCCTCATACACACACGTTGAGCCCATACACACTACCCCCATACACACACACTATACCCCTCACACACACTGCCCCCACATGTACACTGTACCCCTCACACAAGCTGCCCCCCCACAAACACTGTACCCCTCACATACACACTGTACCCCTCATGCACAAACTGCCCCACATACACACACACTGCACCCCTCACACACACAAACTACATCCTTCACGAACACAATGCACCCCTGTACACACACACGCACACGCTCCCCTCACACACACACGCACACTGGGGTGCCTTGGAAAAATATTGAAATATTAAGGGCGCCTTGAACCTAAAAAGTTTGGGAACCACTGGTATAGTCAAATTACAGGTCACACAAACCATACAAAATTTTCATATTAATGCTTATTGTCAAACATTGCTCCCAAACGAACAATTCTAGCATATGACAAAACATTATTTTCTAATCCCTTAATTAACAATAAATTAAAGATAGATTTCCAACATGATAGAAAATAAACCAAGGCCCGATCACAGCATAGTGAACAGGATTCAGATAGTAGAAAACAAACACACAAACAAGTTGTGAGATCTATGTTTTTTTTAATGAATTGTATAGCTTTACACATTTTAGGGTCAATTTTGCATGCTTCTCTTGTTTTATTGTTTGAGTGTTAGAAGGACTAAACAACGACTGGGCCATCTTTCATGTAATATATTTTTGTTATATATATTAAACATTTTGCATAAAGTTCATCAACAAATCTTTTTTTCACATAATTACCTTTGCTCCAGTTTAAAGTCTCCTAGCCAAGCAGATGTGTACTTCTAGTAATCCATAATTATTTTTTTCAGTTTAAACACGTGTCAAATGATAGTAGTTTAATGCTGTTCTATGAACCCCACGTCTTTTAAGCTAGTTTCAGCTACATGTAGTAGTATACATTGTACTTAAAGAAATAACATCTAACATTATGTATTATAAGCTTTACACTTAATAATGTAATTACAGAAGACAGAGAACACAAAGCCTATACTCAGATTTATGCAACCACCATCAATCATGTAGTGGAAACATATATTGATCTTCTAAAGAAAGAAATGGAAAATTGACGAGGGATGCTCCACCACTATGCATGAAACCTCATGTCAGTTAGACAGGCCCCAAAAGGCTAATAGAGAAAGGAAAATGTAATTACACTTGCTGACATAGGAGAGGCATTGGTAGTGGTGAATAAATCTGACTATATTAAAGAGATAGACCAACATTAGGTTTAGGTTTGGGGAAGGCAACCTTTGGCACGTCAGATGTTTTGGACTACAACTCCCATAATTATTTGTTCAGCCATAATGCTGGCAAAGCAAAATGTAGCCCAAAAAGAGAGATGTAGCCCAAAACTTATGGAGTGCTGAAGGTTGCCTAACCCTGGTTTAGGTAATTTATTTATGAAAATACTTAAAATGTAAAAGAAGGAAAGAAGAAGCTAACAATTTAACATTCAGTATTTTTTGTAGTAATGGAAAATGCTTAATATCCAATAGTTCTGCAGATCTGTGAATTGAAGCTGATAAATTTAAGAATTTTATAAAACCGTATATAAAATGTCCCTGTTGAACTGCGGCTATGTTTAAAGATTGAGCTGAGAGTGATTTACAGGGAAGCTGTAAATAAAGTCCCTGTGTTTGATCCTGTACTAAAAAAAGGTATAACAGGACCACTGCATCATTGTATGTGGCTTTCGAGTTTTATCTGCCTTTGAAAACAAAGAAATAAGGAGCATTTCTGTAACACAGTGTATCCCCATTACTTACAGTGAAATAGCAAAAGGTTCTTGTAAGCAAGCGTCCTTTATCAGTGATAAAGTAAATAAGGATTCACTCTTATCTGGTTTGAAAAATGAGTTACTGCAATAGTATCCTATTTTTCTGGCTTGAAAAACTGATTAATTAATTTTTCCCGTAGACCCACAGAGACTTTAATAACATGTTCCTTTTTACCAGTGCTAATACATTAAGATATTTCATTCCTCCAATAAATCGTATCTCAACACAGCTCTTCCTGTAGACATGACTTTTATTTATTTATTTATTTATTTTGCCTAACAGCATTTTGAAGACATTTTAAACATTTTACTCTAATAACATAAGTACTAATCTCGTAGTAGGCTAGATGTTATGCACTGGGTAATGAAAGGGTTGACCAGATAATTGCATTCACCGTTCTGCATGTGGGTTCTGACTGTGTGATGGATGCTGTGATGCTGATTCCTGCTCTGTGTTGCTCCATGCAACATGGATACTGTGATGTGTATGTATACAATATGGGTGCTGTACATATGTATTATGAGATATAATAATTCTACATGTACCTTGTTTGAGAAATAAATGTCTCTGTGAGATGCATGTATATATATATATATATATATCATTATTGCTAATTAGGTTCAGTTCAGTATGTGAGGTTGATGTGGTGCGATAGATGTTGGATGTTGTGCAATCAATGTATAGTGTATGTGAAATCACAGTTGTGAAATTCACTCATGCTATATAGATCCAAGATGTTTAACATGTATATTGTAAGATTAATGTATGTGTTTAGGATGCTGACTGTGAGAGTACATACTATTTGGTTGCTATACAAGTACTTTCAGGATGGATAACTATTACAAGGAAGATGTGGCTAACCTTCAGCCCAAGCATTTTAGGTTAGATGAACGCAATAGCAATTGCATGTAGTGATACAATTTTTTAATGAGACTGAGTTCAAATATTTGACTAGAACACAGCAGGACAATTACATTTTTGTTGTTCAGATGCTCAATTGACCTTGTATTGAAAGCATTGTCCTGCTTTCAGGTATTTTCTAATTGAATTGAATTGGCATCTCCTGCAGTATATTCCTAGATTCCTAGCTTGTTACAAATCAATCCAATTGAAACAGTTTATTTTCATATGGCTAGATTTACACCCTCATGTGTGAAATACTATTACTTTTATAACCAACAGTTTCATAGCAAACCGCATTATCACACTATCAAATTAAGGACTACACATTCTTTAATTTCAAGGGAATATTTTCTAAAAAAAAGTACTTACAAAGTCCATGCCTCCTCCATCCTGATTTGATCAAATGCAGGGCTTAAACATGCTACATACAAATAAAATTAAAATAATAAACTTTCATCAGGTTCATTGACTCTATCATCATTTTTGGTCAATAAGCTGTTGCCCATATTTGTCTTAGTTCTTGACTTTTGTTCTTCCCTAAAGTCTTTCAGTATATAGAGAGATTGGTTCTGGATGACTTCTTTGCAAATCATAGTCTCTAAATAGTATTAAGAGTTAGGATGCGCTGGATAATCCACAATTAGTTTTATTGATCAAATCTTCATCTGTAGCCTTCTCTCTCAAGTGGGAAGTCATATTGGATCAGTAGCATAGAATCTGCATCGTAGCCCATGTTTCTCAATAACTTGTGTAGCTCTTTCAGGAAGCCTTAGAAGATTCTGATATCTGCCTAGCTAATTCTGTCCGGAAAATTTATCCTGCTGTAATTATTCACCAAATATTATGTTACCTGCTAAAACATTTTACCATGAATACACAACACAAAATACACAAAAATAAAAATACAATACCTTTAGAAATGTATAGGAAGGAAAATATAATGCTATACCCAATATACTTTACCTATAACTAAATCATTCTAGTTGGATCAGACTAAACTCTGTAATGTTTATGTATGTTTTAATTGCACATTATTGCACATTATTTTATTATTTTACTGTTATGGTCCAACAATTGGATGAAACGCGTAGGGCTGCACTATTTTTAAAATATATTATTTGTATTAATATATTGGAGTTTTTGGATACCTACCCATAGTCCTGCTTGTAGTTCCTGGTATGGAGACTGCAGGAAACAGGATAACACCCCAGACATCTAAGGGGAGACACCCAGAGACGATATACTTACCACACATTCTGTGAGTGAATTTCTATCAGCGCAGCTTTATTATTCTATTCTGTATTACACTATATTGGTATTCTTTTTGTAAGTCCACAGCTGTATCACCTACATAATTAGTATTTTGGTTGTTCTGGAAGGGGACACTTTCTGGAATATCCCCTGGGGCTTGGTTTGACCACACTGAACACTTTGTGGTGAGGTTGTGGGATATTTGTATAAACTCAACAATTTGTATAAACGTAACAAGTGAAAACATCAAATATTGTAGAACGTATACCATCATGAATGTACTCGCTTGTACACCCACATATGCTAGCATGAATTTAACGAGGATCCTGAAATTTGATTGTGTCTAAGGTTTGCAGTTATAGGAATAATCAAGTTATAACTTACCAACCCTTCATTCACATTAAATGTATTTATGTAGCTTCCTAAACCAGTATGAATTACATATATTTTTAAAGCCAGCAAGTTGAAAAGAACTTATTTTTACAGTATTTGACATTGTTTTATGAGTAGCTTATATGTATAGATTTGCTTAGATGTTCTGTTTATTTTTGGCAGTTACAGGTCAGAAATTAACAAATTGCATAGAGTGTTTCGTAGAGAGAGAATGCGTGTATTTTAAGATATATTTTATAAATTACAAATTGTTAAATATATTTTCCACATATACATATACCGATTTAAATATTTTATAGAGACAAACATCTTATTTATTGAATTTGTTTATGTTTATTTGACTATGTCTTTTCTCTTTCATAATCTTCAAATTCATAATATGCACATAGGAAGGCTAGTTAGGCAATGATTACGATTATTGTAATCAAACTTCTCACAGTGTCTGTATCCAGCTTGTCATCTTCATTTTGAACTCCTTAAATATATATAATTTTGTTTCTTTTATGCCACATGTACTTCACTAATGCTTTTAGAAAACAAGTTTTCTGTACATACCATGCACCCCACATAGGAAGATTGAAAATGGTTTAACTACAGTATATTTGCATCTCACAATTACAAACATGGATATTCAGAAGAGATGGGAAAATGTCTAATTTTCTATTCACATTATGTCATTCTTTGTTGCAGGAATTAATATGCAGGGTTATTCATTAAAGTCCAAATGGCCCTATACCGAATGGAACAAAACAATCTGGCTGCATACAGGGCCATTCGTACTGCAAAATCTGAATCAGACAGTCAGCTGCTTTATGAAAAGTATAACATGAAATGAATAAATAAAAATCCTAGGGGGTCAAAAAGACCCCTATATTACTGAAATATGGAGGTATTATACCTCCATATGCTCCGAACTGCAGCATGGCATATCTTCTAAATGTTTAAAACTAGCGATTGGGCAGCTTTACAGGCCTACCGTATTGTCGGTCTCGGCACACCACAACCGACTTGCTCTTTTATACTATCAAACGTTCTTACTTGAACCTGACACCATATACGGCTATTTGCCCCTTACACAAATATATATATATACATTGTAGGCACCTCTTACAACTTATGATGCAGTAGTTTGATGCAGTATGATGCAGGACATTTCAAATCTATCAGTCATTCTTTCTTCTTTACGTGGTCCCTTTTTTATTTTTTAAATCAAGTTTGGATTAACAGTTTGGGGAGAAGTTTATCACGGCAATACAGGTGCTATTTTGGGGTGAAATGTTAAATACAAAGCAATCATCTTGGAAACCAATAGAATGTCTTTCAATATTTGACTAAGAATAGCACCTATTTTTCCATTATAAACCTCCCCCTTAGCGTTGTATAAATGCATGCCTGGCTGACTGACAACCTCTGGTGTAAAAGCCAAAGAGAGGATATGCCCATGTATTACAATAAATGATCCAAACTCAGATGCAGCTAGGCAGAAGTGATGTAGCTCTAAAGAGTTATTTCAACAGAAAAAAATGTCTGCGCACACTCAATTATTCCACTTGAGTGTGCATGGACATTTTCTTTTTTGAAAGTCTTACTGAGAGGCTCATGGCCAGCCCCACTCAAGGCAGACTACAGAAGCACTCTATATCTAGTCCTAGTGCTTTGGCAACATTCAGCACAACCTTTGAGCATTTAATAATGTGCTTGCATTGCATTCCTGGGGACAATTCACTGCTATCATCAGATGCGGGACATCTGGGAACCAACCAAAGATGGTGGGATAGGAGCCTGTAACTGGGATAGTCCTGCCAGAGTCCTGGTAGAGTCGGGAGGTACACAATACAATGAAAGAGCAGAGACAGAGCAATGAGCTTAGGAGTTTTGAAGGAGAAGTAAATGGTTCTCCTTCATTTACGTTGTTAAATGCATTTTTCTCACCTAAAATAATTAAGCTGTAGTATAAGCAAAGGTCAAATGACTTTACATTTTTTGACGAAGACAAACGGAGATAGGCTTATATTTTTTATTTTGCGTCTGAATTCAGCTTATGTGCTGCAGGAATCAATTCCTTTTGAAAACATTTTTTTTCAAAGAGCTTATTACGTACCTTAGAGATATATTATATGCCTTCAATGGTATGAGAAAAGAAAAATTACAAGTGAGAAATCAAACCATTTTTCTATCAGCTGAAAATGATGCGGTGTACTAGTCACAGGGGAACAGTTAAAATTACACTCCAACAGGAATAGGGCAGATGCCCAGAAAGGCACAGCAGTACAAGTGGCACAGCCAGGTAGCACTCTAATAAATCAAGATAATTCTCCTCCTGCCTTGAACTTAGACCTGACTACAATTCACTGCTACAGCAGCAAATAAAGACCTGCTTGTGGAATTTAGCTATACTGGAGGGGGGACATGATTAGTCACTGGCCAGATTGAGCTGCGATTGCATCTAAATGGTCCACTTTATGAACCATTTATCTTCTGCTCAGACCATTTTCATTACACCTAAAACTGATGCTGAGCAACCATCTGTAAGATGCGGGTTTTCGAAAATTAATAATCTTTTTCCCCCCCTTCTTTTTTTTTTGTCTGCAGGACTCCTGCATATGTGAGCAGGAACATTTATCCCTGTTTGGTTACTATTTGCATCACAGCATCCCTGGCAGTCTTTCAATTTTCTCAAGTCTCTTAGCCTTTGCCCCCTGTTTCTTTTTTGCTATATAAACAATCCATCCTGTGCATTTAAAATTCTCTCAGCGCCCTGACATCAGGATAAAGCCAAAGAACAGGGAGCAGTTTGCACTGGAAGAAAAAAATGTTTTTTATTAATTCCTCTGTCCTGCTTTTCGAATAAAAAATAGGAATCATGAGATTACTTCTGTGTCCCTTAAAGACCATTCAGAGCACTGCAATTTGAAAAAAAAGAGACCTTTATTAATACCTTCTTAGGATTGTCTGCAGGGAGGGCAGGAAATGTCTGGCTGTGATAGAGGATAGCCTCTTAGCGGACCTGAATCACATGACTGATAATTGATGAACAGCCTATTGAGACACTTTTAGCTGCTGTGATATATTCTGATATGATTACAATAACACACAATGAAATCACAAAGTATTAATGATGCCTAGCCACTGTAAGGAATTAATCAGAATTAACAGGAGTATTTTTTATGCAGACATAACTTTGCTAGTACTGATTACGAATTTGGCTATCTAGGAAAGCTCATTATCACATTAATTAAGATGCAATAAGCACCAAACTGTGTTGTTTTGGCAGATTTCTGTATGGTGCCACATATTTGGCATGATGAATATTAATGATTCTCACCTCAAGGCTTGCAGTAACAAACACATTTTTTTTTTTGTAGAGGTGAAATGTAGTATTTAATATTAATATTAAATTGTATTGTTAAACATTTTACTTCAGAGCTATTTAATATTATACAATGTATTTAAAACCTGTATACAATAGCCAGCACAATAACTTACAAAAGGAAATCATTTTATGTTTTTGTTACATACTGTATGGTCATTAAAAGAGAAATTCTCGGTAGACTGCAGCTGATTATTAAAGCATGTCACCAGGTGGGTAATGTCAACACGGCTTGACTGCTGAGGACGATGGCTACTTGAAAAAAGTCTTAAATCTCAAACCAATGTATCTCTTCTTGGACAATAATGGGGAATAGAGAAAAATAGAATATATAGATACACATAACTCATCTTATCAAAAGGAAAGAGTCTCTTTGCTGCTAGGGGATTGATACACTGAAGCTGTGTGATCCGAGGAATGTTACATGGTATCCCCAAATGTGTGACAACAGGGAACAAATTAAAGCAGATGGGACTATACCCCAGGGTCCAGACTGTCTTTCCTGCATGGTGCTCTGGTCTGTAAGACAATGCCAGCACATAAAGATGGACGCTATTAAATAAGCAGGAGTTAAAAAAGCTAAACTAAACAGACTGTAAAATAAAGTAAGCTAAACAATATAGCCTCTTTTTCAGGATTTGTGTAGGGTGGCTGTGGGATTCCCAGCCAGAGGAGGTTTGTCTAATCCTGCATAAACAAAGTAATTCAATTTCTAAATGGCAGCGAATTGAGCAGTGAGACTGCACGGGCATGATCTACATTCAATAAGCTAAAGTTGTTTTGGTGCTTAGAATTTCTCTCTAACTCAGACTAGCATAGTGTGAGGTTATCTGAATGTTCTACATTTGGACTCTGCCCTCATGAAACCATAGGTGAAACCTCAAAACAAAATCGTCATACAGCTAGCAAGTTTGATGCCACTTGCTCAGGTCTGGGCCAAATGATTTTGATCTCTGGTGTGCCTGAGTTAGCTTGGGTACCTGTTATTGTGTCTCCCAACCTTGGTTTTATTACAACTTTTCCTTAATTTGTTTTCACTATTTGTAAGGATCTACAATATATGACTTTCCTGAATTATTTATCAAACTTGTATTCTAACTTATTATCTGCAAGTTAGTGATAGATAGAGGTTTTGAACTACATCTCCCCTGATGCTTTTCAAGCTTTAAGGCTGTAAGAGCATTATGAGACACGTATTCCAAAACACCTGGAGTGCACTGAATGTTGCCTACACCTGATCAGTACACTGAAACTGCTTTACTAATCTAAAGCTGTTTTGTTGCTTAGAATATCCCTTTAATCCCTTCTGCTGCTGAGGGTTATTAACAGAGGTTAATGGTCGATCTATAGACGGTAAACCAACTAATATTTCAGTGAATTTCAGTCGAACCAAATATATCTATATATCAGAAGTTTGAATGAACTAACGAAACAAATAACAACCACCTCCTCCCTAGATATTTCCCTGTCCATTTATAAATATGAATACAATTATTTCTTTATAAAGTGGCAATATATAAAATTTTGTATTAAAATACATTTATTCAAAAGTCTTAGGAAAGTGTGGATTTTAAGATGAGGTTCAGAAAAGAGGAGAGTGGTGTGTTGTAGGGAACAGCAATAAAGGAAACTTGTTATTGGATAATGATGGTGAAAAATGATGTATGATTATCAAGAAGGAAGAGAAGAACATAGTAAATAGGTAAAAAATAAAATCAATGAGTGGAATGCAAAAATAAGCAATGCATTGTAAC
This sequence comes from Pelobates fuscus, assembly GCF_036172605.1. Taxonomy (NCBI): domain Eukaryota; kingdom Metazoa; phylum Chordata; class Amphibia; order Anura; family Pelobatidae; genus Pelobates; species Pelobates fuscus. The sequence goes on along the minus strand of NC_086317.1, from coordinate 310,331,030 downwards.
AAGCAAGTTCTATCAGCTAAGATGTTAGTACATGTTTGCACAAGAAGAATATAAATACTAAATTATATTCATTAAAGCTGTACACGGATACTGAATCACAACATGTTCTCGGGGTACACTGTTGGTTGCTGTTTGTATCCCAATTCATGGTAATGTTATTACAGAGACATCCACTACCACGTTAATATTCTTGAATGAATAGTTAACTAATAGTTAACTATAATTAGGGAGTTCTATCTGGGATCCATTACTTTTTTAAATATAGTTTAATCATTTTACAATGACTCAAATTTTGTACATAGCAGTAACTTTGCAACCTAGCCCTTAACCTGAATATTTTATATATAATATATACAAAAGCCTTTGTACTTAAATGTCATTGCCGTTCTGTGAAAAAAAAAAAATTATGGACACACAGTTGCTAGAACCCTGACAAATATGGGGTTGGGGAGGGGGTTCTAAACCATGGTGGCCCATTAAAGAAATCACAGGACCTAGAATTGAGTCCTCACTCAGGGGCTAAACATTTCTGGCTTAGATAATACTTCTCTTACTTTTGCGTTTAAATGCTTTCAGGCATTACCCATTAGTAAGTACTCATGGAAGCTACAAATGCCTTTCAGAGAGTATTTCAGCAATAATTTTCCATCCACACTATAAATGTACTCCAGGGAGTTTATTTAAAGACACCAATAAATCAGCATCAAGCTGCTACTTGACAAAACTAGGCCATTAATTACAACACAGTTTTTTCCTGCTGTACTTTTTTATTATTCTTTCTTACTGTGTTTTCCACTGAGAGCATAAAGAGAAATTGAAGATTTGTGTATGTATTTTTATCAATAGTCAGAAAAGTTCCATTATCTTGAGCCATAACCCGATGCACAGAGAATAATTGTAGTTGTAGTACATTAGCAGCTGAACAGGTTGATAGTTCTTGTTGATTTTCTACTTGTTATGTCATTGAAGTCTTTACTAATCGTATTTGACTTACTGGAATACTCGTCCACTCTTTCCACTGGAAGGTGATGTTCTGTCTGCTGTCTTTTAGACTATCAAGTTATCAAGAAACATTCTAATTTGATCTGGGAACCAAATGGCAGGAAAATACGGCAATCAGTGAACTGCAAAATATATACATACAAATATACATAATATATACTAAATATTATGTATATGTATATATAGACTCCATGGTATAAAAAAAACTTAGTTCTACCTTTCATTTCATTAAATGTTTGCCAGCTTATTACACATTTTAACACAATTCTACCAAATCAATGGAACTATTGCTCTCATGTTTAATGGTCATGACTAGCTAGAACTGTGAAGTCAAATAAACACAATATTCTGATAAATACATAAAACCATATACTGTAGTGTTCCATTCTTCCATTGGCAACCTGAAGAAGACATTACTTTTACTTATGTATATACCTTTAAATATTCTAACAAACTTAAACTAGTGCCGTTTAACCAACAAAAAAATTAAAAATTTGAAGACCATAATTTCCAAATTTATGATTGTACACAAGAAAAAGTGTTCTCACACAAGAGAAAATGCCAAATTATAAAAATAGTATTGTCTATGATGTCCAAAATTATAGCTGAAACTGTATGGTTAATTAGTATTTTTAGTAAAGATTTTGATTACTAAGCTTTGCAGACCATATCCATTTAGAAAAAAATAAATCTTTATTTATATTCAACTCACGAGTGTGAGGAGTAAAAAGCATAGCATACAACATGCAGGTGCAGACAATAATACAATTTGACCCCCCCAAAAATAAGTTTTTAAATTTAATAGTGTGCGTGACGCCTCGAGGTGGGCAGACTAGTTACCGGCCTTGTGACAAGTTATCCTGTCTGAAAGATGCTCTGTGACAACATATATAAAGGTTGGTAGTGGGTATATCAATGAGCAGAGTGACAAACTAAGGCCAACATGTAGAAAATAAATGAAATGAACTGTAAAACAGGGGTTAAGTAAGAGAGTGACTAGAATGATTATGGATCAGACTGCTCAGGAGTATGCCGGTCAACCAACTCATCTATAATGCAGGGACACAAGGGTACTCCTGACAACAGGCCTAGCCTTAAGTTTAACGCCTCCCAACTCTGTTGGAGTATGCCTTTCATGTAAGTCGATTAAGAGGATGGGGAGGGGGGGGGGTGGAGAATCTGTCTACGTACTAGACCGATGTGTTGGCATCTAAAAGACATTGTAAGGCAACATGGTATAGGTGTGAGTAATAACATTTGAAATAATATTATAAAATAAACACAAGTAAACTTCAAACCAAACACAACTCACAATGCCCGTTATTGGGGGGCTTGGTGGCAAAAAAACGGTGGCCCATAGCCTCAAGTAGTGACCATGGTGTAAGTGTCTGATAGGGCCCTCCATGGTATGAATGGCGTTATGTTCGCCAGATCCCATCTGGGAGTTAATACAGTCCCGGAATGTCCAGGGCGTGGCATAGTCTTCTGGCAGATGCAAGGTGCCCAGAAGTGCTGTTGCTTCTTGCAGGTCATGCACAGAGTGAGTGGTCTCTCCTTGCTGGATTTGCAGGGACCGCGGTGAGGGTCAATGGTATCGCAGGCTGTTGGCCCTGAGTAAGGCAGTGAAGGGCTGCATATATTTTTGCCATAATAAAGTTTCTCCAGAGAGATCATGGTAGAATTAGAGGGTCATAGTTTAAAAAGTGAACGGGGCCTTACCCACAAGAGCAGCCTGAACCACCACCTTGTCAGCAATGTTATGAAATCGCACCACTAAGTCCCTTGAGCTGTTGTCAGCGCCTTCCGGGCTTTAGGGACTCTGAAGACTCCATCAAAGGTCAGGTTCGTAGCCTGTTTAGGTGCCAGAAAGACCTCCATCATCCTTTGCAGTAAGTGAGAGAGTTCTGCTGCTGGAGTTCTGCTCCGGTATGCCCCGAAGCTTTAAATTATTGCGGCACCGCATATCCTCTAGGTTGGAGAAATGCTGGTCTGTGAGTGCCTTTCAGTTCCTGTACTTCCAGCTGGAGCTCTGCCAACAAAGCAGCATGCTTCTCTGCGGAGGTAGACCATATCCATTTTTTTGTTAAAAATATTTTATGCAGCTTATTTTACTTAAAAGTTACTCAAAGCATTATTATCACCTGAGTGATTTGAAGTGATTGTGGAGCCTGGAGCCTTTTCTCTGTGATACGCTGCACATATAATGATTAACACCTCTGCAACTGGAGGTGTAACTTTACCTCCAGCTGCATCATTGGGGCATAATCAGTTACCATCAGTCAGCCTACCACAGAATACTCAATTCCTGACTGAGTAATGTCAATTCTGTGTATATTTCTCTGCGCCCTCTGTCACCCACGCCCTCAGCCAATGAATTGCCGACTGGATCACCATCTGTTTTGAAGCTCTGCATAAACTGGATACATGTCACAGCTAGCTCATTGTACTGAGCTGCAGTATTTGTTGGTGCTTTCTAAGTAATAATAGGACGATATAAGAGGGCAATCCTCTTCAAAATAGTTTGTCCCATTACTTGGACATGGACCAGAGTACTCTTAGCATCACAGCCACTACAGTGGGCTGTAGTGGTTATGATGCTTGAAGTAACCATTTAAATACATACCATGGAAAAACTAAACAATTGGTAAAGTATTAAATTTAGTACAATATGCAATATATCTGTGCAATACAATGAATATATATTTTGTAAAATGGGATATTGATAATGTGTGGAGGATGTTTTTTCATTAATCTTTAATAGTTTTTTTTTCTAGTCACTGAATTACTGTTCCTATAAACTATAGTTTGTGGGATAATCTCAGCAAAACTGAATGGATTAAGTAAAGCATGTGCAGAAATGCAACTTGAGTTCCCCTTTAAGAATTATAATACTTATTGCCAGATCAAATTGGATAAAATACATTGAACAGTGATTGAATTTTTGGCTTTCAGGATTTACGATTATTTGATAGCCTTCTTTAGCATGCTTGAGAATTTTACAGCCAGTTTTTCCAGATACTTGCCATTGTAGAATAAGATTGCTCTCGCTGGACATACTGTAATTCAGCAGTTTGAATGAAAAGTTACACAACCTCTCTAGTGTTCTAACACCCTCCCCAGTCACGATTTGATGGATAGACCTAAACCTCTGGAAAAAAGAAGAGCTATACACCACGCATGGTGTCTTAAAGTGTAATGTTAAAAGAAAGTTAAAAAAAATAGAGATAAACCCAGGTGAAATATTTGACAGGTTATGCAAGAATAAAAATATACAGCAAATTGGTGCTTTAACAGATTGTACAGCATTTGGCCAAATAAAATGATAGACTCCTACGTGAGATTCAATTTCACCTACCTGAACAAATGGCTTATTGCTTGAAAAAGTATGGAACTGTATATTCAATATTTTGTTTAAAAAAAAAAAAAAAAAAAAGCAAGAACATATAAAATGCAAAATGTAAAGGTATGTTTTGGGTACTTAAAACTCTTGCTGCTTGTTATTTACATACATATTTTATTGATAAACTATTTGCTTTAATATATATTTCATTTAAACGGTGGTTCCACAAAAAACAATTTTTTTTTGTTTTACTGCAGTTTATATATTTAACCTTCTATACATTATTTAATTCTAAATTGATAACTGATATACAGAAACAAAACAAACACAAAAATGCTCCCACGTGTGATAGAGACGCGTGATAGTCCTAGTGCTATGAATTTCATTAAAAAAAGTTAAAAACAGGCAAGTAGCTTAGTGCTTCTGCATATTATTTATCATATGGCTTATAGCCACCTCTTTTTGAATGAGTGTTGTTGTTGTCAAAAAGAGAATCCATGGGTTCAACGGATAGGTTTATTAAAGACAGGAAAATAAAAAAATGCTAATTTTCAACCTAGAAGCCTTAATCATGTATAAAGAAGTCGTGCACATCCAACAATAATTTAAATATTTGAGATGTTGGCCCAAAGATCAAACCTTCTGCCTCCCACAATAGGTGTCTTCGGTAACTATAGTGCCAAAACAAATACAGTAAACAGATATATGTACTTACTATAAATCTGTGACATCATACAACCTAAGTGCATACAGAATAGATACAATAAATACAAAGATACAATATATATATATATAGAAAGCAATCATAGCAAACTAGTGATGAATCTAATTTCTAACAGGGACAGGATCCCATAATAATCATATAGCAAACTCTCAATGATCAGGCCACGTGACCCCATATTAGTCACGGCAATAAAATTATACCACATATAGTGGGCTTATAAAATCAATGCATATGATAAGTAATTCTGGTCAAAATAAGACCCACCAGAGAGTCAGTGCCCCTGTATAAAAACTGTGTGTGGATGGCTAATATGGGGTCATGAGATTTGATCATTGTGAATTTACTATGTGGGTATTATGAGGTTATACATAATTAAGGCCTCTATTCTCTGTTTGACACTACTTTTTAGAGGTTGTGGTCCTTTACTATGGTGTACCAGGCAGTGCACTAGTTTCTACCTACATTCTCCTGGAGTGGTACACCGCATTGTTTTCCTGACTCCCCTATTATCGATCAGGTGTCGGTGTTCTTCTTCATTACACAATGCCATTGCTCCAGACATTTTGGGTCATCTCCCTCTGCACATTCCTGGAAGAGAGCTCAATGAAATGCTACACATATAGAGTTTAACCCCTCTACTGCCGGAGGTATAACTCCACCTTTGGCAGCATCACTGGGGTGTCATCAGCCAGGCTGAAACTGGAATTTACATCTTGCTATGATCAATTGCACAGAATGTCAGTCCTTGGCTGAAAGCATCAATATGATTATCAATATGGATGCCGCACTCTTCTGGATACCAGGATGCAACCGGGCCTGAGGTTGGCCAAGTTTCACAATGTGATTTGCAAAAGAGTAATGATGGTCCAGGCACTCAAGTTCAATCCAGTGGGTAGATTTATTGGAGCAAAAGCTAAACGCTTCGGCCCAAAACAGGACGTTTGTCAAGCTTTGTCATTTTCTGGTGTCTGCAGCTTGGCAGGGAACCCAGGTAATTTGGAAAACCATTGTTAAAAGGTTTGTCCTAGGCACTAGAGAGCGCGGTATTGATTATGAATATAACCCTTTCATTTTGGGTTGAGTGATATAGGCTGCCTGGTGGTGATTCTCGACAAACATGATTCCTATCTTTGATTTCCTTTTCCTTTTTTGTGTGTGATTTGAATGCATATGTTTAATTGGTTTGTGTTCTTAAAATGATTTTTAAATTATTCTTCAGACCTGATCATCAGTACAATGAATGGTTATGTTTTGTTGTACATTTCAATTATTGGACAACTTGCAGTTTACCTGATAACTTTGTACCGTTTATATTATAAAGCACAATAAAAAGGATTGATCTAATATTATGTCTCATGCAATGAGTATGCTGGACAAGATTTGCACCAAAAGGTACTATGTAATCAGAAAATATAACTGGGTACCATTGGGTACCATTCAGTTTGAACCTCACAAGACATTTATAAACTGTAACACTGCACATGCATTAGGTCCATCTTTTTGCTGCTTAGCTTATTAGTCTTCAGCATTTTGAAACCCTTGTGACATTTTCTGTGTTCTCTATTCTTTAGTATACAAAATGTTACCCTTGAAAATACTTTGTGTTTTTACTGGAAAGAACAAATGAAATTGTACCAATTTTGGAGATTTAATAGTAAAAGATTTTGATACATACTATAGTTACAGGGGCTACTGTATCCCAACTCACTGTAAAGGAACATACTGAATGCTAACTTGTAAAAACGTCATCAACATACCTAACTGAGAAGGTTACAGTTAGCTTTTACTATTTTTCATATGTGTAACAAGGTTTCGATTTTATATTAGTATGAGACGTACAATGCGTATATTCACTCCTCATACTTGGTTATACTATATTATACATGGTATATATTCTTTAAAATATTAAATAAAAGTATAGCTCTCCTTATATATATAGTGTATTCAAAATAAACTACACTCTGGGGACTTCCAGATGACGTATAAAACTTTGCTTTTAATTTAATTAACATGTTCCATAAAATATCAACGTTTCAGTCCCCATCTTTCATCAGAAAGTTCCCTGAGGGGGACTGAAACGTTGATATTTTATGGAACATGTAAATTAAATTAAAAGCAATTTTTTTATACGTCATCTTGGAGTCCCTGTTGTGCAAACATTGTGGTTGTTTTTATATATATAAATGTATATATATATATATATATATATATATGTTTTTATATAATATAAATGTTATATGTGTTTATATATTGATAAATAATATGGCAATGAATAAGTATGTTGCTTGCAAAATATTTCGTTTTATGTAATTATCAAAATAGAACAAAGACAAAGTCACAGACACAAAGAAAAAAAAAAGTGTTTTCACACATTGCTGTCTACAGTATGCTGGTAATAGCAAGCACATCTGTCAGCTAAGTCTATGCAATCTATTGTGTTAGCTGAAATGAGAATGCAGTTGTTTGTAAGATATACAGACCTACAATGTTAAAACCATTGGCAGATGGGACAAAATATAAGAACTAAGCTCCTGTGTTTAAAACATGCAAAATTATATGTCCCTTGTTGAAGTAAAGACATTAACAGCAGCTGTCTGAAAACTCGCGTTTGTGCCTTTACGAAGATAACTAGCTTACTTCTTTAAGTCTGCAATAAAGTGTAGCTTTGGAAGTAAACCAATTACTTTTCTAACAACAATCTGCAACATTGTGTAGTGGTCACTTCAGTACATTCAGAAAATGTGAGTCAAATGGAAAAATGAATCTGTTCAATTCAAAATACTTAATTTAAAAACAAATTGTGCCTTTCTTTAAAATGCTGAAGCAGCGAGAGGAGCTTTAGTAATTCTGCACATTGAGTTTGTTGGGTGAAAAGAATAAAGTTTTCTTTTTTTTCCACCCTTCTGCTTGTTGAAATCTCTGTACAATAAAGATTAGACAGAATGTATTATGGTCCGCAGCAAATTCTTTACAAACGTCACAGGTGAGTGGTTCTGCTTCATCTATGTCTTTTAATTCGAATCCATTGTTACGGCTTTAGCATATTTTTCTCAGTAAGAATTTTAATCAACAAAGCTGATTATTATATATTTAGAAATACATATTTAGTCCTTATAAGCTGTGTTATTTTTAACACCACAAATTATCACATAGGTATCTAACGGTCGGTTTGTCTATAAGGGCCAGAGGTACCATAAAGCAGAACAGGTAGACGCCATGGGTGCACCAGCACAGGGGAAGCAATGTCTGCGTGATCGGAAGGAGGGGGCACATAGCGGTCCCTCTATTGCCAATTCCTCCCTGCAGCGTGAGCACATGGTAGAGAATCATTTTTCTCATCTACCTCAAGCATGTCAAACTCAAAGGCTAACACAGGCCAGATAAACAAGGTTTCAGTTTATGTGGGCTGCAAAAAACAAAAACTTAAATTTTCATAGAAACTTAGGTTTATTTCCAAAAGTATAGTATAACAAAAGAATGTATATAGAAGAGTGTCAGGTTTACAGAATGATCCAGCACGTAGAATTGTGTAACACAGAGGACTGATAGGTAACGTATACCGGACCTTGGAATGGCCAGACTAACGTACCAAAGAATAGTCAGGAATAGCCGAGGTCAAGGGATACAGAAAGAGATACAACGATAATGAAAAGCCAGGAGTCAGGGATGCCAGAAAACAGGGAAGTCGAAAACAATGCCAAAGTCAAATAACCAGAATTAATAACGCGCTCTCGGACAACCACAAGGGAAACCACGACAGGGCACTGAGCAGGATAAGAACTGGGCCTAAATACCCCTCCTCTAGATCTGATAGACTGTTATCGGCCTTTGACCCCAAAGGCAGTTACCAGGTTTCCATTTGCATAATTGCTGCTCAGCATTAACCCTTCTGTGGATTTGGTTGTTGCTCGGCACAACTTTTCCTGTGTGGACAGTAAATGCCATTAACCACATTTTTATAAGCGGATGAATACGTGACAAAGAGTGTATATGGGAGGGCTTTTATTATTTTCTCCAATCAACACATATATCATCTGCAATAAGTCAATAAAGAAAGGACTGTGTAACAAATCACGCCCTGATGGGCGGTATAAAAAGACTGCTATGACAGGAGTGAGTCAGATCTGAAGAAGCCGAACCCTCTGCGAAACGCGTTATCTGATTGGCTACGTGACGTCATCACGCACGCCACGCCTCCCGGAAGTATCCTGTGGACTTTGCCGATCCTGAGGGTGCACGGACTGATTGATTTAGCCGGCGGATGCACAAACCCACAAAAGGACAGTCTTTTACAGGGATCCGGAACATGTGAATGGATGCTGTGTTTTTTAAACTGTGGAAATAAACCGTTTTACTTTATTGGCTGCAGTGGATCTTTCTGCATTTGGAGCTGTCAAAAGTAGAGCAGGCTCATCTGCTCTCTGCTTGTGAGGGAAACTTTTACATACACTCTGTATTAATTTTAAAAAGCAATACTTCACTATATATGCTTTGTATTGTATTTCTTTTTTATGTAACACTACCGAGGTTTACTTCAAGCATATGATTCCAGTAAGTGTACCATATTTGGTCTTTTTTTTAAGATTTAAAGTTTTTTATTTTGCAAGAGTAAAACGAAAATGGGGATACAAAAAGAAGAAATGGGGAGGGTACAAAATGATTCCAGCAACCGATCTCAGCACATTATGTATCACTCTTACAGTATTGTACAGTGTAGAACAGGTATACATCGGTAAATACAGTTTGGGATATCCGAACACAGTTTACAACAGTCATTTTTATCAAAATTATCATCTAACATTAATAATATTCGTTTGTCTAGCATTGCACATGAATGTGTTGTAGTGTTCCGTAATATATACTGGTAGGAGTTCCGCAGTCATACCTTGAGCCTCTATGAGCATATCAGTAGCTGTGACATATGACTAGTAGGTGCAAGTTGGGACTCAAATATTAATTTGGGGTTTTAGAGATGTGAGCCAAGGTTTCCACATCTGTTCAGTTTGCTTTGCCTGCTCGTGGGACTATTGGTATAGCTTGTCTAGTAGTTCTTTACGTGAGGGGCAATAAGAGCTCTTCCAATGTTGGGCCAAAAGTGTCCTGGCTGCCAATATAACAAGGGAGGCTAATTTCTTGGCCTCCTTATTCCATGTGTGTGGGAAGAGCAACATGAGAGCCACCAGTGGTGTAAGAGGTGTCGAGAAATGCAACGTGTTTTGTAATATATGTTGGACTTGCAACCAGAGGGGTCGAATCAGGGTGCATTCCCACCATATGTGGGTCATGTTACCGTTATCTGAGTTACATCTCTAGCACATGGGACTTACTGTTGGATAGATTTGGTGAAGCCTCTGTGGGGTCAGGTACCACCTATAGATTACTTTTTTGTGGGCTTCTATGTGTGAGAAGCAAGATGTGAGACCTTTAAGAGCATTCAATGAATGAATCCATTGGTTATCCATGAGTTGCGGTATGCCTTTTTTTTCCCATTGGGAAACATATGCGAAGGAATGAGGTGGTGTGTGTCCCAGTAGAGTTTTATAACAGACAGACAAGGCCTTGGGTTTGGTCGGTGAGGAAGTACATCTGTTAAAGATGGTCATGATGTGGTTTGTTTGGGGCGTTATCAACGATGGTTGCAACAACACCCTATTATGTACTATGCTTTTCAATTGTAGGTATCAAAACGTGAAAGAGGTAGTTAGATTATATTTTGTCTGTAATTCGGGGAAGGCCAACAATTTGCCATTGGAGTAGAGATCTTTGATATACGTGATCCCATGAATACACCAAGGTTTCATCGAAAGTTCTACTGTCACCCCTTCTAGCGCCCCTAATGGGGCGTGTGTACAAAATTTCCCTTTGTCAGACATCTTAGTTAATATTCTGTCCCAAATTTTCATGGACAACTTAGTGGTAGGGTATAACTGGGTTTTCTGTGGTCTATACAGTTTTGGAGACCACATAACGTGTAACAATTGGTATGGGATGCACCATATTTGGTCTTTTAATGCACTAGGTCACTTTACAATTTTGGTATTAAGGATTTTTTCATATTGCATTTATAAACAGTGGTATAAGTGTTTGGATGTAGCACTTGCATTTTGCACTCTATGAGAAAGTAGTATAAATTGTTTGCACTACCTCACTTTATTGATACAGTGAGTTAAATTTGCACTTTATAAATATTTAGCGTACTTATTCCTTTGTTTGGATTTTATTGTTGGGTGTTATAAGCTGATACACTTATAGGTGCTGCTTCATGCAATAAGGTCATAATCACTATGATAAGCACCTTTTTTCACTTGTTTATTGTTGTTCTATCTCACCCAACATTGGTTATTTGTTTCTCATACAGCTGTTTTTCTGATTATTAAGTAGAATCCTCCTTTTCTCCCAAATTTTCAGTTTTGTTTGTTTTTTGATATAGCGACTTGGAGTATGTGATTTCGATATCACCAACTGCCCAGAAACTGGATGCAAGGGTCTATTTGCTTTGTCAAAATCCTTTGAGATATTTCTGAGATCCTGTTATGTTGCAAAGACCAAAACAGAATCTGGTATTTGTGTCAGAGAACTTTCCCGAGTGACAATGGTTTTGCTTGCTTCAGGTGTATCTGACTTTGCGTTATTCGTGTAATAATTGTATGCTAAATATGTGCTTTGCTCATGATTACCAATATACCAGCTTTATTTTTGCAGGATTAGGTTACGTGAGTACCAAAAACATTGCATACTTGCTTTCCCTTTTACCAAGTGTTGTTTCATTAATCCTGAAGTAAAACGCATTTCTCTGCCACAATCCCATTCTGACCATCTCTGCAGAGAGACTGTAAATGTCTATTCACTCGTACCTTCCACACTCAGTGGCAAATAAATAGAATTTTTGGGCAGCATTAATTGAAGGGGTTTGAGGAAAGGCTCTGAGCACACATAACACTACTATGATTCGGTTTAGGCCTTTATCTACCTTAATGAGCAGAAAACAAAAACTCAGTTGAGTCACTGTACTCCTAGACACAACTATTACACTAATACTAAGTTTTATATAGTATTTATTTTGTGTCAGTTCATCATGAAGACATTATAATTTGCTATTCTTCTTTCATCTGATACCTTTTATATAATTGTAATTTTGGTTGTGCCAAAAAAAAAAAAATAGTATGTATGTGTGAATGGCTATATAAACAAACAACAAACAATGACATACAGCATAAAGAAAGTGTACCAGTTTTTGTTATTTATGCCTCCATTAAATTGTTTGCACAGTTCTTATTTCCTCATGGTTCATTATAATTTAATATGTATTTTGTTTGTTCTTGTGTAAGTATTTGTGTCTACCTTAAAAGTAACTTAAAATAAATAAAATATTTTTTTTTTTTACAAAAAAATATGAATATTTGAAACTCCTTACGTTTGCTATTTTCAGACAAAACCATTTAAAAGCCATTTAGGCATTCTGCCTGTTTAAGAAGTAATAAATAGCTATTGTGCTTACTTCATAAACTTGTCAGATTGTCTTCATTTTATTTTCCTGAACAAACTGAATTTCTGTACTGCTCATCCCTAGCCAGTTAATAAATACATCACCCTAAAACTGCTGTGGTATTAAATTTACAGCAGATAAAATATGGATGAAGTTGCTCTGCCTCAGGTACGTCAACTGTGATTTAATATCTCCCACTAGTCTTATGAGGAGTAAAAGATTACTCTGCTTCTGCGACAGTAAGAGAATGACCTTTGCCACTCAGTAACAGCCACTCAGCAAATAGCTTCAAATGAAGAAGTAGAATAACATATAGATTTACTATAAGAAAAAATTGATCTAAAACCATATATCAAATCTGCTGATCAAAGCTGTGCAAAAATACCTCATAATCTTGATATGTAATTGCCAAAAGTTTGAGATTGAAAGAAACTGCTTACAGCCATGAAACAGGCCGTGTTTCCTTTTTCTGTGTGTCACATTGAGACAGTTCACATATAGACAAAGTTTGATTACCTTGAGATATATCAAACGGCTATTAAAGAAGAATTATTGTGACTGTGGCTTAGCACAAAGAAGCAGTGGCAGTGATTAAAGGCAGGGGATCTAGACAGATGTTGGATTAGCACAATGATTTCACATTGTGTGCTCGGTAATGCTACATAATGTACACAACTTATATAAAATAAAGTAGGTTTTTTTCACTATCAAAGATAAGGTCTTTGATGGTCTTCACAAAAGTTAATAATATTATATATATATATAGGTAAATCGCAGCCTCATTAGAGTAGACACTGACAAAATAAAGTTTAAAAATAAAGTAGTAGGGAAAATATCATATGCGTGTCATTAAAAGTTCTCTGTAATCCGTATTAGGTTTATAATATGGTCCTGAACATTCATGTGCAAGAACAGTAATTACATTTCAGTGCAATGGAGTGGGAAGGTTTTTAGCATGTTTCACATTTAATGATTTCACTTTAGGAATTGATTTAGTTACTAGAATGAATTAAATCCATCCACACTAGTTTTCCATGACACTGTACTTTTTTTTTGTACAGGCGGGTATATAATTAGTTCTACGGCAGTTATAAGCTCTTTTTTATATGTTGTACATATACAGATTAAATTTGTCTACGCAAAGTATATCTTACCTGTTATACCAAACTTAGGTTCCCTTACACTTCAGCACCAGTTTCTAACCATTGGAGAAACATATCTCTCAAATGTGGTCTAAAATCAAACATTCAGGGACTACAAATGACAGTCTCCTCTCCACACCCATACTTTATAAGAGTTATGAAGCTCAAAACATACCAGCAGTATCCTACCATAGAGAAAGGAGGAAGATAGGCTCTGGGCACAGGACAGGGCCTGTAGAGGCTGCCCCTGATATTATTTTTCAAGATATTTATTTTACTAGACTTAGATATTGTTTTGTGTGAAACTGCAATTTGACTGAATTCAGGCCAATAGGGTGTTCAACCAAAATTCAGATTTCCAAAACACCATATTTCAGAAACTTTAGAGATCAGAATTGCACAAACACGGACATACTCGGTTATGCTCATGATTTATAGTAAAAACTGACCAAAAACTAAATTAAACGTAGAAGCAGTAAAAAATCTATAATTCCAAGCAGGAATTAGACATTTTCGTCAGCTACTAAGGGACATAGGCCAGCAGTGATACATTGTGTGTTTTTCCATTGCTTTTTACCATACTACTATATCCCTACCGAGATTGGACTCGGTCTTTACCCTTTCTGGTAGTCTTCTTGTAAGATATCCTTTTTGGGTTTCCTCTTTTTTAATTTCCTAAGCCTTTCTTCCTACCTTCCTACTCCAGTGTGTGCTGTGCAAGTGCATGCACTGGGCAGTGTTTCCTAACGTCAAGCACAAAACATCACATTAGTAAATCCACCAAGCACCAACCCATTTTGCAACAAATACACCTATTTTTGGTGCATACTAGTTATACTAGCTTGCACAATACACATTCATTCATATACCGAATTTATTCATGAATCCTAATCCTGTTGCATCTTAATTCTGAGATGAAATTGAGGTAAAGGTACAAGAAGGGGTTGTGTTCCCCAATCTACCATCATCAGTAGTGCCATAACCTCTGAAAGTCTTAACATTTCTTCCTTGAGGACTACTTATTCCTCCTCCACCACTATTAGTAGTATTCAGCCTCAGTATAGTGGGATTAGTAGCTGTCTGTTATGTCCGATTTGTTAGCCTTTTCATGCTGCAGTCACTTCTACAGTTACTACCCCTGGTACTACAGGCCCTTCTACCACAGTTAGTTTATGTGTTACAACTTCTTTGCTTTATAGTGCTCGGAGCTAGAAATGGTTGAAAACAGTCTTTGCCTGTATTACTCCCCCCACTTATTTTCGCATAGCACCCCAAGAAGCAACTAAGGTAGAGATAAGCAGAGACTTTGTGGCTGCCATCTGTGCCATTCCTTACTGAGGAGGTAGAACAGAATACCCAACTAGTGTATGCAATGTCTGGTCCTGATGGTGGCGAAGAATCTAATGATAATTATATCACTTTTTCCCCCTTATTTCAGACATTTGTTTACGTTTGTCCCAGGAAAAAAAATAAACTATGGTATAGAGGAATTAGAAGAGGAGAGTCTGGAAAAGAGAAGATGCTGACCACTAGTCTCTGCACCTTTTGTGCTCTGTCCACTTTGTCTAAGTCCATCTTTATCCACAGTATAATTGCATCATTTGCAATGATTGGTTGCTTCATCATATAGCTTGGTTGCTTCATCTAAGTGTTGCTTCTAAGTGTGTGTGGTTGGAGATATTCTGGAGAGTTTTACAGAAGCTTCAACTGTCTAAGAGTTGTGCTAAGAGTTTTATTTTTTACTGTTACAGGTAAGATTCATCTGTAGGAAAAAGTTACTGATTGCACAAGGTGTGATTTCCTGTTGGTAATTATAAGGCATTTGATTAGGTAGCTACTTGCTATTGATTGCTGGTTAACCCCTTAAGGACTGAGGACGGTTCAGGACCATCATCTGCATTTTTGCGTTGCCAACCGATGACGGTCCTGAACCGTCCTAACTTTAAGATGTACTTACCCGATCGCCGTCATTCCCCCGGCGGCGATCGGCGGTGCTCCCGTTGTGGGGAGACTGCCTGCAGCCCAGACAGTCTCCCCATGGCGAATTAGGACCCCTGGGGCCATGTGATCGCTCAACAGAGCGATCACATGGTCACAATAGGTGTCCATGTGTCTGCCTGCAGGGGGACTGTCTGTGCTGACAGGCAGTTTCCCTGCTAGTGTAAAATCAAAGAAAAAAGAAAGATAATGTTAATAATAAAAAAAAATATATATATGTGTGTATATATATATGATATATAGACATATATTATATCTATATAATATATGTCTATATATCATATATATAATATCATACTATGTGTATTTTTATATTAATATGTACATATATTAATATAAAAATGCACTTATAATTAAATTACACACATATATATATATATAATATATTTAATAACTATATATATTGTGTATATATATATTATTATAAAATACAAATAATAAGTAAATTAAATTAAATAAAAAAAATGTAAAATAATAATAAAAAATAAAAAAATATATATATCTATATGAAATTTTATTCTAACTGTATTTTGATATTAAAATATATACATTTATATCAAAATACACTTAGAATGAAATTGTATATATATATATATATATATAAATAAATACAAATAATAAGAAATATACATTTGTTTATATACAAAATGACATAAATAATTATATAAATATACACGTAGACTTCAAATATATAAATGTGCATATATATTTAAATTCTATGTGTGTATTTATGTAATATTTTTACATAATTAAATAATTTTATTAATTGCAATTTGAGGGACCTGCCTGCCAACCCAGGCCGAAATTGCAGAGAATTTAATTTGCTAGCACTGTATTTTACCCTGTAATTTTCTATGACACCCTAAAACCTGTACATGGGGGGTACCGTTTTACTCGGGAGACTTTGCTGAACACAGATATTAGTTATTCCAAACAGTAAAACCTATCACAGCGATGATATTGTCAGTGTAAGTGACTTTTTTCAAATTTTTCACACACAAACAGCACTTTTACTGATGATATAATTGTTGTGATACGTTTTCCTGTTTTGAAACACTAATATTTGTATTCAGCAAAGTCTCCCGAGTTTAACAGTACCCCCATGCACAGATTTTATAGCGTTTTTGAAAGTTACAGGGTCAAATATATGGGTCAAATATTTTTACATTGAAAATGGCCAGGTTGGTTATGTTGCCTTTGAGAGCGTATGGTAGCCCAGGAATGAGAATTACCCCCATGATGGCATACCATTTGCAAAAGAAGACAATCCAAGGTATTGGAAATGGGGTATGTCCAGTCTTTTTTAGTAGCCACCTAGTCACAAACACTGGCCAAAATTAGCATTCAATTTAGTTTTTTACTTTTTCACACACAAACAAATATGAACGCTGACTTTGGCCAGTGTTTGCGACTAGGTGGCTACTAAAAAAGACTGGACATACCCCATACTGAATACCCTGGGTTGTCTACTTTAAAAAAATATGTACATGTGGGGTGTTATTCAGAGAATTTTGACAGATAATAGTGTTACAATGTCACTATTGATGAATTTGAAAAAAATTATGTTTTGAAACCACAATATCCTACTTGTACCTATAGCCCTATAACTTGCAAAAAAAGCAAAAAAGCATGTAAACACTGGATATTTTAAAACTCAGGACAAAATTTCGAATCTATTTAGCAGTTTTTTTATTCGCTTTTGTAGATGAGTAAAAGATTTTTCAAGTAAAAGTAAAAAAACATGTATTTTTTTCATCATATTTTTTATTTTTTTTAAATTAATTTACATGAGATTATATAAATAATGGTATGTAAAGAAAGCCTTTTCTGTCCTGAAAAAAACAACATATAATTTGTATAGGAACAGTAAATGAGAGAGCTGAAAATTACAGCTAAACACAAACACCACAAAAGTGTAAAAAGAGGCCTGGTCGCAAATGTACAACATTGCAAAAACAGTCCAGTCCTTAAGGGGTTAAATTAGCTCTTGTTTGCAAATAAGCAGAGGCCTACCCAGGTGGTAAACATCCCTAGTTGGAGGTGATTTTAGGAGTATATAAGGGTTGTTGTCATTAGCTTGGCTAATATAGCTTGGTTGCTTCATCTAAGTGTTGCTTCTAAGTGTGTGTGGTTGGAGATATTCTGGAGAGTGTTGCTTCTTAGTGTGTGTGGTTGGAGATATTCTGGAGAGTGTTGCTTCTAAGTGTGTGTGGTTGGAGATATTCTGGAGATAAACTGTAGGTAATCTGAGGTATTCAGGAGGATAAATAAAAAGTTAAGATTCCTTTGATTTAAATTATTCACCTCATTGGAATGGCAGATTTAGTTCAGTGTAATAGTTGCTATGCATTTGTTTCGCGTTCCACTTTTTGGAGGTTTGGTTGTTGTCTAATCTGTAGACAGTTCTCTATCTTGCGGCATGAGATTGTATTTTTGAAGTCTGAGATTTGTAAATTATCTGGTAAACAAACTCAGGCTGGAACTGCTGCAAAGCCACTGCCACAGAGACATACTAGGAATGGCAGATGGATTACTGTAGGATCTGGTAGACTTAGAGTTGTGGATAAAAGGCATATTGCACAGTCTGTTGCTCTACATAACTCATTGCACTTTCAGAGTGTAATGGTGTCATGGAGACAGGCACTGAGGGTAGTGGTGTTGTGGAGAGAGGCACTGAGGCTAGTGGTGTTGTGCAGAGAGGCACTGAGGCTAGTGGTGTTGTGCAGAAAGGCACTGAGGCTAGTGGTGTTGTGCAGAAAGGCACTGAGGCTAGTGGTGTCGTGCAGAGAGGCACTGAGGCTAGTGGTGTTGTGCTGAGAGGCACTGAGGCTAGTGGTGTTGTGCAGAGAGGCTTGAAGACTATGGTGAGGCCTAATAGAAAGCAGTTGTTGTTGGGGGATTCCATCATAAGAGGTGTGGAGATGGACAATGGTGGTCTTGTGAGGTGTCTTCCCGGAGCTACTGCTTACAGAGACAGGAGACGTATCTGTAATATTGTTAAGCAAGCAAAGCAGGAAGGGGAATTGGATGTACTTGTCCATTTAGGGACAAATGACTTGGCTTACAATGAGGTTTCAGAGGTTAAGGAAGTTTTTAGTGTTTTTTGCCAATGATATACAGCAGGTTGCTTCTACACTGTCATTCTCTGAAGTTCTGCCTTTGCATAACACTCAGAAGGACAGGCAGATGCGTATTAGGGACTTTAACTTGTGGCTTGGTGAATGGTGTCGGGAGCAAGGATTTGGCTTTATTGCTCATGGTAGCTCTGTTTGGAATGGAAATAAACTGTACAAAAAAGATGGTTTGCATCTTTCTCAAAAGGGAACAAATGTTCTCAGTGAGCAGTTCAGAGGTTTTTCTAGGATGTATTTAAACTAGGAGGGGGGGGGGGCAAAAGGGTGATAAAACATCAATCCAATAGTCCCCCAAAACAAGGACAGAAGGTGCCTGTAGCAAGTGTGTTAAAAAATTATAAGCTTAGAGTCATGTCTACAAATGCTCGCAGTTTAGGGAATAAGTGTAACGAGTATATACCCCTACACGCAGGATCCAGTCTAACAGAAGACAGTACAGAGGAGAGATACGTCTACCGGACCTTAGAGTGGCCGGACTCGACGTAATAGGATAAGACAGAGTCAGGAACGATCCGAGGTCAAGGGCACAAAGAGACAGCGTAAACGAAAACTAGCCGGGGACTGGTACACAGGAATCAGCAAGCCGGCAAACAGTACAGAATAGGATAAAGCGAAAACGAAGTCAGAATACAAAGCCAAGGTCAAATACGGAGAAACACAACTGAACACAACAAGCACTAAAGGGAACTGTAGCAGAAACCACGATAGGGCAAGGAACTAAGGGAAAAGGGTAAGTATAAGTAGCCTTCAAACTAATGTGATTGGCTCCTGTCACTTCCACTCCCCCAACAGGTAAGTGTATGGGGTGATTGGCATGACAGGAGCCAATGGGAGCCTTTTTGCAATTTAGGCTCCCACTGTCTCTTTAAGAGCGCGCCCGAGATTCGCGGCACGCTCTTAGCTGCAGGCGGGACACGTGACCGCTTCTCGCGGTCACTGCCCGCCTTCCTGTCTGAACAGTCGGACGAGCCGCGCGCGGCTCGTGCAGCCGCAGGACCGCGCGCGGCTTGAAGAGAGGACCGCGTCCGGCCCCCGGATAAGGTAAGTACCGCTACAGTACCCCCCCCTGAGGACACGCCCTCCGGGCGGGCAGGACCAGGCCTGGCAGGAAAACGCGAATGGAAAGAACGTACAAGGCGGGGAGCATGAACAGCATCCGCAGAAATCCAACTGCGCTCCTCAGGCCCATAACCCTTCCAATGTACCAAGTACTGAAGCCGACCCCTAAGAAAACGAGAGTCAATAACAGCAGATACTTCGAACTCCTCATGACCCTCCACAGAGACAGGAGGGGGAGGGGGAGTATGCCGGGTATAGCGGTTGCGTACGTAAGGCTTCAACAAAGAGGTGTGAAATACATTGGGTATACGCAGATTCTTAGGCAGACCCAAGGCATAAGAAACGGGATTAACCTTATGTATAATGCGATAAGGACCAATGAAGCGGGGAGCCAATTTCATAGAAGGCACCCGGAGGCGAATATTCCGTGTGGAAAGCAAAACCCTGTCCCCCACAACATAGGAAGGAGCCGCTCTGCGATGCTTGTCAGCCTGAGCCTTCTGGCGGGCAGCAGAGTCCACCAAAGAACGCTGAACCTGCTCCCAAGTATTACGCAAACCAGCCAAATGCTCATCCAGAACTGGCATGCCCTGTGAGGAGAATGCAGCCGGAAGAACAACGGGATGCTGGCCATAGACAACGTAAAAAGGGCTTTTGCCGGAAGAATCATGAGTGGCATTATTCCGAGCAAATTCAGCCCAAGGAAGCAGGTCAGACCAATTGTCCTGATGGTGAGACACAAAACAACGGAGGTACTGCTCAAGAGACTGGTTGGCACGTTCAGCAGCTCCATTAGACTGGGGATGGTAAGCGGAAGAAAATGAGAGGGAAATACCCATCTCCGAACAAAAGGCTTTCCAGAACCTGGAAACAAATTGGCTACCCCTATCGGATACAATAGATAAGGGAATACCATGTAATCGAAACACTTCTCTAGCGAAGATAAGAGCCAATTCCTTGGAAGTGGGCAACTTGCGAAGAGACACAAAGTGAGCCATTTTGGAAAACCGATCTACTATCATTAGGATGACTGTGGTACCATTCGAAGGGGGTAATTCAACAATAAAATCCATTGATAGATTAGACCAAGGTCTCTCGGGAACGGGCAACGGATGCAACAGCCCACAAGGAACTCTACGAGAAGTTTTCATACATGCACAAGTAGTACAAGCACTTATATAGTCAGTAACATCCTTACGTAAGGTATCCCACCAGAAATACCGAGAAACGGCTGACACTGTTTTGGAAATACCAGGATGTCCAGCAGTCTTAGTATCGTGATAAAGTGACAGAATATCCCGTCTCTCGGGAATGTCAACGAACAATTTATCATTAGGCCTCTCGCTGGGTGCCATGCCTTGTTTCGCTTGTATGGCCTGCAAGAGGGACGAGGAAATAGACAATATAGTAGTTGCTATTATCCTGTCTGGGGGAATGACAGGAGTGACATCAATCTCCTGTTTGTCAATAGTCTCGAATTGTCTGGACAGAGCGTCCGCTTTGGTGTTCCGGTCACCTGGCCTATAGGTGATTATATAATTAAAATGAGACAAGAACAGTGACCACCTAGCCTGCCTTGAAGACAATCTTTTAGCTTCGCTAAGGTAGGATAGGTTCTTATGATCTGTAAATATGAGAATAGGATCCTTAGTTCCTTCTAGCAAATGTCTCCATTCTTTGAGTGCTAAAATGATAGCAAGGAGTTCGCGATTACCCACATCATAATTCCTCTCTGCCTTGGACATTTGTTTAGAAAAGAAGCCACAAGGATGCAATGGCTTGTCAGGAGACTCTCTTTGGGATAAGACAGCACCTACCCCTATATCGGAAGCATCAACCTCAAGTATATATGGCAATGAGGGGACAGGATGCTGTAAAATAGGGGCAGAGGCGAACGTAGTTTTAAGAAAGTCAAAAGCCTGAAGTGCCTCAGTAGACCAGACACGTGTATTGCCATCCTTTTTAGTCATACGAGTAATAGGCGCTACTATAGACGAAAAACCTTTGATAAAACGTCTATAATAATTAGAGAAACCCAGAAAACGCTGGATGGCTTTCAGACCTTGCGGCAGAGGCCATTCTATGACTGCAGCGAGCTTCTGGGGATCCATCCGAAAACCCTCGGCGGAAATCAAATACCCTAGAAACTGGACCTCGGACTGGTCGAATAGACATTTTTCTAATTTGCAATAAAGACCATTAGCAAGAAGGGTCTTCAGAACTGTTGTAACATGTCTGTGATGAGCGTGAATGTCAGTAGAATATATTAAAATGTCATCCAAGTACACAATAACAAATGAGTGAATAAAGTCCCTTAAGACATCATTAATAAATTCTTGGAACACTGCTGGGGCATTGCAAAGCCCAAATGGCATGACGGTATACTCATAATGACCTGACCGAGTGTTAAAGGCTGTCTTCCATTCGTGGTCCTTTTTAATACGTATCAAATTGTATGCTCCTCTAAGATCTAATTTGGTGAATACCGTAGCATGTTTGAGCCTGTCAAACAATTCTGTTATTAGAGGTATAGGGTAAGCATTTTTGATGGTGATCTTGTTAAGACCTCTATAATCAATGCAAGGTCTTAAATCACCTTCTTTCTTTGATACAAAGAAGAACCCCGCTCCAGCCGGAGAAGAGGATCTTCTAATAAATCCCTTGTCTAATGACTCTTTAATGTACTCCTCCATGACACGGTTTTCTTGAACCGATAGGGGGTACACCCTGCCCTTAGGAGGTATAGTACCAGGCAACAAATCAATAGCACAATCGTAGGGTCTGTGAGGCGGTAATTTGTCAGCCTCTCTTTTATCAAAGACAGTCTTTAAAGTTAAATACTGAGAGGGTATTGTCGTAGATAAAGGAGGAACAGTAGGAACGTTAATAGAATTCACAGGCGTGACTTCAATAGTACATGACTCATGGCAGGCTTCACTCCATGATTTTATCTGCCCTGTCTCCCAGTCAAAAATGGGATTGTGGGCACGTAACCATGGATACCCTAACACCAACTGTGAAGAGGGAGAGGTGATGACCTGGAACCGAATGGTTTCATAGTGTAGAACCCCTGTGTACATGTGTAGCGGTGTAGTCTCGTGAGTAACAACAGGAGATATCAATGGTCTACCATCTATGGCCTCAACGGCCAAGGGTATCTCCTTCTCTCTGATGGGAATATTGTTTCTCTTTACAAAACCAGAGTCTATAAAGTTCTCGGCTGCCCCAGAATCAACCAGGGCGTCTATGTTTTCAACTATACAACTCTCTCCCATATGTAAAGAAACAGGGAGAAGCAGTCGGTTAGGAGGCAATGTAGGAGACTTAGAAATCACACCCAAGGCCAGTCCCCTATAAGGTCTTAGGTGCGAGAGTTTTCCGGGAGCAGAGGACACTCCTTTACCATATGGTCTCTCTTACCACAATATAGGCAGAGTCCCTCTCTTCTCCTATGTAATTTCTCAGTATCTGAGAGTTTGGCAACCCCTAATTGCATAGGTTCCTCTTCAGATACTTTAACACTCTCCGGTATATTAACTCTGGGTTGAATAGGTGTAACAAAACGTCTATTCCTGTTCTTAGTATAGAGCCTGTCACGAATCCTATTATCTATATCGATGAGGTAGTCAATAAGGTCCTCTAAGGCAATAGGAAGCTCCTTAGCTGCTACCTCATCCAATATAGAGTCTGATAAACCTTCCATGAAGGCCGTAGTTAACCCATTATTGGTCCAATCGACCTGTGAGGCAAGGGTACGAAACTGTATAGCGTAATCAGCCACAGACCTAGAACCCTGTTTAACCCTCATTAATGCTCTAGCGGCATTCTTAGACCTTTTCATAGTATCAAAAGTTCTGCGAAAAGCTGTTAGGAAACTGTGAAAGTTATGCACCATAGGTCCATTAGCCTCCCAAATAGGGTTTGCCCATTCAAGTGCTTTGTCGGTAAGTTGGTGCATAAAGAACCCAACTTTAGACCTCTCTGTGGGAAATGAACGTGGATACATTTCAAAATGAAACTCTATTTGGTTAATGAACCCTCTGCATGTCTTAGAATCCCCTCCATACCTAGGAGGAGGCGTTAAATGTGCTGTAGCGTTAGGCATAGTCGATACTTCAGGAAGCAGGGGTGCAGGAGGGTTAGGTGCGGTTGCTGGAATGGTTCTAGCTAAGAGCGTCTGGAGAGCCTGAGCTATTTGATCCATACGGTGATCCTGCTCTACAAATCTAGCCTCATGGGTCGCCATCTGTTGAGCTAAATCTGCGGGGTCCATGGCCCTATCGTAATGTAACGAGTATATACCCCTACACGCAGGATCCAGTCTAACAGAAGACAGTACAGAGGAGAGATACGTCTACCGGACCTTAGAGTGGCCGGACTCGACGTAATAGGATAAGACAGAGTCAGGAACGATCCGAGGTCAAGGGCACAAAGAGACAGCGTAAACGAAAACTAGCCGGGGACTGGTACACAGGAATCAGCAAGCCGGCAAACAGTACAGAATAGGATAAAGCGAAAACGAAGTCAGAATACAAAGCCAAGGTCAAATACGGAGAAACACAACTGAACACAACAAGCACTAAAGGGAACTGTAGCAGAAACCACGATAGGGCAAGGAACTAAGGGAAAAGGGTAAGTATAAGTAGCCTTCAAACTAATGTGATTGGCTCCTGTCACTTCCACTCCCCCAACAGGTAAGTGTATGGGGTGATTGGCATGACAGGAGCCAATGGGAGCCTTTTTGCAATTTAGGCTCCCACTGTCTCTTTAAGAGCGCGCCCGAGATTCGCGGCGCGCTCTTAGCTGCAGGCGGGACACGTGACCGCTTCTCGCGGTCACTGCCCGCCTTCCTGTCTGAACAGTCGGACGAGCCGCGCGCGGCTCGTGCAGCCGCAGGACCGCGCGCGGCTTGAAGAGAGGACCGCGTCCGGCCCCCGGATAAGGTAAGTACCGCTACAATAAGATCCATGAACTTGTGGCAATAATGGCAACTGATAGTGTAGATTTAGTCGCTGTTACTGAGACATGGTATAATGAGAAAAATGACTGGGACATAGCAATACCAGGGTACTCTTTATATAGAAAAGACAGGGAAGGCAAGAAAGGGGGAGGGGTGGCCCTGTATGTGAAGGATAGCATAAAATCTAGCCTAATAAAGGTTAGTGAGGTGAACATAGAGTCCGTTTGGGTTACGTTAGAATTTGGTAATCACACAGTAACTCGTGTAGGTGTGATTTATAGGCCCCCAGGACAAATTGAAGAGTTAGATAATCTACTAGATGAAGAAATAGCTAAAGTGACAATGAAGGGGGATGTTATCATCATGGGTGACTTTAATCTTCCTGATGTGAATTGGAAAACAAAAATAGCTACTTGTGCCAGGAGCACACATATTCTAAACTCCCTACTGGGATTGTCTCTAAAACAAGTCATTGAGGAGCCAACTCGTAAAGAGGCCATACTAGATTTAGTGTTAACAAATGGAGATTTGGTATCAGATATTACTGTAGGTGAAAGTTTAGGATCCAGTGATCATCAGTCAGTGTGGTTTAATATAAGAACAGTGACTGAGTCACACCACACAATAACAAAAGTTTTAGACTTTAGAAAAACAGACTTTTCTAAAATTAGAATATGTGTAAAGGAGTGATTATCAGACTGGAGCAATTTAAATGGAGTCCAAACGAAATGGGATTATTTAAAAGTTGCACTACTGAAGGTAACAGAAAATTGCATTAGGCTTGTCAATAAAAGCAAAAAATTCAAGAAACCACTGTGGTACTCCGCAGATGTGGCCAAAATAGTAAAAAAGAAAAAGTTAGCATTTAGTAATTATAAAAAAAACAGAGTGAGGAAGACAGAATGACCTATAAGATTAAGCAGAAAGAGGCTAAGCAAGTTATAAGAGCTTCCAAATCACACACAGAAGAGAAAATAGCACAGTCAGTAAAAAAGGGGGATAAAACTTTGTTTAGATACATAAATGAGAAAATAAAAGTAAAAGAAGGATTAGTTAGATTAAAAACAAAAGAAGGAAGGTATGTAGATGAGGATAATTTAGAGGTTACGTTAGAATTTGGTAATCACACAGTAACTCGTGTAGGTGTGATTTATAGGCCCCTAGGACAAATTGAAGAGTTAGATAATCTACTAGCTGAAGAAATAGCTAAAATGACAATGAAGGGGGAAGTTATCATCATGGGTGACTTTAATCTTCCTGATGTAAATTGGAAAACAAAAATAGCTACTT